>NW_009953964.1:10007167-10011646 GCF_000747805.2 Chaetura pelagica
CCCCCCCCGGCCCCGCATCCCCGTGGGGTTGGACCCCTCGGCCCTGTGGGGCACCCGGCCCCGGTGCTGGGCGAGCCCGGGCTGGGGAGACCGTGAGCCCTGCGGTATCAGCCCACCAAGGGCTCCTTCACCCCCCCCCCGACGTGCCCGGCTCCCACCTGCTCTCAGGGCAACCACAACAGGTTGTCCAGCATTTTAAGGCCAGGCAGCACCTTTGGTGCATCTGGGGTGCCAGGACTGTGTCTCCTACGCAGAGCCCTTTCTCCCAGTGTGTGTGTGCCCTTCGAGTCAGATTTTTTAAGCTACACACACCCGAGGTTGCCCCCTTCCTCCTCCCCAGCTGCAGAAGCTGGGTGTGATTTTGAAGCCCTGGTTCGTTGCATCATTTCAGCTTTCCCACCCCGGCTCCAGCTCCAGGCACACATCCGAGTCACGGGCTGGCTGCCCCTGGGCCCGTGAGCACACATACAAAATTCTCTTCATTCCTCAAAGAAGGGAGAAATCAGCCTTGACGTAGCTCAGCTGCTTTGCTCCTGTCCCTGCAAAGGCTGCCGGGGGCTCTGCCTGCGTGTGCAGACACGTTCCAGGCCAGGGGCAGGGAGCTCGTGTTCCACCCCAGCGAGGGATGCCTGGGTCCTTCTCACCGCCTGCGTGAGAAGGGATGTCGTGCGTGAAGGAAACCCCTCTGGGCTCCACGTCCAGCCCCCGGGGAGGAGATGTGACCCGAGGTCTGTCGGGTTTGGCTGTGGCAGAATGCTCGGGGAGAGATTCCGACCTAAGAGGAGGCAAGGAAGCAACTTCAATCAAATCAAACAGGCAGATAAACAAACAAAAATAAAAGAAGAAAGGAAATTGTAGGGAAGAAGACACAAAGAATTGCAGACAATTACAGCTTCAAATTTTCTAACGTACTCCAAAGCATTCATTGAAGTCAAAGACATCTTATCCTTACACATTTCACTTCCCCCACAAGCCTTTTCTCTGAAGATCTTCTGAATATCTTGCCTAAGCCAAAATCACTTGAAAGCTCAGAAAACAGAAAGGGACAAACAGGAAGGTTTTCAACTATGAACTGCTGTAAAGGGTATTCAAGGGATATACATATATATATAACTTTTTTTTCCAGCCTTGAATGATTTGCAAACTCAGCCTGAAAACATCTCTGCAGCGGGAGCAGCTTTCAGAGGCCACGCAAACCTCCCTCTGAGTTTTAGCAGAGGAGGTTCATGCACAAATCATCGAGCATCAAGCCAGCGATGAGTAATCAAAGGCACGCACCAAAGCCCAAGGACAAGCTGCAGGATCCGCAAGCTCCAGCAGTAAAGTTTTCCACTGAATGATTGCTGCTGAGGAAAAGGAATTTGTTGAATGCTCGGTCTGGCATTTGCTAATACATTATTTATTTATTTTTTAGAAATAAAGAATGACCTACTCACTGGAAACAGAAGGCTGCTCAGAAAAGCACTGGTATTTATTAATACCAGCTCTACCATTTTACATGAGTATCAGGTAGCTTTCCACCCCCACATCTCCCCCTAGTCTTCTGTTTGCAAACACAAAGGAAACCAGTTCTTTTCCTGCACGCTTTAACTTACAGGCTCTTCTTCAGCACATCTGTCAGAAAGAAGTTCTGTGGCTTTTCTCCACGTTGTCTCCAATTTATTAATCAACACCGTCAGCTCCCTACTGAGTTACAGCCAAATTATGGTCTCCTTGAAGTCCATGGCAGCACTTCCATGAGCTTCATTAAGGCCAGAAACGGGCTCTTGAAGTTTCTGCCAATTCTTTAAGTGCTTTAACTTCAGCCTTGGAGATTTCTTTTTTTTTAAATCTTCTTACACTTGTTTCCAACACATCGTTTCACATGTGTGCATGCACAAACTGCCTTTCTGAAACTAAAAACAGGCTTAAATATGAATGGAAAAGCTTTCTTCTTTGTTTTGTCTGGTTTTGTTTGTAGTTTTGTTTGTTTGTTTGTTTGTTTGTTTACCTGTGAATGGCTTCATTTAGGGTCCTGAGTTTCTCTTTGCCAGGGTTATTAGAGGAAAGATGCCGTTTTGAGGGGCCTGGAGCTGTCGCCCACCAGCCCTGCAAGAGCCCAGACTGCAGACCCTGCTCCAGACCAGGCAGAAAGCAAGGGTTCATCCTCCGGGGAGAGTTTTGGCCTCTTCCAGCTCCAGCCCCTGTTTCAAGGCCACCAGTAAGGACACCAGACCAGTGGCTCGTGGGAACAAGATGCAGCCATGGAAACGGTGACATATGAGAGCCAAAAATTCCTACTTGCAGGAAGTAGGGAGCTGAGGGCTTTGCAGGTCAAGCTGGTCATTTACCACTGACCCCTCTCAGCCAGGACTGGTTGACACCAGGGCCAAAGCCCAGGCAGGAGACAAGGTCAAGAGCAGTGGTTTCGTTTTCCTTGGCTACCAAGCTCCCTTTTGGTTCAGTCATGGGCTGAGTTATGAAATCTGCCTGCAGCGTCATGGAGTCTGTGGCTTTCCCATGGGCTGCACAGGCTATTACCAAGGAACAGCTGGAATGTTAATTACCCATTAAAGAACTAAATCTGGTGGATTTCTCAAAGCAAATACGCATAATCTCTGGCACTGATCCCACCATGGCCTGAGCATCTTTCCTGACCAGGCTAGAGGGTGCAATCCTTGCATGGGTGCCTTCCTTCTTGCTCATCCCAGCCTGGGAAGGTCCTCAGGACTGTCCTTAGCAGCTGGGACAGCCTGGTCAGGGATGGACATTCAGGGATCAGGAACATTTTGCAGGACATGCAGTTCTCTTGCAGACACACCAGGACTGTTGCAAGGCATGGAGCGAGGGAAGAATTTGTCCCAGGGAATGGAGAAAGCCCCATCCCACACACAGCCTGGAGGGACTGGGAGCAGCCTATCTGCCCTGGGACTGGGGGCAGAGCTGGATTTTGAACCGCTGGGGTTTTGTTTTGGGTTTTTGTTTTTAAGAAGTTCATCTGGTTATTTCAGCCTGTTCCCCCATGAGTGGAGGTTTGCCCATTGCCTCACCTCTGACTTCCATCTGTTCCAGGCTGCCCTGTGGAGGAGGATTGTGGCAGCCCCTTGGGGAGAAACCCACTCTGCCTGGCTCAGGCTGCCCACACACCCTTCACCATCCCCACTGCTCCTTCCCAGACGGGTCACCCACAGTCACCACAGCCAGTGTCACTGGAGCCCTTGGCTGGAATTACAGCAGTCGCACCAATGTATATTTTAAAAGCATCCCCTTCAATATTTAAACAGGCTATCAGGCCTTTGGACTGTGCAATCAACACTAGCAGGGCTGTTACAAGGAGCCTCCCTCATGCATCTGCAGTCATCTGCTTCACCTTCAGTCAGACCATCTCTGAATGCAGATCTGGGTGCAGATGTGAACACTTTTCCTCATCTGGGCACCCATGGGTAGGCCCACCCAGTCCTGTGTGGCTCTGGGATCTCTGCTTCCCAGAGAGCTGAGCACCAGAGCACCCCTGTCCATGGGGGAGGCATCTGGAATGGAATGGGACAACTCTGTGTGGCCAGGGCTACATGGGTCAACACAGAAAATTAACCCTGCCATAAAGGCAGTGATGAGATAAAGTTGGTGATGAGATAAAGCCAACTACATCCAACTTGAAATACAAAGATTCAAATCACAGCAAAGAGATGCTGGGAGATTATATGAAATTAACTGAGATAAGGGCAACTACATCAAGTGAGCTGTGTTGTCCTGCATGGAGTTCTCTGTTTGTCCTAGACCCCATGTGGAAGCAGGGCACGGTCAGGCCCAGGAAGCTGATCCCAAGAGCTATAAAATCAGGTTCAATCTGACTTTTTTTCAAAGGCTTTTTATGTTTCCCATCTTTACTTTTCTGATCCTTGTTTAAATCACTTGGAACCAGAAAATATTTGCTCGCTGGGCTACCTGAATGTAAAACTTGACAAGTGCAGATGCTGTTTGCTGTAGAGGGGGAACAAATCTCCCCTGCCAGTTGCTGCAGGTTGTCCCTGCACCAGTGCTCCCAGCTGCAAAGTCTGTACAGCTCACAGAGACTCTCAGAACGGATTGGGTTGGAAGGGACCTTGAAGATCAACTCGTTCCAACCCCCCTGCCACGGCCAGGGACACCTCCCACTAGTCCAGGTTGGTCCAAGCCCCATCCAACCTGGCTTTGAACACTTCCAGGGATGGGGCAGCCACAGCTTCCCTGGGCAACTTATTCCATCAGCTGCCCGATGAATTACTTCTATTAAAACCTCTCCTGTTGGCTCCTCAAGTGAAAAACACGCTATTAAACGCTGGGGACATCTTCGTAGGGGTGAATCCCCAAACACCTGGCAGTCAGGGCTCCCTGCTGAGCCCAGCACAGGGACACGCCTGGAACCTCAGGACACCTCCCCCTGCTCCGATTTTCCTCCAGTCGTTTTTTAAACCCACTAAGGCCTGCGTCTCCAGAGCTGTCCCGCCAGCAGCCCGCCCC
>NW_009953964.1:10012228-10019505 GCF_000747805.2 Chaetura pelagica
TTGGCAGGGAAGGGCAATAGGGAATCACCTTCCCGTGCCCGGGAGTGGATGTGCGGGATTCCCGGCCACCCCCCCGGGCCCTGCCCCGCTGGTCCGGCCCTGCCGGGCTGGGAGCTCCCGGGGCAGGAGGCTTTCCTGCTCTGATCCCAGGGATGTGTTTAGGAGACCAGTAACATGGGATATGCGTTGCACAAAAAAAAAGTCTGCACATTCAGAGCTCCGTGGCAGCACCCAGGTCTTTAATAACTGGTGATTAAAGAGGTTATTGAAAGTGTTTTGTTTCTATACACTTATAAAAACGAGGATGGGGAAGCTCTGGGCTGGTTAGTGAGCAAAGGGGCTCCCTTGAGCTCCGCTGTGGTGGGGCCTGGGGACATCAGCTGCCGTTCAGCACAGCTTAATGTGTCTTCTGCTGTGAAATGCAGCTGGAGACCCCACTGAGTAGTTACAGCTGGTGACTTGCCTGCCAGTGTACAGCAGAGCTGGAAACGTTCAGGTTTAGAAACAGTCCAGTTGTTTCTTGAAATGCCTGTCTGTGTTTTACTTATCTTGCTTGGTAGAAGGTTGCAGTAGCAGGGAAGTTCATAAAATCTTGTAAGAGGATCCTAAGAAAACACTATCACTCACACTTCTGAGGGGTTTTTTTGGGTGTTTTTTTTGTTGTTATTGTTCAGAAATGGCACCTCGTAAGGGCAAGGAGAAGAAGGAGGAGCAGGTCATCAGCTTGGGACCTCAGGTGGCTGAGGGAGAGAACGTGTTTGGTGTCTGCCACATCTTTGCCTCCTTCAACGACACTTTCGTCCATGTTACTGATCTCTCTGGCAAGTAAGTATTGAACACCAGTCACCTTTCTGCAGCACCTGGATCCTTTGGTTTTGAAAACAGTTTAGATTTCACCAAAGCCCTTGAGCTCCTGCTGAGCTGTAAGATAAGTTGGTGTGTGTACCTGAACATGGACCACATGGTTGGTGTGCTCACATAATGGGATGGCAGCTCATTCATCCCTTAACACTCAAAATGCCTTCTTCTGTCTGTACCCAGCAGCTGGTTTTTGGGGAGGAAAGAGGAAGGGCTTTCTTCTGACTGTCTCCCTTTCCACAGGGAAACCATCTGCCGTGTGACTGGTGGCATGAAGGTGAAGGCAGACCGAGACGAGTCCTCTCCCTACGCGGCCATGCTGGCAGCCCAGGACGTTGCCCAGAGGTGCAAGGAGCTGGGCATCACTGCCCTGCACATCAAGCTGCGTGCGACTGGGGGCAATCGGTGGGTTGGAGAGGCTGGGCCTGGCCTTCCCAGAGGATGTGTCCAGTCTTGAAACCGTGCCAGACTGCACCACATCCCTTCTTTGTGCTGCCTCGGAATTTGGATCTAAACGTGACCTAAAGGGCATCTGTCCCTTTGTATGGTGACTGGTGGCTGTGGGCATCTGGAGCCTGTTCTGAGTGGGCATCTTCAGTTGGCTGGAGCTGGGGTGTGCTTTCATTTATCTGGCAGTGGATGGGGAGGTGCTGTCATCTTGGAGATGTGTATCCTTGGAGTGACAGGGATGTACGTGTCTGGTGGCTGACTGAGTTGTTGGAGCCTGGGAACAGGAGGATGAGTTCTGGTGGCTGCATATTTTGGGGTGGGGGAAGTTGTAATTTTAACACTGTCAATTGTTTGTGAGCTGTGTTCAGTTTCTGAATCATTTAAGGGATGGTGGGTTCTGGTTTTCTTCTCCAGGACCAAGACTCCTGGACCTGGTGCTCAGTCAGCCCTGAGAGCTCTGGCCCGATCTGGAATGAAGATCGGCCGCATTGGTGAGTGGTTGAGAGAGCAGTGGTGAGATGTGTGTGTTGTGGTGCATCAGTGCACAGCCTGGCTACTTGGGAAGGAAAAAAAAGAGTTTTGAGGTATTATTTAGTAAAAGGAGCATTATAGGTATATGTGCGACGTGGCGTGGTGGTTGATTTTACTATGTTGTTCTTGGCCTCTGTCGGATGCCAGTGTAGGTAGGGTTGAATTTAAATGGATTCTTAACGGGGAAATTGACCAGGAGGTGGCGTGAGCTGCCTGCAGGAACCCAGCTGCAGGGTAAACCCCAGCTGTGCAGCACCATGGTAGTGCTCCTCTGATGTCATGGTATTCCTGGCAGAGCTGTCACTCTGAAATCCTGGTTTAAGACTGACTCAGGAATGACAGAGTTCCTCTGGCTGTTTGGGAGGAAGTCCCAAACTTTGTAGGGGAGTCACAAGAAGCAGTGGTATTGGCTGCTCTGAAAAGGACATCCAGCACCCTCACTGTTCCTTTGGAAACAATGTGGCTACTTCGTTTTAAGTGGGCTGGGAGTTGGGGATTTTTGTTCCCTGTCACACTTCTAAGCATTAAAAGCTCTGGGCACCAGATCCTGGTGAGTTCACCAGTATCTTGTGTCCCACAGAGCCTTCATTCTGCCTGTGTGTGGCTCCTGCTGTGGCTGCCTGTGGGTTGCAGCTGTGGGGGTGTCAGGGTGGCTACTGAGGTTGGTGGCTGAGCCTGGTTGGTGCCTTGGGGTACTCTGGAGGTAATGGTGTGGTTTGGGTTTTGTTTCTCCCCACAGAGGATGTCACCCCCATCCCCTCCGACAGCACTCGCAGGAAGGGTGGTCGCCGTGGACGTCGTCTGTAAACAATGCTGCACCTTCCATTATTAAAGTTATCTTTTAAACCTCTTCTCAGCTGTCTGTTTTCTTAACAAGGTGTGCTCAGGACTTGAGTAGCTTTGGCTTAATTACATCCACAAGTGGCTTATCCTCTGCTGGGCGCCTGGTTCAGGTTGTTAGTATTGCTGCAGCAGAGGTGATTTTAGTATGCAGATGAGTGGATTCTAAAAGCACTGGAATTACAGCTCCCTCAGCTGCTCTGTTTATATTTTTATACTTGCAGAGGTATTTAAGAAAAAATTACTCCTTACTTTCTAGTCACTCCATTTCCTGCAGTGGTGTTTGCCCTCCTTGGAACGTGCTGCCATCCTCCAGGCTCTGGAATTGCTTCCTTGGCTGCAGTGTTTTAGACCAAGGATTTAAAACAAGAGCAGCTTTGTGGGTGTGCAGTACTTGGGAAGTGCAGTTTAAGCTAGGTGCGCTCTGTGTGCTCTTGGTGTTTAGGTGATGGGTAGAATAGTTGTGGCTTTCACAGCTTGAGAGAGATTAAATTGTTGAAACTCCTCCAGTGCAGTGATGACCTCACAGCACAGAGTCTGTGCTGACTCGGATCTGTCTGTGTCCTCTCCAGGGCGGTTGGTTGGTAGGACCTTGTTGTAGAGAGTTGTTCTTTCCCTCCTGTCACAGTGGGACTCTTGGCAACGAGTTTTCAGCTCATCTGGAGCTGGTAAAATGCTTGTCCAGGGTACTTGTGGTTAGGTTTAAGTGGTGGTTATTTATCAGAATTGGTTGAAAAATGTTAGGATTATTCTTAGCACAGTTGTAAGGCCAATATGAATAGTCTTAGACATCATATGTGAACTGTAAAATGAAGGCTGGAAGGTGGTGTTCTGGTCTCCTGGGCTCTTGGACAAGTTCTGCTTCCAGATCCTGACGCTTGAGAACCTTATGGATTCCACATGGGCTCTTTCTCACACCTTTACATCTGAAAACACTTCACAAGGGATTCTGCCATCTGCCTGCTCCTAAGCATCCCTGCCCTCATGGGGAAGGACATTGACAGCACTGGACACACTCCAGTCCCAAAGCAGTCTCCCTGGTAAGGTTACTTCAGCCTGGGTTGGATTCAGGGTGTGTTGCTGTCAGGCTTGGTCTGGTTCTTGGTCTTCAGTTCTGGAGCTCTGGCTCTGGTATGAAAGGGGATGTTTCACAGCAGAGGAAACCAGGCTATGTCTGATCTGAAGCCATGGTGTGTCTCCTTCATAGTGAAAACGACTTGGATGCTTGTGGTTTCTAAGTGAGTCATGATCTTTTGGAGGTGTCCCTGCTGTGGAGAAGAAAGCTGGGCTTGCGAGGGAGTTGAATGCTGCTGGGCTTTCTGCAAACTTGCTTAATACATGACTTCCCCTTTCTGTGGAAAAATAAAATCTCTGCCTTGACAGCTCTTCCCAAGCCAGCTTGTCCCTTGGCACAACCAGAGTGTTTTATTTGCAATGTTATATGTGGCACTGGAAAACTTGAGGAACAGACTTCCTTCTAAAACGTTCTGTTTGCAGTTCAAATCACTGTTTTCCCGTACTTGAAGTCTCCTTTGAACTCTGTGTGCAGAAGGTGCTGAAAACATGACACCAGCAGCAGCTCAGCCAAGGTGGAGCTGAAGTGAGGGGGGAGCAGGGCAGGGGGAAAGGAGGCAGAGGCCTGGTGTGTTAGTAGCAGTTTTTGTTGATATATATATAGATATGTATGTATTTTTATATACATATACTTGGATACAGAGAAGCCTGCTGCGTGCACAGGAGCTGGGGTTGTATCAGCACTTGCCCTTTGGATGCTGTGCCATGGGCAGGGTATTTCCCTGGGCTCAATGCACGATTAACGGCAAAAATTGCTTGTGTTTTTTTTAGACCATCTGACATCTTTGAAACAACCTGAAACAGCTTCCGTGTCGGTCTGAAACCCCCGAGGGGAGAAATAGCAAAGGAGGAAGAGAAACCTGAGAGCCAGGCAGGTCCCTGCGCAGAGCCAGGCCTGTGTCCTGGGGCTGCCAGGAGGGAAGGGCTCTCCTGGTGGAGCAGCGCGGGGGGTTTCACGGCCCCTGCCTGTCCCAGCGAGACCGTGGGGCTGTGCAGGGGCTGCAGCCCGACCCCAGCCTACAGTGCCTCTGGAGAAGGGTCTGCAGTGGCTGGGGAGCCCTGGGGCTCAGCTGTGTCCCTGAAGTTTGCCCAGAGCCCACCCTGTGTCACTGGGGGTGTCACCAAAGGGGGCTTTGCTCCCCAGACGTCGGTCTGTGCAGGGGCTGAGAGGCGGAGGCTGGGCTGGTAACAAATGGCTTCACGTGAACACCCGCGGGTGGTTTCCACCTCTCTGACTGAATTAATTGTTCTGCTGGCTTAGGTCAAGGTCCCTGGGGAACGGGCAGGTCTGAGCTGGGTCCTGAGACTGCTGCGTGCTCCAGATGGCTTCATTTCCCCACAAAAACCAACTGGTTCCCCTCCCTCCTGTAATGGTACTTGTCAAGGTTTCCATGGGCAGCACGAGTAGAAGCCTGGGGGGTGACAGGGCAGTGACAGCTGGGGCCGGTGCCAGCCTCGGGCTGTGGAAGAGAGGGGGGGTTAAAGCAGGCTGGGAGCTGCTCTGGGGAAACATCTGTGTCTTCCTGGAAAAGTTGATTTACAGACTTAAAGCACTTCAGATGCCTTGGGCAGAAAGGTAAAGTGGGAGGGGAAAAAAAGTACTGAAGCAGCTCATGGAAATGGTCTGCACAGAGCAAGGGCTGATTCGGTGCTGATGGTGCTGGGCAGGGGGCTCAAAGGGCTCAGCTGTCCCGTGTTCAACCCCCTGCGTTTGTGGTTTGCAGAACTGGGCCCAGCTCCATGGAATCGTTGAGGGTTTTGCTCACTGAGTTCCTGTTCAGGCTCTCCTTGGTTCCCCTTAGGGCTGAGGCTGGTCACGGAATGGGCCCAGAGTTTGGTCCCAGGGCAGGGGTGGGGGGGCTTGCAGCCCTAGCAAGACGCCCAGGGAGGGCTGGGGCTGTGAGAAAAATCTGATTCCCCCTAAACTGGGAGATTCAGAGTACAGGGAGAGCTGGAAAATATATGGAAGAGTTTTGTGCTTCATTGTTTTGTTTTTTTCCCCCTCTTTTTTTTTTTTTTTTTAACACCTGGGTTGGTTCCTAAATCACCTAAAAAGCAGCAGCAAAGTTATTTGTCTTGAAAATAGCCTCTGGGGAGGAATGCAGGTGGGGGCAGAGCTGGGGGCAGAGCTGGGGGCAGGGGTGGCCTGTGGTCAGGTTGTTGGACACTCTCAGGCAGGGGCTTGGTGCACCCCTGGGTACCTGGGGACTGTCTGGGCTGGGTCGTGTGAGCCTGAGGACAGGGCCAGGCTCTGGGCACTGAAACCTTCCCTTGCAAGGGGGCTGGAATTGCCCACCAGGGAAGCCAGAGCATCATTCCACTAGCACCCCCTTCTCCTCCAGAAACTGCTGGAAGACCCTGCTCCACAGCTTGGGAATGCTTTTGGATCATTCCTTAGCCCTCCTCTCCCAACCTGCTGCTGGAGGGATGGCTCCAAGACTGACTGGAAGAAGGGATGGAGTTGCTGAAGGACCCTGCCCCTGCTCACCCCAGCCTCACCACTCTCAGGTCCTGGTGCCATGTCTGGGTAGGTTTGCCTGGAAACTGGTGATGCTGGGCAGATTGCTTTCAATTTCACACTCTGAGTTTCACTTTTGGCTGAACCTTGTCCGTGGTTGTGCTGGGTTCTGGTGCTGGATCCAGCTCAGTGCTGGACCTGACATGCCTTGTGAGGCCAAGCCCCATGGTGCAGTGCTGGCATCGGGGACATGTTACCCCTGGGTCCTTGCATAAAGTCACCTGAACTCATCTTTATGGGGGTTGGTGGCTGTTCTCACTCCATATAGTGCTGGTGGGACTGTGAGGTGGGGACCCTCACTGTCCCTCAGTCTGCCCCACATCTACTGGTGCTTTGGGGTCACCCACCTTGAGGGGCTGCTTCTCCTCTCTTGGGTTTGGGGATTCAGCCCTCTGAAGCCACTGCAGGCAGGGTGAGAGGGGTGCCCCAAGAAGGAGGAGGCCCTGAAAGCACTTGATGGGCCTTTAATCATTACCCGTTCAGCCTGAGACGTGCTGGCCAAGCACCCCCACTCAGGAGGTGTCTGAGGTGACCCTTGAGATGACATTTGGATCAAAGTGTAGCTTTTCCCTGGCAGTGAAGGTAAGTGAGGAGTGGGTGTCCCCTGCTGCTCAGCCTTTGCTGTGGGGAGCATCCCACCTCTTCCATCCCATGTTGCCTTTTGCTTCCTTCATCCCACCTCCACATTCCACCTCCTTGTATCCTGTACCCCATATTCCCAGCTCCTCTCTGTCCCCCCCCCCCAGGGGAAGCAAAGCTCCTACCTCTCTGCCCCCCCCCCCCCAGGGGTACCAAAGCTCCTGTGCCCACCACACCAGGTGTCGCCGGGCTGGGCATCATGACCTGCAGGTGCCGGTGGGGTGGGAAGTGACGCCCGTGAAGTGCCCGTGGTGCTCCCGGCTGCTCCGGTCTTATCACTGAACTGGAGACCTGCAGAGCCGAGGTCTGCCTAGCAACAGGTGATGTGGCTGCTGGCAGCCAATGGGGATTTTTTTTCTGGTCCCCC
>NW_009953964.1:10020670-10041081 GCF_000747805.2 Chaetura pelagica
CTGCGGTGCCCAGAGCCCCTCCGTGGCGCTCGGGTACCCACCCGTGCCCACCCCCCTCGCCCCCTGCCGCGGGTTTCGGTTCCCCTGGTGCAGAGGAATGAGCTTCACGCCGAGATTTCACTTCTGCACCCCTATGGGTGGGGAATTTGCATTTGTGTGGCTGCGGAGCCCCTGGGAGGGGGCGATTGGGGTGGCGAGGGGGGGACGCGGGTTGCAGGAGAGATCCGGGGGGCAGTGGTAGCAGGGTATGGGGACATCTCCTGCCAGAGGCTGGGGCTGAGCTCCCTCCTGCTGTCCCGCAGGTCCGTGCTGGGCCGCAGAGCCGGCCTCTCTGCGCTCTCCATCCTGGTGGCCCTGCTGATCGCCGGCCAGGCCGTCACCGTCTACTTCGTCTACCAGCAGAGCGGGCAGATCAGCAAGCTCACCAAGACTTCCCAGACCCTGCAGCTGGAGGCACTGCAGAGGAAGATGCCTGCCAGTCAGTAGCTCTGCAGCCACCGGCGTGGCGGGGAGAAGGGACGGGTCTCCCTGGGACCACCCGACTCAGTACCCCTCACACTGCTCCTTCCTCCACAGGTGCCAAGCCAGTGAACAAAATGAAGATGGCCATGGTGAACACCCCCCTGGCCATGAGGGTCCTGCCTCTTGCCCCATCTGTAGCTGACATGGTAAGAGATGCCTACTGCTGCTGCCTGCTGCCCTTGGGGCTTGCTGCCCGTCCTCATGTTCACCCTGCCCCTTTGCCTTTTCTCTTCAGGACATGGCCCCTGCTAGCAACAAAACTGAGGACCAAGTGAAGCACCTGCTGCTGGTAAGGTTCCCCCATTCCTCTACACACTCCATAGCTGGGCCCTGTGCTGCAGGAGGCGATGGGACCCTCTGCTTCCAGCTTCAAGCTGTGTCTTGGTTGGTTCTGGTGTCTCTGGGTGCACTTAGAGCTGGTGAGAGCTCCTGGCCTCCCAGCTGGTTGATACAAGCAGAGCTTCACCCCCCACACCTCATTTTTCTTTGCCTTGTCTCACTCTGCAGCAAGCAGACCCCGGGAAGATGTTCCCAGAGCTGAAGGACAACCTGATGGACAACCTGAAGAGCCTGAAGAAGACCATGACTGGTGCAGACTGGAAGGTCAGTGCTTGCTGCTGTCCTACTCTTCTCCTTCCAGGAGCACCCTGCTTTGGGGAGGGACTGGAGTGTGCCCACCTGGAAAAACAAAGTCCAGCTTGAGTTGCCCCCACTCTAAGGGAGGTGGTGGTGCTCACAGCAATCTTGAGCCCAAGCTGGAGCTTGCAGCATGGCTTCTTGTGGTGCACCACCCCATGCCACTTAATGTGCTGGTTCTTCTTGCTACAGGCCTTTGAATCCTGGATGCACAAGTGGCTGCTGTTTGAGATGGCCAAGAACCCCAAGGTGGAGGAGAACAAGGCGATCCCAGCAGAGAAAGGTATTGGGGATGGGGGCTGCTGAGCTGGGTGACTGGCCCTTTGGGAGAAACCACCCCCCAGGAGGTGCCAGCATGGGGCTTCTCAAAGGCCACCAAACTCATGGATCATTTCATTGCATGGGGAACTTCTGATTGGTGTCACTTAGAACAATACAGAGCCAGTGCCCACAGGTCATTTGGGATGAGCAAATACCTGAAAATCCAGAGCACTGCACCCACCCCTCACTCCTTGGCCAGCCCATGGAGCTTTAGGAAGGTCTCCAGGGTGGGGCTTGTCCTCTTTCTATATTTAATTAGCTGCTTCTGGATGAAAAGCTTCTGCAGAGGCTGTGGAAGGGCCTGGGGCCCTCACAGTGTCTCCCCCTTTGTTTTATTGCCCTAGTGCAGACTAAGTGCCAGGCTGAGGCCAATTCCAGGGGGGTCCATCCCGGCCGCTTCCGCCCCCAGTGCGATGAGAACGGCGACTACATGCCCAAGCAGTGCAATCCTTCCACTGGCTACTGCTGGTGCTCCTACAAAAATGGCACCAAGATTGAGGGCACTGCCACTCGGGAAAAGCTGGAATGCCCTGGTAGGTTGCCAGGGAGGGGATGGAGGAGAAGAGCAAGCAGCGTGCATGGATGTTGCCCTCTGTTTGGCTACTGATTAGGGAGGAGAGGGCGCAGCTGCAGCCAGTGTCCACGCCCCTCTTGGTGCCAGCATGTTAGTTGGAGGGGACCCTAAAATCCCCAGCCCTCTGTGGCGAGCTGCAGTGAGAGTAGACATGCAGTAGAGGTTATCCACAAGTCCCCTTGCCCCCAAAATGTGTGGCTCAGGGGGTGGGCACAGGCCCCCTGCTGCTCTGAGGGGTGGGGGCGATGGGGCAGCCCAGGGGTCCCACACCCACCTCCTGCCCTCCCTCTGCAGATGTCACCGCTGCTTCTGCCACCACTGCGGAGCCGGAGGAGATGATCTTCTCTGGGGTAGACATGCTCAAGCTGGGTGCAGAGAAAGGTGAGGGCCAAGGGTGGTTGTGGGGTGTTTGGGAGAGCCCTTGGGTCTGAGGGACGCACAGGTCCACCCCACAGAGCCACAGCAGCCCAAAAAAGCACCGAGGGGGCAGTGGAGGTTATGATGGGCATAGCAAAAGGAGCCTGGGCTTTTTGGGAGGTCCTGCAAGTCACCTTACCAACTCCATCCTCTCTTTCCCCCACAGAATAGAAGAGGAAACCAGCAGCTGCCAGGCTCTTCAGCATCCCATCCACCCCATTATATTTTTTTTGCATTTCTGCTCTTACCTTGCTTTCCTGAGCTGATTAACAGTAGGCACCCCTGCACACTCCTGCCCCTCAAGGCATCAGTTGCCACCCATCCCCGCTGCAGGGCACCAGATGGGCCTCATCTGCCACCAGGATCAGTGCTAGGGACAGTGACCCCTCAGAGAGTGGGTGAAGGAGGCTGGAAAGTGATCTTAACAGTGTCAGACCCATCAATCCTCTTCCTTTTTGCTCATCAGCATCTTACAGTGCCCAGGCAGCAGCAGCAGAGCTCACCCCTGCTGAAAAATGATCTGCTAATGTTTTCTTATGCTGAATGAGTATTAAAAAGCAGCAAAAAGCAACCTCCACCAGCTTTGTAACTGACCCTGGAAGGCTGAAGCCCTGTTAGATTACTGGTGTAGAAGGTTCTTGTGGAGTGCTCAGGTTTGTAGATAGATGCTCATCTTCAGCTTTTGTACACAGGCTGCACAGCCATGGCCATGGGTGAGGGTGGGCAGAGGGGAGGGCCCTGGAGGTAGAGTGGCTTCTAATTTTTCTGACTATCAGATAGTTCCTTGATAAGTGTCCTCACAAGCTAATTACTTCAAATAAACTTTTAAATAAGAAAGCATTGCAAGCAACTCTAGCAGTTTGCAGCTGTCCCAGGTTAAAAATAAACCTATCTTAAGAAGAAATGGAAAACACATCTCAGGTGATCTGTGCCTCCACCCAGGATAGGCCACATTCCTGGCCCATCAATTGTTCAAGCTCCCCTGCATCCCAGCATGGCCCAGGAGGCTGAAATCACCTCCAAGTGAGTTGCAGGGTGGGGAGGGGTGGAAAAGGAGCAGCCCCTTGGGCTGGAGCCATGTCCCTCCTGCACCTGGGTGTGAGGGTGGCAACCCAAGAGCTCTGCCCTCACCAGCAGAGCCTGGAGCCAGGCTGCACAGCAACAGAGGGAGGAGAGCAAGGGGACCCTGGTCCCTTTTTCCTCACCTGCTAAACCCCAGAGCTGGGAGTGAAGGAAAGAAACCAGGCACAAGCCCAGCACAAGGTGCAGCAGCTGCCAGTGAGGCAGCAGGCTGGAGCTGTGCAGGGTGATGCATAAACCTGCTCTCAGCACAGCATTTTAGTAATGAAAAAGAAAACAAACCAACACTAGAACGTGCAGTTCAAAGCTGAACTTCCTCAGGAAGCACTTAATGTTTCCCTAGGGGCTGAAGTGGTGCCTATAAAAACAGGTGGAAGGTGGACTCTTACACATCCAAAATCCTTCAAAGACAGCTGAGCCCCACCAGGGGCCCTGCCACCCTGGCCTGGATTTGGTCACTTCCCCTCCCTTCAAAGCAGCTGAAGCAACATATCACCTTTTTTTTTTTTAATTTTATTTAATATTCCATTAAAAAAACCCCACAAAAAAAAAATTACACCATCTTGGCTGAGAACAGCTGCTGGACACAGCTGTTCAGTGCAACTCCAGGGACATGATAACCACTGTCGTCAGTATCAGGATAAAAATGAAACCCGAGTTTTCTCTCTCCCATAGTAGCAAAAGGACTGACACCACTATAATCACAGAAGAGGGGGGAGGAAAGGTAAAAGTTTCTCTTAAAAATATAACTCTGTGATGAGAAAGAGTAAGAGGTGGCAGGGTGTCAACGAGGAGGAAAGCAGTTTCTGCAAGCTGGCTCTTCTCTGGTCAAACTGCCTCCTTCAGTTCGGTTCCTGTGCAACAACTGAGCCATCAAGGGGGGCAAGAACACATCTCTGGGCCCCTGCAGGGCAGGAAGAGACAAAGTTACAGCACTCTGCTCTAGAAGTCACAGTTAAAAGTAGTTATAAATTATTATTTAAGAAAAAAAAAAGTTGGAATTCTCCTGGTGAGCTTTCTTTTCCTCTCTTCTGTTTGATCTTCACCCATAAATCCTTAATCACAGGGATGCGGTACCTTTGGGGGAGAGGAGTTAAAAGAGTTAGGGATGGGGAGGAGGACAACAGCCTTACAGCTGAGCAGAGCAGGGGCAGAGCCATCTTGTCCACTTCCAGGTGGCTACATCACCACCAGCTAATCCACACCACTTTTCCAAGCTCCCTGTGAGTCAGCAGGGACAGACAGACACTGCCAGAGGCCACTCATCTCTGCTGATGACAAGAGGACAGCAACGTCCAGGCTGGACATCCAGTTCTCAGCAGCTAAAGAGTTGAGGTCAAACACATCCAGAGAAGCCAGCACACTGCTGTGTGACTTTCCTTGCATTGCTCCACTCCCTGGCCCTTTAATCTAAAGCCAGGCTGACTCAGCAAGCATTTAGAGGGCACATTTGTCTTCCCCAGAGTGGCCCAGGAGAACTGAATTTGGCCAAGGTTACCGCCGTTCAGAGCTGCCAACTGACAGTTGCCACAGGCCATGTACCTTCTCACAGTCCTTCAGGCTCAGCTGTTTTCTTCTTCTAAAAAGAAAAGGGTGAAAAATAAATCAGTATCATCTGCACCACAAACTTGAAGGACCCAAAGCCAAAAGCCACACAGGCTTCTTGGCTACCATCTCTACAGGGACATATCCATTCCAGGGAACATCTTACAGTCTCCCTCTGCCCCTCTTCCTAGCTCTTGGGATGGGACACAGAAGCCTGCCAAGCCCTCAGAAGCTCCAGCTTCTGTTGAGAGCAACTAGATGATCAGAAAGCTGAAGAAGAGCACTCACTCTCTGGGCTGGCTCTCTGCCATCAAAAAAGGCCCCTGGGTTTGACTCTTCCAGGAAAAAGGATCTCAGGGGAGTGATACAGGAACAAACCCTTCTTCAAGCCCCTCCAATCCCACCCAGCCAAAGGTCAGGGTGTCTCAAGATGAGCTGCAATTAACTGCAGCCTCCTCTGTAAAACCAGCAAGGCCAGGACAGGAATCTATTCCTCTCCAGCCTGGGATGCCGCAGGGATGAGCATCACAACTGCAGTTCAGAACAGCTCTCCCCACAGTATCTCATCTCAGGGTCTTGCACATACCTTCTTCTTCTTCTTGTGAACCTCAGCAGAGCCATCTGCTACAGGCTCCCCTTCCAAAGACACCTTTTTGCTCTTCTTCTTTTCTTTTCCAGTCTTTTTTTCTGGGAGAGGGGAAGAAAAGTCAACTAAGAGAGAGGCTCTGGTATTGTTAGTTTCCGAGATGCACAGAGTGGTAGGAGCTTAAGTTCTTGATCACATCTGAACCTGAGCAAGCTTTCCAGAGTATCTGGGTGAGGACAGAGCCCTGCTACAAGGCAGCTGTGCCCAGGGCTGTTTCTCCACTACCTTTGAGCCAGAGCAGTTTGATCCCACCACCCATGCACACGTGTGAAGAGAATCACATAGGATCCCCTTCTTTCCACCTCCTACTGCACATGTACTCTGAGGTACCACTTCAATGATGAAATAGCTGGACAAAGAGCAAAGGAAGCTATTAACACAGGATGGAGACAAGGTTCAACTCAGCACAACTGCTCCAAGAGGCTCCAGCTCACACCTGGGCAACAGCCCACACAAGGGCTGACAGACCACTCTGTCTACTTCAAAATACAGGGCTACACCTCTGTGGAACAGGAGCTGTAGCAGACTGGGACCAGCCATTCCATCCATTTTTTATTGGTAGGTTTTTTGTGGTTTTGTTTTGTTTTTTAATTTAGAAAATAACAAAAAACGTCTAGCAGAGAACCAGCTCTGATTTACAAATGCAGAAGAAAAACAAATGCCTTTGCACTAGGGCAGTAAACAGAGCATTACTGAGAGATGTGCAGACAAGGAGGGCAGGAAATGCTTGTAACTGGGAGCAACAAGCAGGCAGCTGGCACCACCCTTCTCCTTCCCTAGGGATTTGAAAGCAAGACGAACAGCCCTGAGTCAAATCTCTTAAAACAAGCTGCTCACCATGTTGCAGCAGACACTGATCAGACAGGGTCAGGAAGGGGCACTGTTGCCCCCCAGGGAACAGCAGAGGCTGACATGGCAGATGACAGAACAGATTTCAAGCCTCTGCCTGAAGAGGCTGGCAGCAAGGAGCCACGTTCAGGAAGCTCTGCCAAACACAAAGCCCTGCACATGGATGCCGAGCTTCCTCTGCTGTGCTCACAGCATGTCAGTCACCTTTTGCCTGCCATCCCCAGCCATGTTTCACCTTAGCTCTCTGCTAGCATGTCTTGTGTTTGTCATAGAGGAGCCAGGACTGGGTGAGCAGAGCAATTCCACCCTGCAGACACAGAGCAGGGCAGAAGGCAAAGCACAGGCCTCCTGGCTGACAGCTAGCAGGAACTCTCCCAAGCCCTGCCCAGGATGGCAGGCCATGCAAGGGGGCAAAGGGGCCTTGGAGGTTCAACACAGATTCACCTCAACCCTCTGCCAGCCCTCAGCCACTTCCAGCCAGGGTAAAGGCCAGGAAAGGACAAAGTCCTGAAGGGACAGGTCATGCCATAGAAGATGCACAGGGACACCAGCTTTGCTCTACAAGCAGCAAGGATCAGAGCAAGTATTAACATAGTTCTCACTGTGCTGGACACAGGACAAAGGGCTGGAGAGCCCAGCTTTAGGTCTGCAACAAGACCTGGTGCCGAGACTGCAGAAAAACACTGAGGTGGGGGGCTAGAAATCTGGCATAGGCTTTGGGTGGGTCAAGAGGGAAGCAGCCAAGCAAGAAGCTAAGGGGAAAGTGGGTGCTACTTACAAGGCCCTGCACCAGAGGCTGAACGTGCATCAGCTGCAAGAACCTATTGCCAATGCAGCCCAAGTGAGGGATGCTTACTTTTAGCTGATTTTTTCTTTTCCTTGCTGCCTGGCAGCTTCTCCATGTCACCAGATGCTTTTTTCTTTTTCTTTTTGGGTACTTCTTCATTAGCTTGCCCTTTCCTCTTCTTCTCCTTGGGCTGCCCAACAGCCCCATCCTCTCCTGGCAGTTTCTGCTTCTGAGATGTTTTCTGCTTCTTATTCTCTTTGTCATTGCTCTTAGATGTTTTCACAGCCTTGTCTGCTGTGGAGGAAGATTTCTTCTTTTCCTTCTTCTCTTTTTTCTCCTTTTTCTTCTTCTTTTTCCCTTCCAACCCTTCCAGCATTTGCACTACAGGAACTTTGGCAGCAGAAGTGACCTCTGTTTCGCTCCCTGAGTTTGACTCCTCTGACTGTGGGATGGATGACACTGCATGTGATGCTGGGACCACCTGTGCCCCTTTTGCCCCAACATCATTCTCTTTCACAGTCAGGGCTTTCTTGGCTGGGGGAGGTTTGAGGCTGGCATGACCTGGCTTTGTTTTTTGTGCCCCCTTCTCTTTGTTGGAGGCTCCAGTGACTTCCTGCTTTGGAGGGAGGTTGTTTTCTGTGGAAACAGTGATGAGAGAAAAAAAGTCAGGGAGCACTTGTTATATAGACCACAGAGTTACTGGAGGATGGAAATATGCATTGGAAGAGGAGTATCCAGTTCTGCTGGCCACCCCAATTACAGCAGAGCTAGAGAAAGGTGCTTCAGCTTGAGATCAAGTATCTGCCAAGGGAACCTGTGACAACAGCCACAACAGCTTTGGGCACATCCACGGAGAACAGGGGCTAGACCAAAGGAAACTGTATCTCCAGACAGGTAAGCATAGAGTATTCCTTCCCCAGGACACCTGTCCCAGTGAGGGAGAGACTTCCCAAGGTGGAGGAGGTATCCATTCCACCATGTTTAACCATCACCAATGGCCTACCTTCCAGCACCTTGGCCTTCTTGAATCTATAGTTCTCACCTTCTAAACAGCCCTTTGCACAACTTACTGACGTGCCAAAAGACCCCTGTGAGCCTCTAGAGCAGGCCAGAGCTCTCAGCCAGACCAGAGCCCATCTGAAGGTGCCAGGGTCACATCAGAGCAGAAACAGCTTCCAGCTAAGAGTCTGACAATTTGCCAACAAAAAGGTGATAGGGAAATGTCAGGACACTTCATTTCTCCACAGGTCTTCCCACTTGCTTCCCTTCCTCTGCCCTCAGACACACTACAGAGCCCAGAAAATACAAGGGGAGGCTGGAATACCAGCACTGCATGGCACCAGATGTTCTTCAGCTAGTGTTCAAATGTTCCTTCCTGAGGAGCCATCACTACCACAGCACACCAGTGTGGTGGGCAGAGGTTTTAGGGAGAGCCCTACCTACTCCCATTAATTGCATTAGTTACTGCAGTCAAAGCAGAACTTGGAAGAGGCAAAAGCAGAGCCTTGCAAGCAGCCAGCACAGAAGGGGTGTCCAGGGAGGCTGTGGTGGCAGGGGAAGCCAGCAGACGGCAGCAGCACTCCACGGCTGGGCTCTGTGGCGCAGACAGGCTGGGAATGGGGGCCCTTCCCAGTGTCACCCTCCCTATGCCAGCAGGGCCATGCTGCTGGGCCAAGCCCATTCCCAGCTTTGCCAAAGGAAACCCACCTGCTTTGTGGTTTGCAGCCACCTGGTCGATGTCGGTGTCGGAGTCACTGCTGTCACTGCTGGAGCCGTTGGCTGGGGCTGCTCTCACAGAGGCCTTGGGAAAGGAGTTGGCAGCAGTCACAGCTGCCTTCCCTTGCTCCACTTTGCCTGCAGGCTGGGGAGGAACTGTCTTTGATGCCTGAGGTGCTGCTGTGGTACTGGAGAGGCCCAGATAGCTTGTAAGGAGGGACTGAAAGAGCAGAGACATGCTGAGGAATCACAGCAGGGCACCTCCCAAACACTAGGCACACAGATCTGTCTCTGCTGCTATTGCCCCCATACTCCAAGTGAAGGACTCATCTTTGGACACCCACAGAGTGATCCTGCACCCCTCAGCCAGCCCTGCAGAGATGGCAGCGCTGTCAGGAGAGGGGGGGGGCAGCACTGCCAGATGCTGGCTGAGCTTACAGCAGCAAGAGCTGAGCGTGAGAGGGTCTCTCCTCTTTGTTCTCGCCCAGTAAAACAGGCTTGGGGGAGGCTCCTGGCCATGAGTGTGCACCCAGGCACAGCTAATGCACTGCAGATGTGCTGCACGCCCTGCACGTCACTTACAAAGGGAATTTAATAGCTTGGACATGGGTTAAGTTACACATAAAAGTGGGGAAAAAAATCCTGCTGCTATTGGCACTGTTCTCCTGGTTTAACCCTTGCAAGGCACCATCTCCCATTCCTTTTCCTGGAGAAGGCACCATAAGCCCTGGACCCAAGGCACAGCTGCCTGGGGAAGAACTCCAGGTCCAGAAGTCTCTTTCTGCCCCCACCAAAAGGCCCTGCTCACAGCACTGCACTGGGGAGCCCCCATTTCTGTGCTGCCAAACCCACTCAGCACCCTGTTGGCTTCGTCTGAGAATTCAGCCCTTTCTCTGTCCTACCTAGAAGTCAGTTGCCAGACCCCAGAGGATCCCAGCGTGCACCAGTACCATACCTGTGACATTGCCTCCTCCTCACTGGACTCTGAGGAGCTCTGGGCTGGCTGGATCCCTCCTGGTTTCTGCTGCAAACCTGCTGGAGGAGCAGAATTCACCTCATTAAACCCACCACTGCTGCCTGGGGCTGAGCTCACCTACCCCACTGCAGTTCCTGCCACCAAAAGGCCTTCTGCCTCCAAAGAAAGGGGAGTGCTCTGCCAAGCTGGAGCAGAGGAAGCCCTCTCCAAGCACTACATGAAGGTGACCCACCGCCCACAGGATAACAGAACAGTATTCCCACCCTGACCTGGCCAGCAACATTGAGAGCATCTTCTTAGTGGAACTGACCAGGTTTGCGGGGCTGCTTGGGCTTCTCCTCCTCATCACTATCTGAGGAACTGCTTGTCTCTGCTGCTATTGCCCCCATACTCCAAGTGAAGGACTCATCTTTGGACACCCACAGAGTGATCCTGCACCCCTCAGCCAGCCCTGCAGAGATGGCAGCGCTGTCAGGAGAGGGGGGGGCAGCACTGCCAGATGCTGGCTGAGCTTACAGCAGCAAGAGCTGAGCGTGAGAGGGTCTCTCCTCTTTGTTCTCGCCCAGTAAAACAGGCTTGGGGGAGGCTCCTGGCCATGAGTGTGCACCCAGGCACAGCTAATGCACTGCAGATGTGCTGCACGCCCTGCACGTCACTTACAAAGGGAATTTAATAGCTTGGACATGGGTTAAGTTACACATAAAAGTGGGGAAAAAAATCCTGCTGCTATTGGCACTGTTCTCCTGGTTTAACCCTTGCAAGGCACCATCTCCCATTCCTTTTCCTGGAGAAGGCACCATAAGCCCTGGACCCAAGGCACAGCTGCCTGGGGAAGAACTCCAGGTCCAGAAGTCTCTTTCTGCCCCCACCAAAAGGCCCTGCTCACAGCACTGCACTGGGGAGCCCCCATTTCTGTGCTGCCAAACCCACTCAGCACCCTGTTGGCTTCGTCTGAGAATTCAGCCCTTTCTCTGTCCTACCTAGAAGTCAGTTGCCAGACCCCAGAGGATCCCAGCGTGCACCAGTACCATACCTGTGACATTGCCTCCTCCTCACTGGACTCTGAGGAGCTCTGGGCTGGCTGGATCCCTCCTGGTTTCTGCTGCAAACCTGCTGGAGGAGCAGAATTCACCTCATTAAACCCACCACTGCTGCCTGGGGCTGAGCTCACCTACCCCACTGCAGTTCCTGCCACCAAAAGGCCTTCTGCCTCCAAAGAAAGGGGAGTGCTCTGCCAAGCTGGAGCAGAGGAAGCCCTCTCCAAGCACTACATGAAGGTGACCCACCGCCCACAGGATAACAGAACAGTATTCCCACCCTGACCTGGCCAGCAACATTGAGAGCATCTTCTTAGTGGAACTGACCAGGTTTGCGGGGCTGCTTGGGCTTCTCCTCCTCATCACTATCTGAGGAACTGCTACTGTCTGAGGTCTCCTCTGCCTGGGTGGGTGGCACAACCTGGTTCAGCCGGGCGCCCTGCGCTGGCTGCAGGCCTGGCTTCCTTGACTTGGTGGTGGGACTTCCCAGAGGTGAAGCAGTCTGTGGGACAGCAGTGTTGGCTGGAGGAGCTTTTCCCATGGGAACCGTTTGCTTTAGGGAAGGAGGAGCGGGGACCTACAGAAGAAAGAAGATGAAATGCATCTGAAGGAAGAATAACTGCTGATGCCAATCAACTACATGAAGGAGCCCAGAGCAGATGGACTTGGATCACCTCAGCCCTTCTTCAGCTATTCTGCTCCAGTTTGGGTCAAGGTTAGTCCAAGAATCTCTCATGCAGGGCACAGAGACTCCCATCTCTCCCCAGCCCACAATGAAGCAGGCAGCTCTGGCTAAACAGACAACTCTTGACTGTAAAGGGCACTGCTATCACTAGAGAGGGAAGAAACCTGGCAGCCAGCTGGAAGACAGGAACAGCAAAGGTTCCTCTCCCCAGGGAAGCTCCCCATTTGAGTCTCCCCCCCCTTGTTACCTCTCCTGCCAGCTTGTTGTGCTCTAAGGAATCACTGCTGGAGCTCTGGGAATCTCTGCTAATGGGGGCTACAGTGGGTGCTTTTGCCCCCTTCCCCACAGGCAAGGTGGCATTAACCTTGGCAGCCACTGCACTTGAAACCTTTGTTGCTTTGACATTCTGCTGGGGCAGACTCTAAAATAGATGACAAAGAAAATGAGGACAGAGCACAACCTGGGAGGGAAAAGAGCCAGAAGCATACACCAATCCACCACTAACTCCTGAGCCCTTCCATCATTTTCAGCACAGCACCAAGACTCACATTTGGGTTTTTTCCCCTTTGCAGGCCAGCTGCCTCCTACAAGCCTCTGAGCAGGGCCTCTGGCACAGCCAGGAGCAGAGAAGTGAGGGCCAGCACCCCGGGAGTGCCTAAAGCATTAGCTCAGTGCCCCAAAGGCACCCATCCTGAGGGCAGACAGGCAAAATGTGATGTGCTTGCAGGCTGGGAGATCCCTAAGCACTGCAGCAGCAGCAAGACTGCAGTTGGAAACCCTGCTTTGCAAAGTGGGCACTCGAACTCCAGGATATCTCCTACTCTCTAAAAAAAACACACGTCACGAGATAATTGGCAACAGAGACAAAGCAAAGACACCATTAGAGAGCAAATCAACGAGAAGCAATTTTGTTGCCTCACATTTGAAACCTCCCATCAAACTAAATGTAAGAGGGGTTAAAAATAGAAGAGCCAGGGGCATGGAAATCAAGACACTGACATCAGGTCCAAGACACAAATGCCAGCAGAGGAGGGAGCAGGAGCAAGGAAGGAGTGCACAGCCTCCTGGTTTGTGTTACAACTGAAGCTATGTGAGCAGCCCTCCCTCTCCAGATCCCTGACAAGCTGGGCCTTTGTGGGCTGACATTTCCCTCACACAACATCTGGCCTTCAGAAAAGAAGGCAACGCTCCACCGTGCGGAGCCGCCAACCCGACGCGAGCTCCCTGCCCTCTCACACACAGCTCAAGTTACAGCAACTGCCTTATTTTATACAATCTTGGTTCTATAAACACACTTTAATCAAGGCCTGTGCAGGCTGGCTGCTGGCCCACCAACTGGGGGGAGACAGCCTTTCCACTGGCCACAGCATCAGGCCAACACAGGGAAGGGTTTTCTTGAGTGCACATAATCCCCCTCTCCCAGGAAGGGAGCTGGAAACACGGGACACATGAGTGCAGGACAAGAAGCACACTTGGCCTCTAAGGCCTGGGCTCAGAGCACCAGCCAAGCCACCACCACCACAAAGGAACAGTAGCCACATTCCTCAGTCAATGCTTCTTCATGTGGTTTCTTTCTCAGGCTCAAAATGCAGCAGAAGTGCAGAGACACCCCAGCCAGCTTCTCACTCAGGCAGCTCCTGCCCTTGGGAGCTCAGCCACAGCCCTGTGGGACTGGCATGAGGAGATGTGACACAAAGAGACTCAGGTGAGAGAGCTGGGATGAGCTTCACAACATTCAGCAGCGTCTCAGCACAGATTCTGGGTCTCCAAGGCAGGAGTCTGGCTTCTGCAACTGAAAGGCAGCAGGACCACTTCAGGGCAGAGCCTTCCAGCCTCCCAAGGCTTGTGGAATGGGGGTCCAGAAAGCTCTAGCCACACCCAAGGGTTTGGAAGAAATTGGAGGATGGGTTGCCTCAGAGCTACCAAGCTCATGGAAAGACTCTGCCTGCAAGGATTTGGCTGCTTTTCCAGTCTAACTCCCTGGAGCAGGGCAAACAGGACAGAATCCCAGAGGAGGTCTGGGCTCATGTGTCTACTCATGCTCCTGGCAAACCATTCTCACCTTTCACTGCTCTCACACACTGCAAACTTGCTACAGCCGAGTTGTGCACCCAGAGCTGGATTCAGTGAGACCCTGGGATGATGCCAAGAAGATCAGACAAAGCCAAAAGGAGGCTCCTCTCTGCACTGCTCATCACCCACCCAACTACCACCTTGCAAGCCCTGAGACCTCCTGAGCATGCAGGACTAACAGCATCCACACCCAGTGGCTCCTCACCTGAGAAGGGGGAACCATCTCCTCCTCTGAATCGGACTCCTCGCTGGAATCATCGCTGCTGTCCACGGGTGGAGGGGCTGGCACAGGGGCTGGCACTGGTGCTGGAGCTGGTCCTTTCTTCACATTTGTTGGCTGGGGCACAGCATTGGTTTTCACTGCAGGAAAAGCAGAAGGAATTGTCACCATGAGAGAGGTGCTCTGCATGGCTGCCCAGAGCAGGAGCTAGCACAACAGGCTGGGCTGTGGACATGCAGGGGAGAGAAGGAAATCCGTGCAGATGCAGGTGAGGGATCCTGACCATACCAGGAGACTCACCAGCTTGCGGAGGCTGTGTCTGTGCTGCAGGGGACTCCTCTTCACTGTCAGATGAGTCACTGCTCCCACTTTCTGAGACTTGGCTTTTCAAGGTGCTTCCCACTGCTTTTTCAGGGAGCCCAGCTTTAGCAGCCTGGCTCAGGCTGGGAACAGGCCCAGCCTGTTCTGTTATCCTCTTAACAAAAAAGAAACACAGGCACAGAAATGTGGTATTAGTACAGGTGGTGTTTAGTTTAAGTGCAGTTTCAGCTCAAGCTGTGTTTTGTTTTAACCTAACACAGCTGTTTCTTAACACTCACTCCAAAGCTGGCATGTAAAGATTGAAAGGGGCTTCAGTTACTGCCTGGACAGAGGTGCTGAAGGCACATACCACTGCATTTAGCAATTGGCTTTTGACATGAAGCCCGAGCGTGTTTTACCACACGAGCATGCAGGACTAATAGTGCTCGTGAGCTCTTAACAACAATTCCTTGTTGAGGCCAAGACACTGGCTGGATGGCAGCCTGAAGGCAGGAGAACTACTGCTACCCTGAGACCCCCATTCCATGGAATTTAAGCACAACCTCCCCCCAGCTGGGGGAATCAGCAGGAGCTGGGAAACCTTCTGCCAAAATTCTTGCAAGAGTCCGTATGAGCAGCTACACCCCAGAGCTGCTGGAGAGGTCAGTGGAGACAAGAGGATTTTGGGACACAGAGGGCAGGCTGGGATCCACCTTAGAAACTTCTCTGTCAACAGGACATCTAGTTCCAACACCAGAGATGTGTCCTGGCAAAAAAATCCCAACTCTTCAACTCACGTGCACTGTGCCTTTTTACAGCACCCCTCAACACTCTGATGTCCCAGGACCATCAGCCACTGTCCCAGTCAGCTGGTGTTTCAGCACAAGGAAGCCCTGGTTATTCAGCAACAGGTACACAATGGCCAGGTGAGAAGACCTCTTCCCAGCCCCTCTCCTTGGCTTGGGCTGAAGGCTGCAGACTCCCCTCTCCTGCATGCTGCTAAGGGTACCAGTGAGAGGGGGAACATTTGCCAAGGGATGGGGTAACTTCACCACTCATAGATATTCTTCAGGCTTGCAATGCTCTGCACCCACTCAGTTTACTGCACTCATGGCTCATCTCTGGGCTGCTCTGACAAGGAGCACACCACACTTGCCAAGGCAGGCAGACCCCATCCAACCTGCACGTGACAGCAGCTCCACGCAGTGCTTGGTCTCCAGCCCCCCTGCAAGAAGGCAGGGAGACTCCTGCCCAGCTGCACAGCCCCTGTCAACCCCCTTTCCCAGCCCTGCCATGCTAATGCAGCAATACCCCCTCTCAACCTGCAGCAGAGGACCAGGAGGACTTCAGCAGCTCCAGCCCACCAGGGTGATGCTCCTGGCCAGGAGCCTAGAGCACCAGCATAGGAGCCTTCTAAGAGGACAGATCTTACCACATGTCCTGGCACAACCCCACTGAAGGCTGCCACTGGGGCAGTGTTTATCATCTCCAAGACAAACACTAAACAGACAACAGCATCTGCATGTAAATCCCACCACAGAACAGTTCTCTGAACAAGCCAAGCACATTTTGACTCCGCTTAGAGAAACAGAAACCTCCACCAGCACTTGGGGAGAGGGGGGATTGCAAACCTCACTTGTTTTGATACCAGTGAGTCACTATCTCCAGGAGAGAGGCCAGATTGGCAATGCTGAAGAGAGAACTACTTGAAGCAGGCACAATTCACACACTCTACTCCAACAAGCTAGCTCTTCTCCCTCTTCTCCCAAGCACTGCTGTGCAATGGAACAGCCTACCAAGATCAGACCCCACCTGCTCACTTTTAAGACCTTCATAGCCATGGGACTGGTTTCTCTCTCTGCTCAGATGCATGGTTCAAGGGATGCTTTGTCTTCTACCTTAGCAGGAGACTGAGGAAGAGCTGCCACAGAGGCACCCTGACACAGAAAGAACATAAGAGCATCCACAGAGAAACCACCATAAGCTTTACACAGCTTCAGGATTCCTCAGATCTTTCTGGGAGGTCCCTCCATTGACTTAATCTTGGTCACTGCCAGGTGGCTGGCAGGTGTCCTACAGTGTGGGACCAGGCCAGCATCAGGGAGCAAAACACCACAGGCAGAGCTTCTGAGAAGTCAAGTCACAGGTACCGAAGTAACTCAGAGAGGAGGAAAAGAATTCAAGAGGAAATATTTTTTCCTGCTCCCTCTCCAGCCCCCAAGCCAGGAGCTGCCTGTGGCTCAGTGTGTGATGACTCAGCTTCTGCACAGCCCATCTGCCACTCGAAGCTCCCTTTGCATCATGCAGCTCTGCATGACAAGGGGGGAAACATCGCCCAGCCACGTGCACCCAGCACGTTCTAACAATCACTCTGAGAACACTGTAACAACCACACTCCCTGGCTGCCTGTGCACCACGGAAGCACCACCAGCAGATCAGGACTGAGACCAGTATCTCAGCTGTGTCACAACACAACAAAGGTAGGACTGCCACCTGCAAGGGAGCAGGGACAGGGTTCAGGGAGGGAGAGAGACCTTCCATCTCTTAGGACATTGGGTCTCTCCCCACAGGGCCTGTGGTCCATGATGAAAACTTGCAGGCACAACTTCCTGGGATGCTTAAGGAAGACCAGGTTCCCAACATGCACATGCACGTGCATCTCACCCCAGTCCTGGCAAGCAGAAGCCACAGCCTGTCCATGGAGGGCTCGTGTGCCATCTTTGGCTCAGAACATCCAAGACAGAAGAAGCAGAGCAGAATTAACAGTTCCAGAAGAAGGGCAGCTCACAGCATCTTTTAGGTCAATCTAGACTGTCCCCCATCACCAGCCTTCCTCCCCCCAAACATAGAAACACCATGTCAACTTCTTTCACTAAATATTCCTAAGTCTTCGGGGGTAAACATACCAATTAAGCAGTTCAATTTAAGCATGATGTTCATTTTAATTGTGCTAATCCACCCCCACAGGGAAAGAAGAAGCTGCTTCCAACGCTCTGTATCTGTTTGGATCTTGCACAGAAGCCAGAGGAAGTTGCAGGATACAGTAAGTCAGTAGTTACCATATGCCCAAGTAGCAGATGGTGAGGATGAGCTAAGAAGAGTTTGACTGGGAGGACGGGATGGTGGACACAGCTAAGCCTAGCAGTCTATCTTCAGGCTTCCCTCGTGGTCTCTCTCTGCCTGCAGGATACTACCATGGGAAGAAACAGCCTGCTTGGCAAAAATAGAGCTCTCTGGATGACAAGCTCTTCCTTGAGGACTGTGGCTGCTGAGGGATAATCGCCAGTTTGCAAGAGGGAAGATGCTGAAGTGGTTAAATGGCTGTCAGCAAGATGGCTACCTACTGCTGCCAGCTTCAAGTCAACACTGGAGGAGAACAAACCCACCCCGGCAGGTTCCTTCACCTACAACTCTGCTGGAGTGGATAAGTGTCAACAGTTTCCCAGTAAGACCCCACGGCACAGCTACCAGAATGGCTGCTCCTGCCAGCCAGAGCTGAATCTTAACATATAATCATGCAGGAAGAGCAGCACAGAGCCAACTGTTAGAGATGCGTCCCCCTCCACCCACCTGAGCAGGCCAAGGCTATAAAGACAAAAATGCAGAGCCTCTCTGGCTCCTGCCTGTCAATAGCAAAAGGACGTGTTGACAAAGAGCCTCCTTGCAAGGACACGTGAGGCTCTGCCCCCAGCTTCCCTTCCTCCCCAGCAGATAATAGCTGCCAACTTCAAAATGCTGCATTCAGGGCACTTCCCAAAGATCCTTGCAGCTCAGAGTCAACACAGAAAGTCTCCATACCATAGGCCTAAGGATGCCCTCAGGGATTTGCCTCCCTAGGGATTCAGCCACCTGAATCCAGGTTGGGTTCGTGGTCCTTCTCACAAGAGAGTTCTAAACAAACCCTCACAGGAGAGCCAAGACCAAGCTATCTGTGACCCTGCACCCAAGGCTCACTCCAGAGAGGCAAGACATGAGTGGAGCCAACCAGTTGGTATCCAGTAGGTTAGACCTCTGCTACAGCTGGGTGAAAAGTAGACTATACTTGTTTCCAGGTAGGAAGAAAGATCTTGCTCTCTGAAGGACCAAGACACAACATACTCCATGCTACTGGTGTTTCAAGGAGAGCAGTGGTAGCATTTAAGAGCTAAACAATTATACTGAGTATCCCATCCCCTGCCACTGGGCTGGATGCAGTATCACCCACCTTCTGGCTGATGGGCACAGGGAGATCCTCCTCTTCACTGCCTGAGGAATCGGAGCTCTCTGCTGACTTTGTGCCTTCAGCAGGCTTTGCAGGAGCAGAGGTCTTTCCCAGCTTGGTTTTGGCCTGCTGTGGCACTCCCAGTTTTGGGGCTGGCTTCCCTTGGGACAGCGGAAGCGTTTTTGCCGGATTTGCTTTGCCAGAGAGTGATGTTGCTGGTGTAGGTTTCACTGGGGGTGGGACGGCTTGGGAGGATTTTGGAGGTGGCTTTGTCTGGACAAGATAAGAACAGCATGAAACGAGGCAAATCCCACAGCAGCATCATTTATTTGCTCAGACTGTAACCAAGGGAAGAGATTTCAGAGCCCCCTGGGAAAGGCAAATGCTGAAGGCCGATTAGAAACTGGCAGGAACCACAAGGATTCCTTTCATCTAGCTGTGTGGGGGGAGTCTCCAAAGACAAGAAAGCAAGACCAGACATTGCTCATCAGCCTGCTGATGCTACCAGTCCCTTCCAGTGAGGTACACTGGAGAACTCTGCACTCTCCACAGCAGGGAAGCTAAGCTGCACTAGAGTTCAACAAATTAGATACTATTTATTGCAATTTATAGCTGAGAGGCAAATTCAACTATGACAATTTGCCTCCTCAGGTGGGAAAGTAATTGCTGGGCTCTTTTTAATTTAAAAGTACTAGTGGATATATATAACTTTTTTTAAAGAAAGGTACAATGGCTTAATGAAGGCTCAGAGCAAAGACACTGAGGTGCCTTTCAACACCCCAAGCCTCTTTTCTCCTGTCCCCATCATGACTTTGCACTACATGCATTTAAAACATTTTTTTTTTCACTGCAATTCCCAGCCCTGGAGGTGAGCAAGGAAAGACATGAGTCCTGGACAGACATACTTGTGTTACTGATGGAGGTTCCTCATCTTCACTGTCTGAGGAGTCACTGCTCTCTGAGGTGTCATCGGGCTTTGCAGCCCCAGGAACTGCTGTGGATGCAGGTTTGGTCTGGTTTGGTGCTGCTGCTGTTTGCCTCACTGCATTCTTCTTGAGGGACATTGAAGCAGTAGGAGCACTTTTCACAGGTTCTGCAGTAACCTGCGCTGGTTTTGTAGCTGGTTTTGCCTGGGAGCAGAGGGAACAAAAAGGAACAGAGCGATCACGTAACAGCTCACAAGAAACCAGTTAAGAGCTGTAACTGCATGGAATCTGTTTTAAGGAAGGCAACCCTGACAACTTTGATCAGGATGGGCTTGTTCAGTTCCATGGCCTGTGGACTATCTGAAGCAAAGCACTTTCTGCAGCCTGACTCCATCTGTGGAGTTGCACACCAATCACCTCCTACAGATCAAAGGATCTCCCTCAATTTCAGGCCCTAGGAGGAACTGGGATGGAACAGCTGATGCTGGCAGGGGTTAGTGGGCTCTCAGCCACACAGTGTGTTTCTCTGGCCTTGGGTTTGGGGATCCCACACACCCAGGGAAGGGGGTGTTGTCAAAATAGAGCATTGCAGTGTGTCCTCTCTCCTTCAAGGGAAGGAATGTGATTTCCTAGAAACAAAGGAATGGGGCTGGAAAGGTTACCTGGCTTTCTGGAGTTGCAAGCTCCTCCTCAGAGGATGTCTCATCACTTGATTCCCCACTGCTGCTCTCAGCAGCCCCAGCTGCCTGCTTCAGCTCTGAAACACAAGTGAGGAGATGTCACAGCTGCAGCCTGCTCTCAGCTCCCAGAGCATGATGCTAATGCAGCTTTTGAAGTCAGGAAAACAAAACAAGTGACAGAGAGAGCTAACGGGATTTGCAAGGAAAAAGGCCTATTCCT
>NW_009953964.1:10041261-10046327 GCF_000747805.2 Chaetura pelagica
CCTGCTGAAAGCATCGGTGGCCTGCTGGGAACAGCTCCTCCAGACAAATGCTGGCCCACAAACACCACTCCCCCAAGAGCAGGCAGAGGTGGGAAATCCTTCCTGACCACCTTCTGACCCTACAGGGAGCTATCCAGCCACACACTACTTCATGCAGGGGCAACTAGCCTGCATGGACCACCCCTGGAAAAGAGCAAAGAGGATAATTTTTGGGAGCTTCTGTGATCCTGACCCCCTTGCCTCCCAACACACACATTTCAAAGCAGTAAGAGACACTTCCCTAAAGATCTCAAAACCAAAACTCAATCACTTTGCAACTGGGAACAAAGAGAAGATGCTGCAGTACCTTTTCCAAGAGCTGAAAGCTTCTACAGTATCAGCACTGCATCTCCTCCAGATAGGCTCTGCTGTCATCTCCCACCCCGCAGCACTGGGTGCTGCCAGACAGACATCTTAGCACAGTCTGCTGCTTGAAATGGGAGCACGTGTGCTGGATCCATCCCACAGAGCTCCAGACCTGGCTGCTCTGCAGCATCCTCACAGCCTCCCAACCATCACTCTGAGCTTTCCAGCGAGAGAACTGGAAAGGAACAGGTTGAGGGCACAGCCCAGACCTGAGTGACAGCAAAGCTGGAGCACATGTGCATTTACCCCACCCTGCAGGCTCCTTACCCACTTTGGGAGCCGGGGCATTCGCAGCCGGCGTCTCTTTTTCCTCCTCACTCTCTGATGAGCTGCTGCTGCTGGAGCTTTCTGCTGCTTTGGTCGCTACTGGTGCTTTGCTTTGACCTACTTTGGCCACTGCTGTTGTAGCCTGTCCAGACTTCCCAGGACTGGGCAATTTCTGCCCAGCTTTGGCTGGAGCTGCAGCAGCTACTGGTGCATTGGGCTGCTGCTTGTTGGAGAGCACAGTCCTGCTGGGAGCAGTGAGCACCGCGGCTCTGCCTGCTGGGGCAGCAGGTTTGTGAGGAGAGTGCAGGGAGTTGGCAGCTTTGCCACCCACCACAGCTGGGGTCACCTACAGGGAACAAAAGAAATTAGGTGCCTATGAGGGGTTAAACCGGACACAACAAACCTTGAAGAGCAAACTGGCAGCTGGGCAAGTCACGGAGTTCTTTAGGAAAGCCCATGGGAGGGACAGGTATCTAAGAGAAGGCTAATGCCAAAATAGGTGGGTTGTGTAAATATGAATTCCACCTCAGCCCCACCACTCTACCCATGTCAGTGAGTCTGGGACAGCTGTGGCCTCAGAGTCCCCTCACCCTTCAAAGCCAAGAGGAGTACTGCCTTACCGTAACTGCACCCTTTCCAGCTGAAGTCTCCTCTTCTGATGAGGAGTCCTCATCTTCACTGCTGTCTACAACCACTGCTGAGTTGGTGGGCAGGGAAAGGCTGGTTGCTGCACAGGAGAGAGCCACAGGGAAATCGTGTGAGATCCTCTTGCACTGAGATGGCCTCTGGTCTGCAGGAAGGCCCCAGCAGGCAGGGCAGGGTCCCATCTCCACACCTGCCCCAACTCCTCTGCCCTTGGGACAGACAACTGCTTTACTCCTCCAGCCCATCCTTCTCCCCGCCACCAAGACAAAGAACCTGCCTAGATCTGCATGTTTCCAAGAGCTGGTCTACAGGAGATGAGACTGAGCCAAAACGTATCAGACACGTGGGGTTTTGTTAGACTGTGCAAGCCAACACCTCCCACATCAGCTGCACCAGGGAACTATCCCCACCTCAGACACAGGGCTCTGGCTTTCCAGACCAACTAACAAGTCCTTCCCTCATGCATGAGACAGACCTGCCTTTGTTGGCCCAATAGACACCTGGGACCAACCAGAAGGTGCTCCACAGTGGACAGTGTTAGGTTCCCAAGTCTTCATCCAAGCAACACCACCTATCCCTCCCCAATGAATCTTAATAGGTTTTTTTCTAGCTTCAGCAGACATCTGTGCTCCTCAGAAACTCCACAAGAAGGGGGTGCTAAATTGGTTTTCCTACTTTTCTATGAGCACAAGGGAATAGCCTTCACTTTAGAAAGCATTTTCTCTAGCCAAGTAAGTTGGGCTGCTCCTTCACCAGCCTCCAACCCTTCTATGTCAGCTCCAGGGAGATGAAAGGCTCCTACCATTTGCAGCTTTCGCCTTCTCTTTCTCATCTTCTTCCTTCTCTGAGCTCTCAGAGCTGCTCACAGGATCAGGAACTCGGATTTTTTCTGGGATAGCTGCCTCCTCATCACTCGCCTTTCTTCTCCTGGATTTTGAAGGAGTTCTGGAGGAAGAGAATTTGTGTCAAAACAAGGGGAAAAAAAAATATTGAACAAACTGGAATACATTCATTCATCCACTGTCAGGTCAGGCTCCAAACTAAGGACACACACTGTCATTCCTCTACAGCTCTGCAGGGGTAGAAGAAATACTTCTCAGTCCTGCAAGGGACATCTCCAGTCCTCCTCAGGCACCTCCTGAGAGCACCATATCTCTGCAATACTCAAGGAGGACACCACAGAGCACAGGCACCCTACAGAACAAATTCTGTGTCCAGGAGGCAGCTACAGCCTGGCAGTCAGTAAATGCAGTCCCAGGGATGGGGCAGTGATTCCCAAACAGGCCTTGGTATTCCACAAGGCCAAGAGAAGTGAATGTGAAGGCTGCAAAAATCATCTGAACTTGGGCTCAGGGGTCAAACGGACAGAAAAGTCATGTTGCAGGGAGATTTAAGAGAAAAAGTGTCTGGACCTACAGAAGATGTGTTGAAAGAAAGGGAGGAAGAGGCCACAGATGAGCATTAAAGACTTAAGCTGTTCAATTGGGTTAAAACATTAAGCTGCAGAAAGATGTTTCCAGGCTCGGAATCCTACCTGTACCAGAACAGATGATGTGGCTAAAGTTATCTTTAATCTTCAAATGAGAACACAGGCAATACATTTGCTTTATTACAAGGATAACGTTGGCTGGACACACGTCTGTGTGACTCACACAGGCAATAATTTTAAGCCCCAAGACATGTAATTATCAGAGGCAAAACTACTCACTTTTGTGCCAGTTTAGCTTATTTTATTTATCTGATTTAAAAATAAGATCAGTGTAACAATTTGGCCGGTAATTCTGAAAGCACTTCAGTAGTGTAGCTACAACAGCAAGTTTTCTGCAAGCAGGCAAGGCTGAAGCACATTTGCAATTACAAAGTCCTGTTCACTACTGCAATAATCCCTTTAATAAAATATTAGGGAAAGCCACACAGGCAGCTACAACACTCCAACACCTTCCTGATCCACTGGAAGCTGACAGCACAACACAGACTGCTGGAGAACTTGTTGTGAGCAACCAAGGGTTCAGAGACACCCCATGAGGGAAACGAGGGTTGTTTTTTTTCATGCTCTAGGCATTTGAGGGCTCTGGCTGCTCCTGGGGCTGAGCAGGTTCCAGCTTCCCCAACCCACAGGCACCATTCCACCCCTCCCAGCATCCTGAAGCATAGCCCTGGAGGGAGGGCACTCCTAAGGAACTGCAAATCCCAACCCTTAGGTTCATTTATAGGAGATCCTGAAGGAGAACACCAAGGATGGCCTTGGTTAGATGGGCAAGAGCTGCAGCAAAGTTGGAGGAGAGACATTTTCAGGCCAAACACCAATGGAAAGGGGAGCATTCCAGGACAAAGCTACTGGTCAATACACCACTCCAAACCAGGTGTAACCCTGGGGGACAGAGACAACAGGCATACCTGTGGGGTGGGACCACAACAGAGGGGTGACACTACAGAGAAAGATTTAAATATGATGTGGGTGCCCTGCTGCTCCTCAAGCTTTAAAAGCAACAGTGTCTGGAAGGCTTTGCTGTAGCACCCAGCAGAACCAGCACAGAGAAAGGTCACCATCAGTACCCAAGACAGTATTAAACTCTTACAAGGAGGAACTGCAGACCTGTTTCTATACTGCTACATCCACACCTAGATCCAGTCCTTCTCCTGCTCAAGTAAGAAAATCATGGAGATAAAAGAGCAAGAACTGGGGCAGCATCAAGGCAAGAGGGCTTCTAGCAGAAGACACCTCTGAAGCAAACACCAACCTGCCACAGCTACACTGAGGAGCACCTTCTCTCCAGCACCCCTCAAGACAGGCACAGAAACCCAGCTCCAGCAATAGCCTGTCTCTGGCTCTCCAGCCTCTCCACAAAGCCAGGAGAGTGCAGGATTGGTGCAGGTGTTGGAGCATCCCACTGATGGGAAGGCTCCACACTGCAGACCTTCCTGTAGGGTAGTCAGCAGAATAACTGCGTGGGAAGGGGTTGGGATGAACACATCAGGGCTTGAGAGGACAGGCTGAACCCAAGGGACTTCCTCTGAGTCAGAGGATACACAATCTATACCAAGGTTTAAGTCCCTGTAAGAGCATTGGCATTTCAGCATCTGCTCAGTTTCTCCTGGGTCAATTCCTGAGAAGCACGTGGCTTTCAACAGAAAGTGAAACTGGGGAGAGAAAAAAAAAAAAAGCCAGTAAAGCCCAAGTCTCAGCCCCACAGTCCTCCAGCATCAACCCCAAGCAAGAACAGCAGCAGCCTCTCAAAACTAGAGCAACAACTTATCTCCAACCTCAGGGGGTTTGAAACCAACATAACCTTTAATATCTGAAACGAATCGGTCTGAACCCAAAAGCCCAGGAGCACAGGCTGCTGAGCACAGCTCCCACCGGGAACACCCCAACAATGGGGAACTCCGGCAAACCAGGGCGCCACGTGCCATGCATCCTCCCTGCTGAGGCGGCCCAGCATCGCACAGACTCTTCCTCCTTCCACTTACTTTTCCCAGTGGGTGAAGATGTCCTCAAGAGAGGCCGAGAGGGAAGGGAGCAACTTCTGCGAAAGCAAAGGGAACACACGAGTGAGTCCCTGGGTCCGGACGGAACCCCCGGAACAGGAGAAAAGGGGACGGCAAAGCCCCCCCTCGCCCCGCCCAGGAAACCGAACGGGCCCTCCCCGCACGCGGCTCCCAGCAGAGCCCCCCGGGGGGCAGCGGGGCGGCTACCCCCGCAGCCGTTCGGGAAGCAGCGGCCCCGGTACCGGGCGGTTCCAGCCCCC
>NW_009953964.1:10047095-10048107 GCF_000747805.2 Chaetura pelagica
CGTCGGTCTGCAGGGGCATCCCTGGCGGGTTAGGGGGAAAGGCCGTCCATAGAAATCACGCCTGGGGGGAAATCACGCGCGGGAGAGCGAAAGGGACACGTGGAACGCAAACGCAGCGCGCGTGGGCAGCGAAACAGCAAGAATTAGGGGGAAAATAGGTCCAAGTTAGAGGAAAAACGCATCCCGAGTGGTCAACGGCCTGTCCTGGAGCTCCTGGGAAGGAGCCCTGCCCACAGCTGAGCTTGGCTATAGCCCTGAGCAAACCCCTACATTAACATATCATTAACATATCCACGTGCGATTACCATACTATAATGCCCACCCGCGGGCTGGGGGGCCCTGCCAACAAGAAGCCCCCTGAGCAGGCGTGGGGAGCAGCTCAAGCGCTGCCACCTCGAAAGGGGAACGAGGGACTCGTCGCCCCGTCGTGTCCAGTGATGGGATGTGACTCCTTATTTTTCACATTTTGGGGCATAAAAGCAGCGCTTGGCGTTTCAGGGAACTGACCTCGCTGCGTGGAACACCCCCCTGCTCCCTTTGCTGTGCAGAACAGGGTATCAAAGCCAATCCCTTGGTTCTGTGTGTGCAGCAGCTTCTCGCACGCAGGGTGAGGGGCCCCGGTGTCCGGGCAGCACCCGGGAGCTGCTGGCAGGGTAACAGGGGCAGCTTCTTCACGGGAAGGGCTGCCAGGGCCTGGCACAGGCTGCCCAGGGCAGTGGTGGACTCAGAGACGTGTAAAAGCCACGTAGCTGTGGTGCTGGGGGACGTGGTTTAACGGTGGGCCCGGCAGTGCTGGGTGAGCGGTTGGACCCGGTGATCTTAAACAGCCTTTTCCAACCCAAACACTCCTAGGGTTTTCCAGCTGGGAAGAGGGAGGCCTCGCTCCCACAGCACCCCAGCCATGGATCCTCAGGGCTGCTTCAGCACCGGGTGGACATTAAGCTGCCCAGAGGAGCCGCTCGGGTGTTTTTGGGGCTAAAACAAGCAAACTGTGAGAGGGGAGCGGGAGCTG
>NW_009953964.1:10048218-10058367 GCF_000747805.2 Chaetura pelagica
CCGCTCAGCCCCGGGGAGCTGCTGGCAGGGTAACAGGGGCAGCTTCTTCACGGGAAGGGCTGCCAGGGCCTGGCACAGGCTGCCCAGGGCAGTGGTGGACTCAGAGACGTGTAAAAGCCACGTAGCTGTGGTGCTGGGGGACGTGGTTTAACGGTGGGCCCGGCAGTGCTGGGTGAGCGGTTGGACCCGGTGATCTTAAACAGCCTTTTCCAACCCAAACACTCCTAGGGTTTTCCAGCTGGGAAGAGGGAGGCCTCGCTCCCACAGCACCCCAGCCATGGATCCTCAGGGCTGCTTCAGCACCGGGTGGACATTAAGCTGCCCAGAGGAGCCGCTCGGGTGTTTTTGGGGCTAAAACAAGCAAACTGTGAGAGGGGAGCGGGAGCTGCTGACACAGAGCAGCTGCTGCAGAAGGGCCGTGCAGCAGAGGGGCTGCCCTCTCACCACCCCCCGCCCCACGGTGATGCTTTCCAGGAAAAAAAAACCAACCCTGGCTCCCTTCACTTTGGCAGAGGTTTATTTTTGGAAGCTTCAATAACGTCCGTGCTGTGCCTGTTGCTCGCCCGAGATACAGACCCTTTATTTGTTCTTAGAGTCAAAGATTAAATATAAGACTGGCCGGGCTCCAGCTGGCTCCTGCACCAAACGTCTTTGACACCAGCATCATCCAAAGCCATAAAGCCCCTGGCCAAGTGGCAGTTTTACAGCTCCTGTAAATGAAAGGCAGACCTGGCCGGTCCTTTCCTGGGGCTGACCTGCCCCTGCACAAGCAGGCATTGATGGTTGGTGCAAACCTGGCTGCAGCCCATGGCACAGGGGGGTGGCCGGGCTGGGCACTGCTCTGAGGTGACCCAAAGTGTGAGGTCTGAGCAGCTGGTGGCCTGGCTTGGAGACCTGATTCTCCTCGCTGGAGAGGACGAGCCAGATAAAGGCTGGTAAAGGCAGAGAAACACCGCGGGTGTCTCCTGGGAAGGCTGTGGACCAGGGCTGAGGGGACAGAGGCAGCCTGGGGCAGAGCCTGGGGCAGTTTAGGGGCCTCTGAAAACGAGATGGGGTGGAGGAGATTCAGCCTGCGTGGTCCACAAGTATTTGATGAACAGATTTGGGCCTTCTCTGACACGGTATGGAATGGTTTCTATAACCTCCAGGAAAGGTGGCAGTTTGCTTTGTTTGTTAAAAACCAAATCCTAACACCAAGTAAACCCTCCTCCAGCCCTGTCCCTGCCTGCTGGGTGTGCAGCAGCCTGGTGACTACAGGAGGGGCTTCCCAGGCCTCCAGCAGAAAGGAGCAGAAGGTCCCTCCTGGGAAATGCAGCTCTCTAAACAAAGGAAAGGAGCCCTGTGTGGTGCAGGGAATTGCAATAGCACTGGTTAGATTGGTCTGAATGGAGGGTGGACAAGGATATTTAGCACAGGCAGGAGGGCTGGGAAGATGAGGGGTGACCAGATTAGCAAGTCATCAAGTTTCCAGCAGAGACAAAGGAGGGCAAGTATGTCCTGGCAACTTTCAGGGGTGGGACAATGCAGGCAGACCCTCAGGTCACCTTAGAGGACAGCAAAGCCCTGCAGGGCACGGTGGCAGTGGGCTGGGCTGGAGGTGTCTGGCCAGCTTTTCCAGGGCTCTCCATTCTTTCCATGTTTTGAAGGGTGTCTGGAGAAACTGAGTGCATTGATCTCCCTTAGTTTCAGGGTACCAGAAGTCCAACAAGCCCCTGCTGTGCTGCATTTTAGGGTCTTCTCTCCTCAAGACTCAGGACTCTGGTTCTCTAGAAAGCGTAAAGGGTTTGGCTGTGACCAACTTCAGTACAGCATGGAAAGGAAGAAGAATAAATGGGAGGAAACACATTCAGGAGAGACTGCTCTCAAGAAAGGCAAACAGACTATGTTACGTCCCTGAGTACCCAGGGATAAATGATTTGAGAAATTGACTCCATTTTGCCCCCCAGGTGTCTCTTTGCAGGTCTGCTACAGTTCAGGGTCACCTGAGTCCAAAGCTTCATACCCTCAAACCCTCAGCAAACCGCAGGCCGGAGCCTGGGAGTCACACAACCCACTTGAATGAAAAAATCTGAGAAAAAAAATAATATGTGTGCTGCACCACAATTACAGGTAGTGAAGGTATTTGAGGCAGTTAGTAAACATGCCAAGTGATAAATAGAGCCATTCAGTCAGCAAACAGCTGCATGATTATAAATAGGAAAATCTACCCCAGCCCAAAGCCAGCTGTGACCCAACACATCCACTTCTTAAAGAGTGATTATTTGTGTCTGTGCATTTCTTGGAGGGAGGTTGACAATTTTTTTTTGCCCACTCTTTATTTTAGGAAGGTGAAACGTCCCCGGTGGATTTCAAAAGCCAACCTCTGGGGTATGCTATCTCCATGCCAAGGCTCTGAGTCACGAAGGGATTGGAGGAAGCTGTTTCAAATCCAGACAGGGGATAAAACAGCTGTAATTGAGTCGCCAGCTCAGCTCAGCCTGCTAATAACCACACAGCCTCGTCACTGCCCTCAGCCTGACAAGCCAAGAGCTTTGCTCGCTGCCACTTTCATATGCTCTTTGGTTATTGCTTGGGGTTAAACTTGTCCACACCTATTCCGTTCTGAATCACTGCTTCTGTCCCGGCCAAACCCGGTTCGGGGAGCGTGCTGGAGGGCTCTGTCCTTCCTCTGCTGTCCCGGCTGGGAGCTGACAGCCTCCAGGCACGTCTGCTGGACCCCTGGGCTTGCAGGGACACTGGGCTGCTCTGCAAGCTTCAGTCTAATGTGTTTGTCCACCCAGAAGTTCCTGGCATATGGTGTGTGGTAGCAGCAGGGAACAAATCTCCCATCATGGTCTGACCTTTTCATTTGGTGCGTGTGGAGTTGCTTGTGCCTGCTGTGGGGTTGCAGAGGGAAGGGACTTTGTGATCCATAGGGATGGGGGGGTGGCAGGGGTGTGCACCCTGCCCGTGGGGGCTAGATATGGGGGGATCCCAGGCTGTTTGCCTGAGGAAGTGTGTGTCTCCAGCTGCTGGTGTTTGCACCATGGTGGTGGAGCAGGGACAACAGAAAAGGAATTCTGCCTCCTCCTCAGCTCCTCACCTGACCCGTTTTGTGGCTGCTGATTCCAGCCAAAGTGGGATCTGCAGGCACATGGCCCCTTCCCCTTCAGCTCCAGAGCAGATCCCCCAGCCAAGGGGTGGGATGGGTGGCCAGGGACAGGACCCAGGTTAACCCAGCAGGTGACCCTGTTGTATCTCATGAGTCAGACTTAAAGTGCAAGCCAGATTTAGGAGGCTAGTTTTCATGGCCCAGGTCAGAAGCTGAGCTGAATTGCTCTGCTCTGAGTGCCCTGCCAAGAGAGCTTCATGTTCTCTCCCTCCTGGAAAGCACCCTGGGTGCCATGGGGGCTGAGCAGAGAGGAGAGAGTATCAAAGGAGGTGGGGATGGGTCAGAGCAGGGTGAGTGTAAGAGGTAGACAGAGATCAAAGGAGGAGGGTGGTGAGGTTCTATGGGACAGCCAGGAGAGGAGGTGGGAGCACAGGCAGAGAGCAGAGGGGGAGCAGTGAAGGGAGAAGAAGGCATGGAGGAAGGGTTCTCATTTCCAAGGGAAGATGAGGCAGGAAAGTGAAGGGCCAGTGGAAAATCAAAGGCGAGATGAAGAGGAAAAAATGGCCAATGGAAAATCAAGCCACAGCAGAGGTTAGCCTTTGGGATTTGTTCACTGGTGCCCCTGCTTTGGCTGTGCACTGGGAGCATGGAGGGTTGGGTTGCCAGTTGCTGCTCTGCAGGGCTTTGAGTCACCACCAATACCAGCATCTCACCACGGGCCTGGGGAGCAGGTCCTGTGCTGCAGCCAGGCCCTGGCTGGCATGAGAAGCAAAACTATCCACAGCCAGATTCCCTGCCCTCTGCCCAGCAGGGTGGGCTTGGGCTTTGCAAGGACAGGGAGCTGCTTTGGGAACAGTCTGACTCAGGAATCCCAGCTTTTTTTTTTTTTTTCTCCCCCATCTTTGTCTTGCTGTTCTCTCCCCCCTCCTCCTTTTTCTTTGTCTGCTAATGCACAGCAGATGGGAGGAAATGCCATTTTAAATGCCACAGCATCCTGATGAAATGGATGGGTTATGGCAATCTCAGATGAATCATGGCATTGTTTTGTGTACACGGCCCCGCTGCGGCTCAGCCCTGCTCGGGCAGTTCCCTGCCTGCAATTCTGCAAATACACTTAGGGTCTCTTCAGCATCTACACCAGCTCAGTGGCAGGTGCCCTCCAGGACCTAGATGTTCAAGTCACATTCATTCATCAAGCAGATGTCTTTGTGGAGGCAAAACTGAGCCCAAAGCTCAGTTTTCACCAGTGGTGAAACCAGGAGCTAACTTTGAAACATCTGGTCCTCGCTGCCTTTGGGAACAAAGGGCTTGTAAATTACACTCAATTCCCATGTTACGTTTATAGAGTTTCTGCACAAGGTGCAAAAACAGGATAGAGAGAACCCAGCCCAGCACACCTCCAGCTTAGCCCTTAGCACCTCTGGAAAGCCGGGCTGTGTTCCCACGCCTTCCTCTTCCTTGGACAGGGAGCCAAGGGTGAGGGGGTTTCTGAGATGTGGCCGCTTGTTGCTGGGGCTTTGCTTGGGGTGACTGGATCATTTCACCTAAGCAGTCAGGCAGGCATTGAATAATATTGACTCCCTCCCTGGCAGCCTGCTGCCAGATGAGAAGCAGCAGCTCAGAAGTGGAAAAAAAAAAATAAATCTATATATACACACACATCTCCCTACAGCTCCATTATTAAAACTCAGCAACCCAGCCCTGTTAGTTTCAAACTAATTAATCGTGAGGGAAAAAAGTCACTTCTAAGTCTTCAGCAGATAAAGCAGCCTTTTAATTTTGGTAGCTGAAAGAACAGATTTGAGAACTCCAACGAGCAGAAGACGTGACATTAAAATTTGGTTGCAATATGCTTAATTTTAACAATCTAGACTGGAAATGTATCTCCTGCTATGTCTAAGCGCCTGTCTACTGGCGTGGCAGTTATTCAGCCCTGACACTGAAGAGCTAGTAGCATTAAACCATTTGATTTCTGATTTTTCTTTTTTTGGTAGTAGATCTAATATCTGTCCATGCAGCGAGCAGAAGGGCTGTTATTATTAATCAACCCCCATCCCAGCCCTGCTTTCCCCCAGGCTCCTGCTCTGCTTTGTAAGCGTATCCCCATTAAAGGGCCTGGCAGCCGCGCAGTGCAGCCCGGCCAACACCAACAGCCACAACAGCTCTGCTGTGTTTATCCAGATTTCAGCAGCTTTACCTGGGAGGAGAAGGGAAGGGGCTGTGTTTGCCTTCCCCAAGCCAGAGGTCTGGGGGATTATTTTTCCCCCATCAGGCGTCCTTGCCATGCAGCAGGAAAAGGAGGGAGAGGAGGGAAGAGGCAGGAGCTGCTTGTGCCGGGTCGTGCTGTGGAGCTGCACCACAGCATCACGTGCCTTTCCAGAATCTTGAGCTTCTCAGCTCAGTTCTGACCAGAACAAAACCCTTGTTCCTGGTTAGTGGCCCACTATGAGTCTGAGAGAGAAGGAACAACCCCTTGTTTTTCAGCCTTGAGCTGCCCCACTAGTGTGACCGAGTCCTGTAACTTTGCCCTAGGACAGTTGGCTCCTGCTCACATTCCCACACAAACTAGGAGCATTTGCCCCTCAGCCTGGGGTTTTCTTCCCCACGGTCTCTGACCATAACCACAACCTGTGGCCATTTGTTTTGTTCCAAAATCCCCTTGTACATTGTGCCTGGGAGGCTGGGAAACAGAGGAGAGCTTTCCAAAGCTGGATGGTTAGCAGAATGTGTCACCCAGAGGAGGGTACATTGTGAAGAGCATCTCTGAGCAGCATGTCCCACTGCCCTCCTCTGCTGGCACTGTCCTGCCGTGGGCACAGCTGTGTGCTGGCAGTAGAGATGCAGCAATCTGAAAACAGGGAATGAAAGGGGAAAAAAAAAAAGTAAGAATTCATCCCTCTCTTTCCAAGTGTTTCTGCTTTGTACATTAGTGTCCCTTCCTGGTCCCCATCGTGCCTGGCTGTGGCTGCTGGGCAGGAGGAGAGCACCATTAATGGGCTCTTGATGTGTGTTTATTTCGTTTAGCATGTCCCGAGTGCCGTGGTGAGAGCTTTTGAGACGTTCCTTATGGTGATTGCTTTCCCTGCTTGTGAAGATGGAAAAAGCCACAGTGGTTAAGGGAAGGGAGTGGACAGATGCCAAACGCATTAGTGCTCTGGGCAGTCTCAGAGGGCCTGTTTGTTTGGTGCTTTGCCTCAGGAGGAGGGGGCTTGTGAGGAGCACGGCTCCCCCGTGCCCTGCACCCCTTGACCAAGTGGCTGTGGGTGGAGGGCAGATCTCACAGACTCCTTAAGGGTCCACCCTCATTTGGCAGGGCTCAATCTGAAGGCAGGGGAAACTTGGGCAAGCACATCCAGCATGAGCATTGCTTCCTGCCATGGTGGTGCCAGCCCTTCCTGATGCTCATGACGGGAGCATCAGAGTCTGGGGTGATGGTCCTGCTTACAGCATCCTCCTCCTCCAAAAGTGTGATTGACCACTAAGTACTTGACCACTCTGCCTGCTCCCTGCCAGACAAGGGAGTGGGCAGGAGGGAAAGCTTGTGCTCCTGGTATCCAAACCTCTTACCTCCAGGGCTTTCTGGGTGGGCTGTGGAATGCTGCCTCTGCTTGGGTGGGATGCAGCCCCACACTGGCTCCAGCTGTATTCTCCGGATTGATGTGACTTTCATGTAGCAGAAAAGCTCAAGTTTCACACAGGAACAACACATACACACGTGCTTGTGTGCGAGTAACACAGGAGAGGACCAAGCTTGGATCTGTGCCAAGGTGGGCAGCAGAGGTGGACTCCTGCAGAATAATTAATCCCTGTCCTCCCTGCCTGGCTGAGGGGACAGCATGACCAGAGATGCCTGTTTATCTGCATATGACAACAATACGCAGGAATTACAAACAGATTCTTTCCTTATCTTGCTCGAGGGTTATTGCAGTAAAGGGATTTACTTTGCCTTTTCTGCCAAGAAAATGTATGCAAAGATTCCACCAAAGCACATATAGATGTTTCTCTTGGAAACAGTAAAAACCCTGCTATCCAAAAAAGCCCTGCAGTGTTATAGATCCCTGGGGTTTTATCCAAGTTTCATTAGGAATCTGGACATACTCAAAATGGCTTTCTGATAAAGCTGAATTAATCTCCCTGTCTCAGAGACTGGTATGGCCTGATTTCCAAGCTGAGATTTGGGTGGGTTGGGAATTGGGTAGGACATTTCCAGCCACCTAAACTGGGAAGGAAGGAGCTCCTTAAAGCAACCCAATGTGAATACTTGCAGATGCCTTCCCTGGCTTGCCAGGGGGGAGTGGGGTTGGCAGGGGCATCCCAGTTGAGGGAGGCTTTTCCTTGGCTGGGATTGAAACAGATGAGCAAGAAGTTGGTCTCAAGGCATGAGATTCACAAGGCAGGAGGGCTGGGAGACCAGATCCTCTGGAACAGCCTCCTTGGAGCTCCTGGGATCTAAAGGCCAAAGCAGCAATGCTGGGGTGAGGAGCAGGCTGAAGAGCAGGAGTCCTAGATATGGCCACCTCAAAGCCACAGCGAGTCTGCCAGCCCTTGTGAGCCACAAGAGGGTGACAAAGTCCCATCCTGTGCTGTGGTGGTCTTGGACAAACCCGGAGATGTCCCCAGCTAACAGAGGACAGCAGTACCCCTTGGACACTAATCCAGACTGGGCAGCCAGAGGCTCTTTGAAAGTCCTTGTTCAAGTCCTAAATGGGAGAGTGCTGGCTGGAATTGGGATCCTGGTACTGAGGAGCTGTGGAGTCTTTTTCTTCCGCTTGGCTTTAGTTAGCATCAGTGCTGGCATCATCAAACTGTCCTGTTGCCAGAAGAGAGGGGAACTTCCCAAACTCGCTGCAGCAGGCAAGGAAAGAAACCTCGCCCTTGCTCCCTGCTGGTGGTCTAATGCAAACCCCACGTTTTGCAGCTTGGTGCCTCTGCCAAGGATGCTCCAGGAACATCTGCACCTCCTGGGATGCAGGGAAAACGCTCCTGCTATGGTCATGCTCCAGCTGCCTGGGTTGTCCCCAGGGTGATGGTGGTTGGTGGCCCTGGGCATGTTACCCCACACAGGCTGCAGCCTCCTCCATGCCCACACGCTTGGGCTGCTGGTTGTTTTTTGGCCCCAGGGGGTATCTGTTGCATATCCCTGTGGCCTTCCCTGGGGAAAAGCAGTGGTCCCCACTGCCTCTTCCCTCTCCCACCAAGCATCCAGGCTGCAGCATCCCCTCCATGACACAACATGGGCAGGGGACATGGGGCTTCCCACAAGAGGATCTTTGCAATGCTCCTTCTAGAGGGACAACCCGTGTTTGTTTCCGAACATCCACTCCAAGGTCCTGTCCGAGGCAGAAGACTGAAATGCTCTGGGAGATTTCCAAGCTGGAGTCTCATCCTCCTCCCATCCCAGGAAGCTGGGGCAGTGGGTGTGGGCTTGACAGCATCTCCGGGGGCTCCAGCCAGCTCCCTCGTAACTTCATCTGCTGCTGGGATGGGAAGAGCCTGCAGTGCACCAGACAGGAGGGTGGCTCTGCCAGCCCCTGATCTTATCTGCTGCTGAGGGTGGCTGTCGGGCGGGCAGCCTGGCCCCAGGGCTGGGCACTGCTTTCCCACGCAGCCTGGCTTCATTTCCCCTTGTTCTGTTGCAGGAGTGTGTGTGTGCACCCATGTGTGTATGGATATGGTATATTGGGATCTATATTTGCAAACCCCCTCACTCCCATCTGTTTCTTATGCTGTTATTGCTAGAAGGATGAAGGGAGAAAGGGGTGATTGCACCCCTAAGTGCTTTGGGGGGTTGCCTGTGGGCCAGGGATGTGGGGTGCTCGGGTGATGCTTTGCAGCCTGATGTGAAGGAGGGTGTGTGTCTGGGTAACACGGGCTCTCTTCTTGCAACTGCTGCTTCTTCACCGAGTTTATACTCCAAGGAGATTCTTCTATTTTCTTTCTAAATACTAGAAGTAATTAGATGCTGCTTGTGAGTAATCGCTTGGATTAAAGTCTGGTTTCATTTAAGGGGTCAGTATGAAATGCCTCATGATTTGATAGGGCAAAAATAAGGAAGACTCATTCTTTCTCAGTCTCCTAGGAACTGTTGTGGGGTAAAACCCCACTTTTCATTGCCCAGCTGGGATTCACTGTGAAGTCATCCCTGAGGGAGGAAAGAAAACATCACCTCCCTTGGGAAGCAGTGAAGATGGAAGAGGGGCTGGTTATGCCCAAAACAAGAGGGCTGTGAGGTTTGGTGTGGAACAGCTGAGCCCACACTTACCTACAGTCCCACAGCAACACACAGAAATGTTTGCTGCTGCTTCCCAGGCCAGAACTTTGAAAGCCTAAAGCCGGTGTTAACGACCAGCTCACAATATGCTGAATTTTACAGTCCTCGGTGAAAACTGCGACAATAAATCTGCCTCGGGCTTCAGTTGGTAACTTGCCCTCGATACCACAAATATCCCTGCAAATTTTGTGTTGACTTTGGTGCTGGAAGTGCCTCGCTCTGCTGTGGTGTCAATGGCAAAGGGGATTTCTGAGGCCTCGGAGGTGGCGACGCTGGTTTGGATACGCCGGGAGGGGATGGAGGGAACAGGCTCCGTTTGGTGTGTTCAGCACATCTTATCAGCTTATCAGATCTGTAGGCAGATGAAACACTGCAAGTCAGGCGGGGTGAGAAGAGATTCCTCAACAGGGTAAGCAGGCATTTGGAGGCAGGAGGAGTGTGGGAGCTGCAAGGGAGAAGAAGTTTTGGGACCTAGGGCTGGGAAAGGCTCTGTGCTCTCCCTGCCTGCAGAGATCCCGAGCTGCAGGGCAGGACTCCACGGACCCAGCCAGGCTCTCCAGTTGTTCCTGGCATCCCCCTGGACTTCCTCCATATTTGCCCTATTCCTTGTGCTGCTCCCTGGACGTGGAGCCATATCCTGATGCATCCCAGAGCTGCGATGCTGCGGAGCTGGACCAGGGCTGACCTGTGCAGCTGTTCCCCCGTTATTCCTGCCTCCCTGGGCTCCCATCACCTAGCAACTGTGCCTCGGATCGCACGCCAGCCTTAAATAAATGGTGTTCAGCCG
>NW_009953964.1:10058381-10065617 GCF_000747805.2 Chaetura pelagica
TCCAGCAGTTCCCTGACCCCTGCCGGGCCCAGCATCCGCATCCCCGCAGCTGGAAGCTCAGCTCTGGCAGCTCTTGCAGTCCCTCACATGCTGCCAGAGCAGCTACAGAATCCGTGTTCATGCTTCTCCTTTCCCAAATCGCCCCCCACATCATCCAGGATTTAAGCCAGTCCTCTGGCACCTCGTGCATCGGGAGCTGCTTTCAGCCTGTTTGAGAATCAACTTCTCCCCAGGCGGGTTCCCAAGCCCACTCTGACTTGGATCCTGGGGCTGATCTGCGTTCCCTGCTTTCATTTAGCTCGTTGTTTAGGGGAGCTGAATATGGATTATACCTTTCCTTTTATAGTTTTAGCAAAGCAGGACTGGATTTTGTTCCAGTCATTTTTTATCTTGACTAAAATGTCAGTTTTGAAGACCTATTATTAGCAATTTTGTATAGCTTCTGGATTACTGCAGATAATAATGAATCACCCTCTGCAGAATTGATATAGGTACTTTAAGCCTCCCAACAACCACCCTGGAAGTTATGCCTGCAACTGGGAGCAGAAAACCCTGGATGGTAATGGGTGGGCTTGAAGTAAGGGGCTGACACTCCAGATCTGGCATCTGCAAAGCACATTTATCGACCATCCTTGCCTGTGACCGGGCTCCTGGTGCACATGTCATAGCTCAGCTCCAGCTCCCCACCCAGGACTTTGTTTCTAGCCCCTTCCAACCCCTTCCCCACATTCTTACTGCTTGGTACCCGCATTCCTTTGCAAGATCACCCAGCACTGGGTTTGGTAGTTTCTGTGTGGGTAACCACGTTTTTCTGCTCGATCTGGTGGGCAGCTGCCTGCACTGGAGTAAGTACAGCTTGCCCTGACCCTGACTGCTCCAGGCCTCTCTGCTTTGAAATGAAGTTATTTCCATGTACCAGTCTCACTCTGCAGAGTTCACCTGCAAATGCAATGTGCTGTCCCTGAAGAATCTCTCCTGGAGTTTTCCATTTGAGTGAAATGCCTCAATATGCTCCCCAGTACATTCATCTGATGGAAGCTGTTTTTTCTTATTATTATTTTGCACTATTTCCCATTCAGGAGGGAGGAATCCAGGCTCCAAAGTTTAATCCTAGATTTCTCCACTAACAGAGCTCATTGCATAGCTAGTAAGGAAGCTCTGCTAGGCTCTGGGCAGGACTGAAGCAGCAACAATGTCATCCTGGACACATTCACCCCTGGTTTAGGTAAAAAAAATCAGACAGGTCTCTGGGTTTAAACAAGGACCTTGTGGTTTGACTTATCTCAGGAAGGAAAAGCAGCAGCAAGGCTGGTGCATTACAAACCCAGAGCAGAGGGGAATGTGAGGGCTGAGCCTTCAAACCTCCATCCCTTTGTATCCCGCTTTCCACCCTGATAAAACATCTCTGGGCACCCTGGGCCTTCGAAGAAACTTCAAAGGAGGCAGCACACCCTCTCCTGTGAGCAGTGAACACTGATGAATAATAGAGTGGACCCACCCACTTGAGCTTTAATCTGTCATGTTCTATGGAAATTAAGCCTTTCTCTTACAAGAGGCAATTTGTGCTCTTGGCATCCTTGGTGAGAAAGAGCTCTCATCTCTCCTGCTGGATTATTGATACCTTTTGTATTAAGCAATGCAGTGGCTAATTGGGCTCTTTGCCTGTTTTGAATCATTCCCCAGCAAGTGCTTGACAGAATAGAAACGTTTTGGGATGGTGGGAGTTAGTGGGTTCTGCCAGCATCCCTACCCAGGGCTGCCTGTGGGGATGGGGTAGGCAGGGGAGAGCCACAGCTCCTGGGCTCTGCCTGGCCATGCTCCCTTGCCCTCCTTCTGCTCCAACAGCTCTGCTGTGGCCAGCTTTGATGCAAAAGCCTTTGAAATGCCCCTCCTGAGCTTTCCGCCTTCCTCTCCTGCTGGGATGGAAAACAAACCTCAGTGCTGAGGGAGAAGCAGCCTCCTGGGATGTGAAGAAAACACCTCCTGGTAAACAGTTCTCCCTGGTGGGTTACAGGTGTGGGCTGGGCTGGCATGGGCAGGTGTGTTTTCCTTGTGCTGAACAGGGGCCATAAACAAGCTGCGGGCTCAGGCCATCCTGCCTTGCCCTGCTGTGAGCTCCCTGGCAAGAAAGGGCTCCTTGTCCAGGGCAGGCACCCGAGCCAAGCTGGGGAGTGCCAGGCTTCATCCTCCTCCTTCTGCATGCCTTGGCTGAGGGAGGTGGGCAGACCTCTGTGCAGGCATCCTGCCCACTGGCCATCACATCTCCTGCGAGCCAAAACCCACCAGCTGCCTTTGAAGAGGTTGCACCTGAAAGGGGAGATGGAAGGCAAGGGCAGGAAGGAGTGTGGAGGCTGCCCAGCCCTGGGCAGTGGGTGGCTGGTCCCTCGTGGTGTTGTGACATGGGAGGGGAGCCAGACCCCTGGCAGGGTGTTAGGAAGAAGTGGAGGGGCTGGGGCTGCTCCTTCAGGAGCATCCCTGGGTGCCCATTGCTCCCACCACTCCCAGAAGGAGAGCAGCCTTCCCGGGTGATCCTCTCATGGAGAGGGGAAACAGCCCTTTCCTGTCTGGGGGCTCTGCTGAAGGCGCCAGGGCGCAGCCCAGCGTGGCTGTGGGATGGAGGGATGTTTGCCAGGTGGGTGCTGGGAAGAATTGCTCTTTCTTCCCAAGCCCGGGTGAGGCTGGAGGGAATGCCAGCATCTTGCATACTTGGAGGATTGAGGAGTTTCTGTGTATCTCATGACAGATCGTGTTAGGAGTGAAGGTGGGGGAATCCAAAAGCAATAAGCTGGGGAAGCCAATGTCAGGGTCACACGGCAGGGCTGCCAGAAACCAGCAATGCTAAAGGCTTAAGTCCTTCCTTCCTCCGCCTTGTGACCTTCTCCTCTGCTTCTCTCTCTAGCTTTCCACCAAGTGCTGCCACACACAGGCAGGTTCCTCTCCTCCTGTCTGTCCCACCTGTGAAGCCAGATGCAGGTTCCTTCCCTTGATGTCTTCCCACACATCCCATGGGGATCTGTGTCCCAACACATCCCTGGTTTGCATGAACCAGGAGCTCCCTATCCAGACTGCCAGGCATCATGTGAGCTCCAGGGCTCTGCCGGGAAGCTGCAGCGGGAAGTGCCTCTCTTCCAGGGGGAGGCTGGATTTGGGGCTTGGGAAGAGGGGGCAGGATGAGGAGGGAGAGCACCCAGGCTGTGTGGAAAGCTTGCCATAAGGCATGGGAAGAAAGGAGTGGTGCCAAACCCATGGGCTCCTCTCCAGCTCTTCAAAGCAAGCACGCCAGTCGTTAGAGAGGAGAGGAGAAGGTGGTGAGCTGCAGTTTCCCGGGAGGTGGGGAAAGGCAAGGGGAGGAATATTGTATCAGGGAAGGGGAACTGATGGACTGAAGTCTCCTGAATGAAGGGGAAGGAAGAAAACAAACGTGAGCAGGAAAGCATAGAAGCCATTTCACGGGAGAATTTGCAGAATCATTGAGATGTATCATCAGGGACCAAAAACAGAAGAAAAAATTCCTTAGCCTAAGAGACAAACCGACTCATATTTAGGGCTTTTATGTTCTATTTTCCTAGTACTGGGTGACCAGGAGAGGAGGAATGGGACCAGCAGTGTTTTGATGAGGAACAAGCCCTGGCCAAACCAAACGTGTTGGTAGAGGCATTGGTTTACATTAGAAAATGCTCTAATACTGTGCAACGGATTTTAAGTGTGTTTTGATAACAAGGATGATTTTCAGCTGCATGAGTGGCATGGAATAGGGCAGGGTATTGGAAAAAAAAGGCCCTTTGGCTCCAAGAACAATGTCCACCAGTGCTGCTGAGCTCTTGTCAGGGGATGGCTGATGCTCTCCTCTCTGTCCCCATAACGTGCCACCCCTCATGGCTTCCACATCCTACTTGATGGCTGCTCCTGCAATGCCCTTCATTCCTCTGACAATTATGGTGGCTGCATGAGCAGGAATTGATGCAGATTTTCTGTTTTCTCCTCCTCTGGCTTCAGCTCCCAGAGTACAAATTATGGTGTGTTCAAAAACCTCTGAGCTGCCCCAGACCAAGCCCCATCCCTGTCATTTGGTCGAGGTCTCACCGCAGTGGTTGCTGCTAGAAAATTGGCTTTTACCCACAGGGTCTGTGCAGCCAGAGATGGGGAGGTGCTGGATGTGGGGTGGGAAAATGAGGTCCTGGAGTGGGAAAATGCAATTTTTGGGGTCTGGCAGAAGCACTGCCTGCCCACTGTGCATCAGGGAGGAAAGAGGCTATTCCAGGGAATATCGCTGGAGGATAAGACACCAGGAAAACAAAGTGCACTTATGGGAGGGAGAAGACTGGGATAGGACCATGATCCATCTCGAGGCCATGGGCATGATGGCCAGGACCTCTCAGAGGTTCCCAAAGTCAAGGGAGAGGCGTTCACCTCCAGCACATCCTCTGCTGGGCTTGGGACCAGTGATGTCTCCAGCCTCCTTCCTTCCCCATGGATCTCATAGCTGCCCCCTCCCCTCAGCCTTTTTTCCCTCCTCTTCAGACAAAATAACAAGGTCTCCCCATTCCTGGGACTGCTCCCTTTTTCTCCAGACTTGCCTAGGCTCTTTCATCACACCAATAAAAAAGTAAATGCATCACACGTTGGCTGGGGAGAGCGGAAACCCTTAAACATCTAAGAGGTGAGAGCGACGTGCCGTGTTTTTTCAAGGCTGGGCTAAGCTCCCCAATGCCCTATTAGGCCAAATGTCCCGCTCTGAAGAAGGAGAGAGGGGACTTATTAAAAACCTTTCATATTTCTGAGTTTTCAGGCCCCGTTTGGGCAGGCCGGAGGCCGAGGCGTGAGCGGAGCTGCCGAGGGGGGAAGGGGATCGAGCCAGCGGCCGTGCAAACAGATTGTGCAATATTTGCCTTGCACAGAGCTCCCATTGTAAAGCCTGGGAGTTCTGCTTTCAATAATTCCCTGGCCATAATGCCCCATTGATGGTGAGAGAAAGGCAGTATTGAGGGCTGAAGGGGCTCCTACCCTGGGAAGGGTTAAAAAATAAAGAAAAAAGGGGAGGGGAGAGGCAGAGAAGGGAGGAGTGGAGGAGGAGAAATCAATAATTAAACAAAACAAAAGAAAAAAAAATAAATCGAGGCTTAGTTTTAAACTTTGCTGAGTGGCCCTCGTGGCTGATCACAACAGCTGAGAAATATGTGGAGCCTGTTTGCATAACCCCGTTTGCAGCGAGGGCTTTCGGAGCCAAAGCGCAAGTGCGGCCGGCGCCGGGGGGAGGTGGGGAGAAGGGAAAAAAAAAAAGCAGGAAGGGCTGTGATTATTTTCATTCTTGCCCCAGGCCACATAAAATTAATTTAAAAAAAAAAAAAAAAGAAAAAAGAAAAAAGAAAAAGAGGCAATATTCAAATATTTGGTTAGAGAACCAGCTGTGCAAATGCAAGGAGCTGTGTCAGCTGCAGGGACATGGAGGGACCTGGCCCTGGTTTGCTGCCTTGCAGGTCATGTGGCTGGGATTTAAAAAACAGCAAAAAGGGACATATTGGGCTTTGGGTGATGGCTCAACCCTGGCTGCTGCATGATTTCTCAGCATGGGGGGCTTGTTCCCAGCTGGAAAGGGTCGACAGGCATGTTGAATTTGGGGTGGGGTGGGTGATGCGCTGGGCTGGGGGATCTGGGTTGGGGTGAGGGTGGGTGATGCTCTGCCTGTGGAGCTGCTGCTGGCCCTGCAGGCAGCACCTGCGCTCCCCGTCACCTTGGATTTGGTTATGGAACAGTTTGGGAGGGAGATTCAGTGCCTTTGTCACAGCAGCTGCTGTGACAGGGAGGAGCGGGGCTGTCCTTCCCCGGGCGGATGCAGGACCGAAGCAGGCAGGGTCTGTGAGCTGGCTCAGCATTCACAGCCAGGCCGGCTGCCAGGGGAAACCTCCCTGTTGTGCAACGTGCTGGAGCTCTCCAAGGAAGCTCCTGGCTCTTGAGACATCCTTGAGTGAGGCTGGACAAGTCACTGCCTTGAATTAAGAGTGGCCAGGGTGGGTGGCTTCAGGCCCTGAGTACTTTTTCCATCCTTAGACCTTGTGATGCATTTATCACCCCCAGAGCTGCCTTGCAGATGGCCTAAGTTGTCCTGACCCTGAAACTCCAGAGTTGTCATTTCTTCCTCTCCCTCCTCCTCCTCCCTCTCTTCTTTCTTTCCAGCCACTCCCTGTCAGATAATTTCAGCAGGGCTGTTTCGAGGTCCCACTGCACCCTGTTTCTCCTGGGATCTAGACCAGTTTCCCCATATTCCTTGCTGCTTTCCACGTTTTTATCTTTTCCTGGAGCAGGACCCAGGCTGTCTTCCCCAGGAGGTGTCCGTGTGCTGCTGGAACCCAGTCAGCTGTCCCTGAACTGTCAGAGCAGGGTCACTGCCAACAAATTCACTATTTATTCACCCTTTGGCGCTTGGAAAAGCTCCCTGAGCTGAGTTAATCCCACTGTTTCCTCTCCAGACCTGGGGCCAGCTCAGACCCACCACTGATTTCCCTGAGCTGGCTGCTCTGGCTGGGCACAGAAGGTCCCTTCCCTGTGCCAACATGTGCCCACGTCTCTGCTTTTGGCTTCTTCCCCTCTTTTCATCCCTTTGAGCTCTGGGCACTGACTACAGCTTAAATTCAGGGTGACGCTCCTGCCCTGTGCTTCCTCATCTTAAGGCATGAGCAGGATGTGACTCACCACGTGGCTGTGGCAAATCCAGGTGCTGGGAAGTGCTCAGCTCTGCTCCTTCTCCTTGGAGGTGAGCTCCAGCCCTGCTCCTGTGGCTGGCACATCCCTGCTGCTGCCCTCCTCCTGCACCCTGCCCAACCCTCCAGCCACAAATAAGACAGTTTATCAGCAGTCTGTGATGCCTTAAACACTTTCTGTTGCATCTCAACCCCAAGATCTCCAATTTCCTCTTTAATCTGTAATAATCACCCAAACCAACTGTTACGTATTATTTGGAAAGAGCTGTGGTTATAGTCCCTGGTGATAACTCTGTCTGAAGTCTGAGGTGTGCGTGGAGCCATGTCTACAGGGCTGCAGGTCGGGGGACACAGAGAGATCTCCCTGGGCTGCTGAGGTCCATCAGGAACAATGGAGGAGCACACAGGACCCAGGAGTTGGGGGTCCTGACCTCCCCCCATGCCCCATTCCCCTTCAGTCGGGTCCAGCTGTTTCCAAGAGGAGGGAATTGTTCAAAACTAAACATCAGGGGAAAGGAGGGAGATGTGCAGGAGGAAA
>NW_009953964.1:10065783-10073793 GCF_000747805.2 Chaetura pelagica
AAAGAGTGAGGGGAAAGGAGGAGTGAGTGGAAGAAATAAGTGATGAACCCCTGGGGATTAATCAAACCTTGTTGAAGGGCTCAGCCTAGCTCTGCTACACTCCTCTGAGCAAGCAGGGGGTTCTACCAGCAGGGAAAGGCATGGAAAATCTCTCCATCCCTGCCTCCTGCTTCTTTCCCCCCTGCACCCTCCTGGTGCTCCTGCAAATCCCCTGAGCCCCAGCTGAAACAGGCTCCCTATCCCTGTCCCTGCCCCTGGGGAAGTTGAGGGGGTGACTCGTGTGCCAGGCATGATGGCTTCCTGCTGCCTGGAGAGTGCTGGCCCTGCCACAGGAGGTGCACAGGAGCATTGCTCATCTCTCCCAAAAGCTCCCCTGAAGCATCAGGGAACCAAACCAGCCTTGTCCCAGCACCCCTGGCTTAGACCTCTGCATTGGCAGAGGTCTCCAGTTCACACCAAACCTATTCCCTGGCTGGTTGTGACCACAGTCAATACAAATGGTCCCTCCCTGCCTCAGTTTCCCCACCTGGAAAAGAGGTGCAGCAGCTCCCACCCCACTCTGCAGAGCTCTGCAAGCCTCTGGGTGTTTTTATTCAGTACTGAGGGTGTCCTGACAAGTTTTTGCAGCTACCCCTTGCCCATGATTTATTTGGACAGTGATTCTGGCAGGGCAGGCAGCTGGCCCCAGCAATCCCTCCTGAGGACCCAGCTGCTCTTCCTAGCTGGGTGCTATGGGGGCTTCAGCCGAACAACCCACCAGGACTTGAGGATCAAACAACCCCCATGTCTCAGGTCAAGCAGGAAGGGAAGTGTTGGCAGCTCAGGGAACGCCACGCTTAGGACGCTGCATGCTCCGGGGCTTCCCAGGTTTTTCCTGGAGCCACTGAGCTGGGAGGGGCTGAGGCTGCAGCTCCCCATAAACCTGGTGGCGCAGCCCTCGTCCCAGACAGATGTTGGGACTCTCCGCCTTGGAGCAGAGGGTGGGAAAAGGAGAGGGAGGCTCTTCCCTGAAGTGTGAGGAGGAGAGCTTGGCACCTCTGGGCTTGAACTTTAGCACCCTCTTCCGCAGGAGTTTTAGGAAAAGGATCACAGTATCCCAAGTGAGCCGTCCGGACAGCCAGGCAGGCAGAGGGCTGGAGCGGAGGAGAAGCCAGTGATTTTCTCCAGTGAGGTTTTTACAGAGTTCTACATAAAGAAATAACACCAGTGAGAAAACGCCAAGAATCCAGGAAGTATTTCCAGAGCTTGGGACGCCTGGAGAGCGGCTGCGGGGCTGCGAGGAGCCCGTCCTGCCCTGCAGATGTGTTTGATTGGAGCGGCGTGAGGGTTATTTTCTTTTGACTGAAGGCAACCCAGCCCTGCCGGATTAAGCTCTTTGTGTGCGCGCGAGTGTGTCTTCATGGGAGCTGCCCCTGCAAAACCTGCTGCAGGGGTCTCAGGGGCCATCCTGTAGGCCGGAGGGCTCTCCTGGAGGAGGGGGAGACCTCCTGTTTCTGCAGTTCTGAGACCATGCCGGGACAGTAGCTCCCTTTGCAGGCAGCGCAGCGTGCTCCGGGATGGCCGTCTATGCCCTCACCGGCTTCTCGCTTGTCAGCCTGCTCAGCTTTGGCTATTTATCCTGGGACTGGATGAAGCCCAGTTTGGTGGCTGATGTGGCCCCGGACCCCATGGAGAAATCACTGCCTCCCGCCTTCACCAGGCCACCCCACATCATCTTCATTCTGACCGACGACCAGGGCTACCACGACGTCGGGTATCACGGCTCAGATATCCAGACGCCAACGCTGGACAGGCTGGCGGCCGAGGGTGTGAAGTTGGAGAACTACTACATCCAGCCCATCTGCACCCCGTCCCGGAGCCAGCTGATAACTGGCAGGTAAGCCAGCGTCTGCTGACTCCCCTCTCCTGTCCCCTCTTCTGTCCCTTCCTCAGGTCTGTGCAGCTTAACCCCCAGCTCACTGCCTGACAGATGCCCCAGAGTATTGGCAGATGATGGAGATCATCTCCTGCTGAGGACCAGGCCCTTAGGGAGGAGCCTATGGATGTGGTGACCTACTGCTTGGGGTGGTGGAGCCCACTGAGGTCCAGGCAAAGGCCTTTCTTTTCTCCTGATGGCTCTCGAGGTGTCCCAAGTATGTCTGAGGTGTGCAAAGCAGGGGGACAGGGATGTGTGGGCACTGAGGTGGGCACTGCAAACCCACAGGAATTGCTATACAATTCTTGTTCGTGATTCCCAGCCCTGACAGAACCCAACCACCTCCCCTGGGCTGCTAGCAGTGAAGACAGCTTCTGGTGGGATCCTGGGAGAGATCCCAGAGTGCTTTTGAGATGTTTGCTGAGCCCCATCTATGCTTTTGCACCTGTGCTTTTGGTTCTTTGGGATGGACGAGGAGCTCCCTGTCTCTGGCATGGAGCTTGCTCCATGGAATTGGGCTGGGTGACACAGAGAGCTGCATGCATTTGGGTCTCCAGCATATAAAGTGCCATTACATTCCCAGCCAGCGCTGGTCCCCATCACCATTGATTTCTCCTGGCTCTTTCCCAATAGGTACCAGATCCACACTGGCCTGCAGCACTCCATCATCCGCCCTCGGCAGCCCAACTGCCTGCCCCTGGACCAGGTCACCCTGCCCCAGAAGCTGCAGGAAGCTGGCTACTCCACGCACATGGTGGGCAAGTGGCACCTTGGCTTCTACAAGAAGGAGTGCCTGCCCACCCGGCGGGGCTTCGACACCTTCCTGGGCTCCCTGACGGGCAACGTGGACTACTACACCTACGACAACTGTGATGGGCCGGGCGTCTGTGGCTATGACCTGCACGAAGGGGAGGACGTGGCTTGGGATCAGAGTGGGAAGTACTCCACCTTCCTCTACGCCCAGCGTGTCAGCAAGATCCTGGCATCCCACAGCCCCAAGGAGCCCATCTTCATCTACGTGGCCTTCCAAGCGGTGCACACGCCCCTGCAGTCGCCCAAGGAGTACATCTACCGCTACCGCTCCATGGGCAACGTGGCGCGCCGCAAGTACGCGGCCATGGTGACCTGCATGGACGAGGCGGTGAAGAACATCACGTGGGCCCTCAAGAAGTATGGTTATTATGACAACAGTGTGATCGTGTTCTCCACTGACAATGGGGGACAGACCTTCTCCGGGGGAAGCAATTGGCCGCTCCGGGGCCGCAAAGGGACGTACTGGGAAGGGGGAGTTCGTGGCATTGGTTTTGTCCACAGTCCCCTGATCAAGCGCAAGCGCCGGACCAGCTGGGCACTGGTTCACATCACAGACTGGTACCCGACTCTGGTTGGCCTGGCCAGGGGCAACCTGAGCAATGTGCCAGGCTTGGATGGCTACAATGTCTGGCCTGCCATCAGCGAGGGCAAGGAGTCACCACGAACTGAAATCCTGCACAACATCGACCCCCTGTACAACCATGCCAAGTACGGCTCCTTGGAGGATGGCTTTGGCATCTGGAACACAGCTGTGCAGGCCTCCATCCGGGTCGGGGAGTGGAAGCTCCTCACTGGTGACCCGGGGTACAGTGACTGGATCCCTCCACAGACCCTGACCAACTTCCCAGGGAGCTGGTGGAACCTGGAGCGTCTCACCGATGGCCTGAGGAAGTCTGTGTGGCTCTTCAACATCACGGCGGACCCTTACGAGCGCTACGACCTGTCAGACCAGCGCCCAGATGTTGTCAGGAGTCTCCTGATGAGGTTGGTGCACTACAACCGGACGGCCATCCCAGTGCGGTACCCTGCAGAGAACCCCCGGGCACACCCAGACTTCAACGGTGGTGCCTGGGGACCTTGGGCCAGCGAGGATGATGTGGAGGAGTGGGAAGGCATTGGGGAGTCCCCAAAGAGTAGGAACAAGAAGAAGAAGTGCAAGATCTGCAAGCTGCGCTCCTTCTTCCGCAAGCTGAACACCAGGCTCATGTCTAACCGCATCTGAGGGGAGATGCCCCCAGCATGGACCCAGCATGGCCAGGCTGGAGCTCTGGACAGCAGTGCCACAGGGTGGGATTGAGGGAGAGGGATGGACGGGGAGCTGACCAGCACCCTCTTGCTTTCCTTTTCTCCAGGGTTCACCCCAAAACATGTCTCCTCTCTGGCTGGACCGTTGGCAGCAGGGCAGGGTGATGTGGGCTCAGCTACAGGGCTTGGATGTGGGGTACAAGCCCTCTGAGCTCAGCTGCTCAAGTGGTTCTCCACAGCCCCACATTTGGGAGGCAGGTTTTCTCCAAGCTCTGGTGGACTTCACTTGGGTAAGCCACCCAGCAGACCCTTCCATTCACAGCTCTGCCTGGCCAGCCCTGCCATGTGCACAGCCAGAGTCATTCACGTGCCTCCCCATGCACCCTATGCATCCCACTAGCCAGCCACCCCAGCTGCTCCTTTCCAGTGCTGGGGCTGTCCCCATTCCCATCTCCTTGGAGCAGAAGGAAGATCTCAAGAAGATCTCTGCAGATGCTGCTCTGCTGCTTTGTAGATGCAGGACATCGAAGCCATGAGGGGAACAGGGACAACTCCCACCTGCCATCACCACAGATGGGCACAGCTCTCCCAGGAGCTCATACAGTGGGGGGAAACACCTCCTCGTGGTCCTCCTGCCATGGGGAGCTGGCCCTGGGGGCCAGCAGCTTGGAAGCCAGGGTAGCCAGCAAAGCCCCAGGCCCCTGCACCTCGGGCGGTCTCCGTGCGCACGTTCGTGTGCTCGGGGCAGAGCTGGCAAGGATGAAAGAGGGTAAATAGCTTAAAAAGCATTCTGGATGCACGGTGCATTTCCATCTACACAATGTGTTTTACATTTCTCCCCACAGGTTTCTCTTGGTGCAGCGTGTGTAGGCGAAGGCCCTGCTGTGAATTTTGAAAATAGTTATTTTTGTCTCTGGAAAATGAGGCCCGTTAGGACTTGTCAGCTCTTGGATGAGCAGTGTGGGCTTTTTTTTTCTTTTCTTTTCTTTTCTTTTTTTTCCCCCCGTTTTTTTTTTTTCCCTTTCTTTCCCCCCCTCCCTTGCAAAATAACATTCATTTAAAATCTGTCATTGAAAGATGTGACAATTGGCAGCGTGCGGGCTGAGTACCTTGCACGGAGCTTTCGAGCCCTGTGTGTGTGTGAGAGAGAGGGATGGGGATGGGAAGAGAATGCAATGACACATTTGTGTTTTTTTTTTTTTTTTTTTTTTCTTCTTACTCTTAGCTGGATTATTTGGGGGAATTGGGATTTTCTATAGAAACAAAGAAAAAAAAATAAAAGAGCTGACAGGAAGGCAGAAGAGAGGAGGCCTCTTGCTGTAGTGATGGGAAGGGGTTTGCAAAGCCAGAGTGTGGCAGCCTGTGTGCTGGTTCCAGCTGCTCTGTGCACTCCCATCACCACCCCACCCCACCCCATCACACCCCATCCACCCCATCCCATCCTGTTCCACAGCCCTCGCATCCCTACAGGTATATCACAGAATCACAGAATGGTTTGGGCTGGAAGGGACCTTAAAGGTCATCTAGTTCCAACCCCCCTGCATGGGTAGGGACACCTCCCACTAGACCAGGCTTCTCAGAGCCCCATCCAACCTGGCCTTGGACACTTACAGGGATGCGGCATCCACAGCTTCTCTGGGCAACCTGTTGCAGTGTCTCACCGCCCTCACACTAAAGAATTTCTTCCTAATGTCTAACCTAAATCTCCCCTCTTCCAGCTTAAAAACCATGATCCCTCATCCTATCACTACAGGCCCTTGTAAAAAGCTCTTCCCCAGCTTTCCTGTAGCCCCTTCAGGTACTGTAAGGGCCACTATAAGGTCTCTTACAGTAACATCAGGGCAGGACTCCGCTCTGCCATCAGCCCCTTGATGCCCCATCTCCATCCCCAGTCCTGTAGCAAGTGGCTCCCAGGGGAGCCCTGGAGGATGCTGCACATCCTTGATATACCTCACCAGGCCAGCTGTGCCCCCCGGGATGCCCACCACCCATCAGCAGCAGGGCTGTGCTGCCAGATGCCATTTGGCAAAGCCAGCCTGTTGCTGAATATAAAGCAAAGCTTTGCTGAAGAAGAGGAGGCTGCTGCAGGCAGAGCTGGAGGAGGGCAGGGGGTGATGGCTGTGGGGGGCTCAGGCACAAAGCATGACAAAGGGGTGTACTGGGGGGAGCAGAGAGCAGGGCTGGCCGTGGGATGGTGACAAGGTTTGGGAAACAGCTTGCATTTCCATATTTATATAAATGCATCCAAGTTTAGCCCTTCTTTTATTTTTTTTTTTCCCTTCAAAAATGGAAATTTCCATGAAAACAGGTTTGATTTTTCTCCCTTCGCTTTTTCTAACAACCCCATGAAAAGGTTCATCTGGTCTTGCTTGACTTCCAGTTTCTGAGCTGCTGGAGTGATGCTGGGTTTGCACAGTCATAACCATAGCTTTGGATCTGTGTGCCTCTTTTTTTTTTTTTTTTAATTAAAAAAGTTGCATTCTGAGTTTTTACAAAAAGAAACAGATGAAGAAAAGTCTTAGTGTTGAAAATGAAGAGGCAGGAGCATCCCTGGGTGCTTGGAGAGTGCAGAGCCCCAGGGCAGCAGTTGCCCTTCATGGCTGTATCTGAGTGTTGGGCTGGGAAGAGGCTGGCTCCCCATCCCACCACTGCTCACTACTGGTCTGCTGTGGACAAAAAATGCAGACATGTGCCCAAATCCCACGTTTTCACACAGTTCAAGCCCCTTGGGAAGGCCTGTGTGCTCTGGCTGCCAAGGGGTTATTGCAGCTGGTGAGAGCCCTGATGCTGCACCCAGGAGATGTGTTTGCTGGGCACTCTCCCAGTGCTGGGGAGAAGGTGGCTTTGGGGACACCCTGTCCCAGCCAAAAGCAGCTTCAAGTGGCTGCAGGAGTGAGCACTGGGGCCTGCAGAGACAGGGCACATTTGCAAACACAACCCGAAATGTAAATCAGCTCTCCTCATTATGGTATTTATAATCCCTCCCTAAAAATAACCCCAAAGGCAGCTTCCCAGAGGACATCAACTGAGCATCCCCCAGACCCCACCTCGTGTGTGAAATTGTCCAAGCAATTTTGGGATCCTGGCAATATGTAATTCTCAGCCCCACTGGTTTTGCATGCCAGGCACTGCTGCCAGCTCCTCCAGGCCCCTGCAAACCCCATCCCCTGGGAGGAGGGGGGATCTGCAGGGGAGGGGGGACTTGCTGCAGCCCCCTGGGGACACGCTGGTCCTCCCTGAGCCCCATGGGGCGGCTGCCCGTCCAGTGAGGGGTTTGGCATCAGACCTCATCTTGGAGCAGTCCCATGCTGGGATGCAGAAACTACGTGTCTGTAGCTGGAGCAGGCATGGGGAGAGCAGGAGGCACGTCTGGAGAGGGAGCCGGCTGATGGAGAGGAGCTGCTGGGATGAAGGTCTCCATCAGGCGGCCAGACCCGAGCACGGCAGCAGAACAGCTTGGCTATCTAAAGCTCTGCAGGACAGACCTTGAGGAGGCCGGGAACAGAGACATCGGCTGGGGACACACATCTGAAGAGGATCCTGCGGCCCCCGGGAGAGGTCTGGGACTGCTTCCTTCCCTGGAAGCTGGTGGGAGACCCCCAGTCCAGAGGGGAAAGATCCCACCCAGACAGAGCTCCTGCACCCCTTGGGTTGTGCCCAGGCTCCTGGGACTGGAGCCACACAGCAGTTCCCACTGGTAAAACATTGTCAGCAGAGCAGAGTGTGTTCAGCACCCAGAAGCCTGACACCCCCTCACCCTCAGAGAAGGAAAAATGCTGAGGAAAAGGGAAAAAATCTGAACAGAGAGAAGGGCAGGGAGAGAGAAACCCTTTTTGGAGAGCCGGGTCTCTGCCAGGCAGCAGAAACCTGCAGGGGAGGCAGGGTCCCCACAGCTGGGCTTTGTACCCATCCCCTGCACTGGGCGAGGGGTTTGGGATGGGGGGCCCAGGGGTGCAGAGGGGTCCCTGGGGGGAGGAAGGGATAGATCCCCCCGGGGCACATCCAGTCACGCGTGTGGGGCTGAACACTCGTGGCAG
>NW_009953964.1:10073812-10078794 GCF_000747805.2 Chaetura pelagica
TTTGTGTGTTTGTTTGTCGGTGGGTCCGTGGGGTGGGGGGCTCCCGCCTGCCGGGCTCTTCTTCTCACCCTTTGGGGCTGCTGGTGGCTGGCAGCAGGAAGCCGGAGGAGCAGAGCATCCCCCCGAGCACCCGGCTGCACCGGCCCCCGCTGCAGCCCCTGCCTCCAGCACGGCCCCGGGGGCGGTGAATCAAGCCCCCCTTTTGCGTGGGAGTGGGATGAGGAGGAGACGTGCACGGGCAGGGCTGTGTTTGGGGGACCAGCATGTCCCCAGGGCACGGGCTGTGCGTGTGCATCGCCCTCAGGGCGGGGGAGCGTGTGTGCCCTGCTCTGCCCACCCGTGCCGTGGCAGGGGGGTCTGGAGGCACATGGGAGGGAGTTGGGTCCCCACCCGACAGGGTCCCCTCGGGCTGGGCCATGCAGGAGCTGGAGACTGGATGTGGGGATGCAAGGTGGGGATGAAGGTGGGTAAAGGTGCAATTAATGGAAAAGCCATTAGACCTTTCTTCTCCTCCTCCTCTTCTTCCTCACTCCGCCACTTGCTGTCCTCCTCCACTTCCACCTCCTTTCTTCTCTCCCTCTCTCTGCTCCTCCTTCTCTCTCTCAAAGATTTCTCCCTATTTTTGTCTGGTTAGATCCTTTTCTTTTCCTTTTAACCCTTTCATGGCAGCCTGGAAAGGAACACAATCCATCTCACCTGCCAAAGGCAGGTTGTGGAGCCACTTCTGGGGGTGGATGCTCCTGTTGCTTCAAAACCATCCAGAAACGGGGCAAAAGCTTAGAAGAAAGCTCAGAAGGTGGGAGGGTGCAAGGGGGGGTGTGGATGGAGGACGGGGTGCTGGTTCCCCAGTGGGTGCTGCCAGGGGTGGTGGGAGCAAGGTGGGCTCAGGGGGGAACTGCTTCCCTGAGCTCTTGGACCTTTTCACTCCACTTTTATTGCCCTTTTATGTGCTGTTTTATGTTAAATGCAGCAGAGTGTGGCTCAGCAGCAAATAGCCTGAGGAAAGAGGGAGTACACCTTCCTTCTACCCCCACCCTGCAGTCCCTTCCCTTTCCACCCCGGTTTGGGCACCACAGGTGAGCAGCAGCCCAGGACACAGCCTTTTGCTTCCAATTAGCTGTGCCAAGCTGCAAACCCCTCGGTGGGGTGGGGGACCCATGCAACCTGCTCCCCCAGCAGCCCTGGGGGAGACTTTTGGGGGGCAGCTCCAGCCCTCCCCTACAGAGCAATCAGGGCCAGCCCCCCTGAGGAGCCTGGCTGGCTGGTATAGGGACCTGGGGACCTGCCATGGTTTCTCCAGATTCTCCTGACACACTTCTGCTCCAGCTGCTCCCACCCACCCCAGTGTGTCCCCTCCTCCTGCAGCCCCCCAAGCCCTGAGGGATGCCACTGCGGGCACCAGCAGGGCCTTGATTTTGGGGGTGTGTGTGTGTGGAGCAGTTGCTAGGGCGACAGCATCCTCCTGCAACAGGGAAACTACGGTTTCCATGGAAACCTTTTTTGCCCCACTTATTCTACCACTGCCACGTCCTTTAATTTGCCTTTAATATTTGAATTTTAGCCTTCTCCCCCACCCCACAGCAGGCAGGTGACCCCCGGGCAGCCCCTGGGGCCAGGTCTCCAGCATGGCTCTGGTCCCCACTGGCGGGCGGAGGGTTTGGGAAGCAGTTGCCCCGGCAACAGAAACAGGGCGTTTCTGGCAGCGGTGGGTGCCATGGGGACAGGGATGCTGACGAAGGCTTGTGAGGCTGAGAAGACAAATTGCCCTCATCATTATCTCCGGGCTTGTCAATCAAACATATTCCCTTATTTACCTCGGCGAGGAGAGAGCCCCGGGAGCACACGGAGAGGGAGGGAGTGAGAAGAGAGCTGCTTGCCCCGAACTCTGCACTGGGGAGGGAGCATTTCCAGCCCCTTGGGATGGCCACCATCACCTGCAATCGCTTCACTGAGGAGTACCAGCTCTTTGAGGAACTGGGCAAGTAAGTTGGAGATGAGGCTGGGATGCTCAGAGCTCTGGTCTGGCTGGGGAAGCCCCTCGGCAGTGTTTGGAATGGCAGGAACTGGGGGGAAGAACACGAGCACAGATCAAATGCTCTGGGGAGTGGTGTGGGGGGGCTCGGGTTAGGGTGGGCGATGTCACCCCCAGCCCTGCTTGTTCTGTCTCTTCCCGAGTTTTGGTGATTGCTGATAGGTGCTTGGATCATCCCTGGGGGGCTGGAACTGCCTGGGGAGTGTGGGGCTGCCCCTCTTATGGAAAAGCCGCTCCTGAAAGAGGATGCTGCCAGGTCCCACGGGAACTTCTCCAGCCGGCAGGAGGGGTGGAAGAGCCGAGGAGGAAAGCCGAGGCAGTGGGTGCCTCTCACATTTGTTTAAGGGAATTTATCTGTGTGGATTCACCGGGGTTTGGCTAGTTCCATGGGAGACCCAGCCTGCCTGGAAGAATCGAGGCAGCTCTTGGACAGACCTGGGCTGTATCCAACCTCTGTCCCAGCTTGAGTGCCCCAGGGATGAGCCAGAGCCCTGCCTGACCCATCTCTCAGCTCAGCAGGTCTGGTTGTCACCACGTGTCACACCCTGTGTGTGCATGTGTGTGCAAGCAGCACTGTGGGTGCATAGCACGGGGGTCCTGGGGGGCACTGAACACAGTGCAGGGGAGTTCAGGTCCTCTGTGTGGGACACAGGGCTGCCCCGTGGCTCACCGAGCATGTGGCTGTGGAACAGCTGCCCAAGTGAGCAGGTGTGTGCCTGTGTTTTGGTGTCTGTGCCTTTTTTCTGGAGCTGGTGTGTAAATCCAGGGCGTGCATCTGTGTTCCCCTCGGCTTGGCTTGGCGTGCTGGTGGGCTCGGGGTGCCAAGGGGAGCAGTCAGTGCCTGTGTTCCCAGTGGGAAGTAGCACCCATCCTTGGGCACGGGTGCTCGCTCCAGCCCTGCGTTTCCCAGGCGGAGAGGAGCCTGTGCCCAAATGTGCCCCCGCACCCGTGGGCGTGCAAAACGGGGGCGAGAGGAGAGAGGGGAGGACAAAGAGGGAGAAATCGAGAGGCTGAAATGGGGGAGGATTTTGTGCCAGGCTGAAAGCCACTAATATTCCCCATCCTAATGGGGGGACCAGATTGCTGCTGCAAACAGAAGTGCAGCTCCTTGGAGGAGAGCAGACCCTAAGTCCCAGGATGTGTTCATCCAATCCCTTGGTGTTGAGTGGCTGGGAGAGGCTGGTGGGGAGCAGCAGGCTCGGGATCAGGTCCCTGCAGCAGGGACAGTCCCAGTCAGCATGGGCAGTGGGGGACAGGCACCCATTGGTGTGGCGGTGGCAAGATGGGGTTTGGGACCTGCTTTTTCCAGAGGTTTCTCGGCTTTTCTGGACTCTGCAGCTCTGCAGTGGTGGCAGGGGGTGGGCAGGGGGTGGGCAGGAGAGGCAGCAGCTGCTGGGTGCTTGTGGGAGGCGGCTGGGCCGTGGCTGGGCAGAGAGGGCTCTGGGGATGTGAAGGGGAGCTTACAGGCCAGGCATGATGGGGGAGGACCAGGAGGGTTCCTGGAGGTGTTTGGGATGTGATGCATTGCTGAGTGGGCACCGACACGGCAAACTGAGCACCCAGGCCAGGGGGCTGCCCACTCTGCCTAGCACCATGGTGTAAAACCACCTCGACAGATGCATTTTGTGTTCCTGAATAAAGGAGCAAAGCTGGCACAGTAGCTCACCAGCCCCCTACAAGCATCAGCCCACCAGACCCCCTGCAGGAGGTGATGCAGGCGCAGCATCCCCAGCTCAGAGCATCCCACAGCTGTGGGGATGCAGGTACCACCACAGCACTGAGGCATGTCCCCGTGTCTGGAGCTTCACTGGGCTGTCCACGGCGCCGTGGAGCTGGTCGGAGATTTTCCACTGGGATGGTTTCCAGCACATCCTGGCAAATTAAAAAAAAATCAATGGCTTCCCAGGGGGAAATTTCCACTTCATGGGCTTAGAGAGGGAAACCAGGATGAAGAGCTGCACCTCTGCTCTGCTGCGGCAGCCGCTGGTGGCGGGAGGCAACGTTCCCCCTCTGGAGAGATGCTCCCGGCGCCCGTCCCGGCAGGGTGAGGCAGGGCAGGCAGCTCGGCTGTCTCCCACCCAGACCCTGAAGGGGAGCAGCATCCTGCAGGGGCTTGGAGCAGAAAGGCTCTGTCTTGAGTTTGGTGTCCCCGAGGGAGTGGGGCAGTCTGCAGGGGGACACGCAGGTGACCCCAAGCCTGGCTGGCAGGAGGGAGGTGCTGGGTGCCAGGCTGCTGCGCCCACCAACCTCCTTTGCCATCTCCTCTGCTGTCACCCATCCTGTCACCCAGGCGAGCCAGGAGTGTATGGTGCCCCACACCTCATGATAGCACCATGAGGGGGGGGAGAGAGATATAGGGGGTCTGCAGAGCCTGTCCCATGGGGCACGAGCCCTTGGTGCATCCCTGTGCCTCCTAGACACAGGGAGGGGGACATGGAGCTGGGGAAAACCTGTCTCAGCAAAGCCCAGTGAGCGAGGGGCTGCTCTGACCCCCCAATGCTTGCTTGAAGGTACTCGGTGAGGGGCAGGGTGGGGGGACAACAGGGGGATGATCCTGCCCACAGCCCCTGGAGTAGGACCAACATGAAGTGCAGCTCTATCAGCGTCTCCGAACCCACCCCCGCGGCAGGTTCAGGGAGAGGCTGGAGACAATTACAACGCCGAGAGGTAGGACCAGCCCCTCCGTTCCTGGAGCTGCAGGAGAGGGGGTTTATTAAAAAGAAGAAAAAAATATAAATATATGGAGGAACAAAAAATCCCCAGCCCACACTCTTCTCTCTTGAAAGGAGATAAAATGCCTCGGGGGAGGAGGAGGTGTTGAAGAGAGGGAGGGCAGCAGCAGCACAGCCGGGTGCTGGCAGGGAAGGTGTGAAAAAGGGAGAAGCGGAGCATCCCGGTGGAAGAGCCACTGCTCAGGATAGCAGGGAAAGGCTGGAGGGAAAAGGCATGG
>NW_009953964.1:10078866-10079738 GCF_000747805.2 Chaetura pelagica
CACAAGACGGGCTGCTAGTCCCCCTGAAATGGCCGCTGTCAGAGGGGGATATGGGCACAGGACCTACCCATGACCCTGTAGGTGATACACCCACCCAGTGCTTAAACCAGGATGTGCTGTCTCATTTGGGATGAATGCCTGGCTCAGAGATGGGGAGACCCAGTATAAGGGGGTCCTAGCCAGTGCAGAGCCCCCGCAGGACCCAGCTGGGACTGGGACGAGGCAATGGAGAGTGTGCTGTACCCCTGGGTGCCCTGCACCTGCCCCCTGTGCCTTGTGTCCCCACCACCCTCTGGGCTCATGGGGTCTTGCCTGTGCCTCACAAAGCACAAAGAGATATTTGGTTTCTGTTAAAAAGGTCTGGAGGGGCCAAAACCCATGCAGGCAGCCAGGGTGTGAAACCCTGTGCTCTGCCCGTAGGGTGCATCCTGGTCTCCAGCCGCCGCGTCCTGCTGCCCGCGGCTCCCCCTTCCCTGCTGCTCCTTCCAACTCGAATAAGGATGAGCTGTGGGCACTGGGAGCAGTAATGCCCAGTGGTCTGGGAGACATCTGTCCCTCCAACCCCACATCAGGTCCTGCAGCAAAACCCTGCCTCTAGGGTGAAGACCCCCAGCTGGGGTGGTGGGCACGGGGGCTTCTCTGCCGGCTGCACTCACTCCTGCAGGCTTTCCCAGCATCGCAAAAGCAGCACATGGCTTTAGGGAAAAGGGAAAAAAAGAGGAAATTGGGGTGGCAGGGACCCAGAGAAGACCCCAGACCCCGGGGCATTGCGGGATTCCTGGCAGGATGGGGAGAGCACAACTGTGGGAGTGGCGCTGGCTCTGGTTTCTCTCACCCACGGCAAGTGGGATATGGAGCATTTCTCCCCCCCC
>NW_009953964.1:10080149-10086617 GCF_000747805.2 Chaetura pelagica
CGCGCGCTGGCGGTGGCGCGGGCTGGTAGGGCTTGGGGTGCAGGGGGGCTTCTTTGGAGCATCCCAAGCCTCAGGAGACATCCTGCATGTTGGCTCATGTGTGTGCAAGCCACAGCATTGTCAGTCCCTGTCCTGCTCGGCTCCAGTGGTCCTGGCTCACAGGGTCTCTGCTGCTGCCAGAGGTTTGCAGCTGGAAGGGCCCCACCCATGGCAGGTGTCACACCTGCTCCTGCAAGGTGCAGCTGGGATTGCAAGGTCTAGAGCAGGCAAAGACACAGACATGAGCTGAGGTGAAGTGGCCAAGTGCTGAGTGACTGCTGCAGCCGTCCTGGTGTCCCTCAGGAGCCGATCCCCCGGTAACTTGCTGCCCCTTCGCTCCAGAGGGATAGGTAGGGCAGAGTCTGGGAGGGGGCGGGGAGGAAATGCGCAGGATGCCTGGGGTGTCCCAGGGGATTACAGAGCATCCTGCATTCATCCCCAGGCCTACCTGTTCCTGCCCCCACCATCCCTCAAGGACAGGGGTGCAGGGAAGATCACTGAGAGCCCTGCCATGTTTTCTCCAAGCCTCTTTCCCAGCCAGCACCCATGGCCATCCCCATCCCACAGGCTGCCCCTCGCCCCACAGGCACTTCAAGGCTGAGCTGTGCCCTTGACAATGCCAAGCTCGTCACCTCCCCCTCTGGTTTGTCTTCCTAGGGGTGCCTTCTCCATCGTCCGGAGATGCGTGAAGGTGCTGGCAGGACAAGAGTATGCGGCCAAGATCATCAACACCAAGAAGCTGTCTGCTCGAGGTAGGAGCTAGGTGTTTTCAGGGAGGTGAGAGGTTTGCAGGGTTTGCAGAGCAGGGAATTTGTCTCCTCTGCATGGCACCGGGATGATGCCTTTGATGTGTGGCAAGGGTGGTGTGTGTTTGATGTGTGGTGGGGAGCCCACTTATCCCACCCCATCCCCACTGTGGTACACACTGAGCTCCTGGATGGATGGGATGAATGTCCTGAGGAGACATTTGGTGGCTGCCTACTGCATCCCATCCGATTGTGGGAATGCTCCTGCAGCTTGTCTGTGCTAGGGCTCTGGGGAGGTCCTGGACCCCAATCTGCCCAGGGAGGTGTAAGGACTTCCTGAGGCCCCACCACCACCCTGCACACTGTGTCATGGCAAAATCATGGTTACAGACTTGCAGCAAGTCAAACTGTTGCTGGCCTTGGGCACTGGGTAGCACAGTTATTTGGGGAGCATCCCCTCCCTGAGAGGGCCTTTGCTGACTGCCCGTGCCCTCTCTCAGGGACTGCAGGTGTTTTTACTTGTGTACCTACAACAGTGACAGGGGAAGGTCCTTGGAGTGGGGGAGTGATTTCATTTCTGCCTGAAGACTGGTCCTTACCCCTCACTGTCATCTAATTAAACACTCTGGTGGAGCATGCTGGCTGCTTTGCTGCTGGAAGAAGCCCTGGCAGGTTTGTCCTGGCTGGTCCTTGGGGCACAGCTGAGCTGAGCTGGCACAGGAAAGCTTCAGCCAGCCCTTGGCCCTGAGGCAGGGACCCTCTGCCCCCAGGCATCTGCAGAGGAGCTGTGGTGAGGAGGATGGAGAGGATGGGACAGCAGCTGCTGTGTCCCTGCTCCAGCTCCTCTGGCTGGATGTGCTGGGGGCTGCAGGATGGGTGATGGGAACCAGCGCCCTGCTGAGAGGGTTTAATTAACTCCCTCCCTCGGTTTCTTTCCCTGACGCCACTGCTCACCTCTGAAGGCAAAAAAAAACCCCAACACACCGCAGAAAACAGTGATAAACTCCTTTCTGACCTCAAATCAAACCAGTGCTTCGCCATCTCCCTCCGGCAGCGCTGCCGAAGTGGCACAGCAGTGACACCCCGCTGCCCCTCTTTGGGATGCAGACCATCCTCATCCTCCGGGGCAGGGGGTGCGGGGCGGGGGGTGCGGGGCTGGGCTGGGCACCCCCCGGCGGGCAGCGGGGCGGGCAGCAGGAGCCTCCCGGTTTGCACGGAGGAGCAGATTGAGCCGCCTTCCCTCTGCTCCCTCCTGCCTCCGAACGCCTGCTCCGGCGGTTTGTCCTTCTTCATCCCCTTCTCTTGAAAGCCTCCCTGTTTCTGCAGCGCTAGCACGAGGGGACAGCCTTCCCCAGGAGCACAACCCAAAGGGACCCATCCCCACTGGGACGTGCCATGGGCTGTGTCGTGGGTGAAGGGCAGGAGGGATGAAGGAGAAAGGTTGGGGGAAGGTGAAAGGAGCTGTGAAACATCCCCATGGGCTTTTCTGTGTCCTCCCAGCTGCTCACACAGGGAGCTAGGAAGAGAGCAACTGGACTTTTTTCAAGAAGTGGGTTTAGGGTCCAGGCAGCAGCTGGATTTGTGGGCTCAGAGAGGGGCTGCAGCCGTGGCTCACTGGCCCCTGCAGCACTTCCTGGGGCTCAATATCCCCCATCCAGCGACCTCAGGGCTTGGCATGGGCAACACCCCCGGGCTTGGGATGAGTTTTGCAGTCTGTGCTGGGATCCATGAGCTGAAGGCTGGGACAGAGACTCAGTGGCCTCATTCAGCTCCCCATGGTGTTCCCTCCAAGTGGGGACAATCTCCCCAAGCGGGATGTGCCACATGGGCAGGAGGATGCTGGCTTTTTGGTGGTGACAGAGTGCCAGGGTACAAAGAGGGGGACAGAGGCTGGGGGGGCTCAGCCGTGGAGCAGGAGCCAAGTGGGGTTTTGCTCCATACTTGGGATCACATTCACATCCCTTTCCTGGGATCTCTGGCCTGTTCTAAGAAAGCACAGGAACTCTACTGGATACCAGCAATGCCAGACTGCCTCGTGGGCCTCCAGCCTGCAAGTGGGGAAACTGAGGCAGCCAGTGATCACTGATCAGTGACCTCCCGTGCTGAGCCCTGTGGGTGCTGGATGGGGGATACTAAACCTCTGGGAAGGCTCCAGCCCTAGCAGGGTGGGGCTACAGATCCTTCATGTCTCAGCAGTGGGAGACACTCAGGTTTGGTTCAATGCAGAGCGAGACTCTGGGGTGTGAACCTGCAAAGTAGCAGCGACAGCGCAGAGAGATGAGCAGCCCTAATTATATCCTCCCTTCTCCTGGCTGCTGGGCTCCTGCTATAGCACGAATGCCTCCAGACAAGGCACCTCCATGCAAGGTGGCTGGGTCAGGTACAAGGAGGGAGAAAAGTGCCGAGACAGGGAAAACCAAACAAAATAATTTGAAAAAATTCCTCTGGGCTTTCCCAGCTTGGAGGCTTTTCTGGCTCAGCTTAACCTGCTTTGCTCAGAGCTTAATTGTCTCACATCCCTGAGCCTGGTGAAATCCAGGGAGAGGGACCTGTGCTGCCTGTTTGCAGACATGGACTCGAGAGAAGCAAATTTTCAGAACCAGAGTTTTGTGATGTAGGAGAACAAAGACCTGATACGAAATGGCTGGGGATGGAGAGGGAGCAAAGCAGGTAGCCTTGTTTCAGCTTGACATCTCTCGCTGGCCTGCTCTTGTTCAAGTTGTACCATGCAGGGCTAGCAATGTCCTTGCTGATGGCCTGTGCTTGGCTGAGTGAGAGAAAACAGAGCAGGTGCTGCTGGCAGCAGTAACCCAGCTCCGGGGCATTCTGGAGGTGATTGAGTTGTTCAGCAAAGAGAAGGGAGAGAGGAGGAAGAGGGATCATCCAAAGCCTGGGTCTCCCCATGGCATCAGTGCCTGGAGGCTGCATCCATGCTGGGATACCACCCATCAGGTCCTGATGCTGAACAAGCCTCCAAGCCCTTTAGCAAAAAATAAAAGATGATAGGTTTGCTCCTTGCCAGCTGCTCCGTTCCCCCAGGTTTCCTGTGCTGGCAGCTCCTCTGAGAGGGCACAGCAGGAGCTGAGAGTGGTTCATTCCCTTTCCCCAGACCCTAATTTAGGGCCGTTGTCTCTTTCAGATCACCAGAAGCTGGAACGAGAAGCCCGGATCTGCCGCCTCCTGAAACACCCCAACATCGGTGAGCGCACCCCGCTCCCCCCGCACACCTCCCCACACCGGCTCCGCTGCCCACCTGCACCCCCACCGGGGCCCGGGGGTCCCCATCCGTGATCCAGCCCTGCCCACAGCAGCAGCACAGGCTGTTAGTCCTTCCCACCACCCCGGGGATGCAGCAGGAGCCCTGCAGCGCTGTTCCTCCTCAAACCGGGTCATGGGAAGAAAAGCAGCCACCAAGCACAGGGAGATCAGTGAAGGTCCTACCTAACCCACTTGGCCGTAGCTCCCTCAGGGAGCAGCAGGGCTCCAGGAGGCTGCAAGGGACTATTTTTACTCCTCTCCTGTGTTCCTCTGCATGCTCCAAAAAGCCGGCGCAGCTCGGAGCAGCAGCAGCAGCAGCGCGGGGCGTGTGGGAAGAGCGATGGCGGGGGGAAGCGGAGACTTTCCCACCGACCGTCCATCTGAGAGTAGCCTCCTTCGGAAAAGCTGTTCCAGGAAAACTCCTGAGCCCCTGCAAAAGACAAAAATAAGCCAGAAGGAGAGAAAGAGGGGAGGGGAAAAAAAACTGCAGTAAAAAGAAAAAAATAATTATATATATATAGATATAAATCCCAAACTCCAGGCTTAAGAGTGGTGCTGGTGCAGCCTGTTGGTCCTCAGGGATGGTCTGGCAGCAGGAGGGGAGATGAACCCCCTCTCCTCTCCTCTGCACCCTGGGATATGTCAACCTTAGTGGGATCCTGCTGCTCCTGGGAAAGCACTGGGGGGTAGGACAGGACCTCTGCAGCCTCTCATCCCATAGCAGGGGGCTGAAAGGTTTCCCCTTTGGTGAGCTCTTTCCTGGCCCCTTGCTATTCCCAGGGACCTGCATCCATCCCGAAGCAAATCAGGACATGAGGCCACTAGGAAGCCATGTGGCTCCTGCCTTATAAATATTTCAGTTTGGAAAAAACCTGTCAGCTTCCATCTGCCTGAGGCACAGTGGCATGTCTCCTCACAGGATCCAGCCACCACCTTTCCCCCAGCCTGTGCTCTGGCAAGACTGATGCCCCACACAGGAGCTGCTTCAGGCTACCCCAGTCAGAGCAGCAGCTGGGGCCTTTCCCCTGCCCCAAAATATACCTGGGCATTGCTGAGACCTGAAGGAAATGTGTGTAAAATGTGTGAATAGTAAGAAATGCTAAAAATGGAGGAAACCACCCCAGGAGAACAGTAGCTGGACAATGCAGCTGGACCTCCCCAGGCTCCCAGTCTTTCCCCCATTGTTGTCTTCTCTCTTCATCACTGGCCCATGGGGCTGTTTGGGTCTCTAAGGACAGAAACATCTTCCCATAACAGCACACCTTGCTATTTGACCTGCAGAGATAGCTTAGAGCAGCCCTGCTCAGGAAGGGGTTAAGAGCATGAGATGCTAACGAGCCCAATCTGGTTGCTATTTATACCCAGGAGGCTCTTCTCCACCTCACACCCTCACCCCCCGACTGCTCCTGCTGCCTGGAAACTTGGGCTGGCAGCTCCCCTTGCATGCAGCACAAGCTGGATAATTACCCACCCAGGAGTTGGAACGAGCTGTGCTGCTGCAGACCAGCCCTAAGGAGAGGAAGAGGAGCTGCTACTGCCTAGGACATGGAAAAGGCAAGGCAGAAAACCTCTCCCTGTCCCTCCCTGGGAGAAGAAGCCCAGCTGCCCAGGGGTTTTTCTGGCTCCTCTCTCCAGGTGGAGTCACTCTGTTTCTCATGGGAGTGTTTGCAGCAGCTGTGAGCTTGGAGGAGCCCACCTGTGTTGCACTGTGCCTGCAGGAGACCCAGGCACAGGAACCCAAGCATGGGTTGTCATGGGCAGGTCCAGGTTCCCGGGACCCTGCAGCACGACCATGGCACTGGGTGAAGCATCAGGGAGAGCTGCCAGTTCCCAAAACTCTGTGTCCTTGCAGAGGAGTCTTGCTTTATCAGGAAAACTTTGGCTAGAGCCAGTGCTGGAGTTTTAACTCTGGCTGTCGGTCCTGGAGCTGTGTCCTGCTCCTGCTTTGGTTCTTGCTGTGAGCTGGAGTGGTTTGGCTGGTGTGGCTCTTTCTGACAATAGTAACAGACACTTGCAGACCAGGGTATATTTAGAGCAGCTGCTTCTTCTTACAGCTTCTCAACTCCTGGCAGCCATGGGAGTGGGGACTTCCCCAAGCAGGGGATGTATCCAGACCATCTGCTTATGGTTGCACTGGCCCTATGCACTGAACTTGCCTGTTCCCCCTTTAAACACTTTGGCTTTTCTGGGACCTCAAGCACGATACCCCTGGCCCCTCTTGGGTGAAATGAAACAGGAGGAATAGTGTTTCTTGCAAAAGAAGAAAGGCTGGGATTATGTGTCAGAAATAGGGAGCAGATACTGGTGTTGGAGTGCAGGGGATGTTTAAGGAGACTGGCAGTGGGGAAGGATAAACAGGGAGTAAGATGGGAAAATGTTGTCAGTAGGTAAGACCACAAGAGAGCCCCAGAGGAGAGGTGTCATC
>NW_009953964.1:10087404-10095451 GCF_000747805.2 Chaetura pelagica
AGCAGCCCTCCTCTGCCCCGTGCCCTGCCAGGGTGAGGTGATCCCACGGGCAGCTTGCCCAGGCTGGATCTGCCTGCCAACCTTGGAGGGAGGGATAGGAGCAGCAGAGCAGCGTTTGCAGGCCTGGGAGATAAAAGCAGTGCAGCACAATGTCTGCACTCAACACTGGGGCTTGTTATCTCCCCTGGCTCAGACCGAGTCTGGAGGATGTTTCCATGCAGGGCTCAGCTGATTTAGCAGTGGAAAAAGGAGCTCGGCACAAAACATTCCAGTAAATCCTTCACCTGAAAGTTGCCTTTTCCTCCCTGGTTTCCAAAGAAGTCGAAAGTTGTGTTGGGCTGGAACCAGGTGAGCAGAGAAGAAGGGTTAAATGATTTACAGCCTCAAGAAAATTGGAAGAAAACATGATGTGGAGGATGCTGGATCAGTCTGTCTTTATATTTCCTACCTGTTTCTGTGCCTGACCCCTCGTTGCACATCTTTTCTCTAACCTGTGAGCAGGGATCTGAGCCTGAAGAACCCAAACCCAGCTGCAGGGTGGCAGGTTGGCACATGGCTGTACCTGGCCAGATGTGCCCAAAGGTAGCAAGTGCTCCTCGGCATGATGAGTGGAGCAGGATGCCAGCCCTGCCAGAGGGGATGGGGAGAGCACTTCCTCCAAAGGAAACTCATCCCACAGTGATTCCTGGATATCCCTGACCTGAGAGTCCCAAGGAGAAAAGGAAACTCATGAGCAGAAAATATAAATCTCCCTTGGTGCCAGGGCTGGCAGCCCAGCACCCTGGCTGAGCTCCCCCTGTGCCTGGGCACCTCTCTGGATGTGGCAGAGGGTGGGAGGGGGACATCCCTGCCTGGGGCCCAAGATAGCCCAGCAGCTGCCCGGGACCCCAGCCAGGCACCTGCCCTGGGCAGTCCCTGATTTGGATGTGACCTTTGAGCCTTGCACCACTGCCCAAGGCTGGGGACGTGGCCAGGGTCCCTGGTGGAGTGGGGACCCACCCCCACACCCAGTCAGCAGCAATAGGAAGAAGTGGAACAGCTCCTTTCTGCCCTTCCCTGGCTCCTGGTTGCACCCACAGGGCAGCAGGGGTGCTCCCGGGGAGTGGGTGGGAGCCAGGAGTACCCCATAACCCTTCTGTCCTGTCTCTGCTGCAGTGAGGCTCCATGACAGCATCTCCGAAGAGGGTCACCACTACCTGATATTTGACCTGTGAGTAATGGTTAGAAGTGTCTCTTAATCCACCAGCAGCTGCATGCTTCCACCCTAGGGCATGGGTCCTGCACCCCCACCCTGCCCCCCGAGCTTTTTTGCCCAGCACTCCATCTCATCCAAGCCTTTCTTGGGCAGGGTTTGAACCCAGTTTGGGACCCTCAGGCCAGGCAGAAGGCAAGTCCCTGCCCTGCACCCCCAGTGCTCCCCCCGTGCACAGTGCAGTGACATTTCAGGGGGCTTGGCCAGGGCTGAGGGTGCTGTAAGTGAATCCAGCTCCCTCGCGTGCCGCGGGGACTGGGCGTGACCCCCCGTTTTCTTGCAGGGTCACCGGTGGGGAGCTGTTTGAGGACATTGTGGCCAGGGAATACTACAGTGAAGCGGATGCTAGGTGAGCACAGACAGACACTGGGCCACGGAGGGGACAGCAGTTGTCTCTTTTTCCTGTGAGCTGCTCCCTCCCTGGGTCCTACGTGTCTGGCTTTCCACAGCACAAGCTCCTTCCACACTGGGAGGTGTTTTACAGCTGCTTTGCAGCACGTACTTGTAAACCAGATGTGTAGTGCCAAAAAAAAACACCCAACCAACTCTTTTTAACTCGCTCGATTCCTGTGCCAAGAAATGCCTGTGTTACCAGAGAGCTGGTCCCACCTCGACCCAGGCATCTGGCAGCCAGCACTGGCAGCATCCTCCTTCCCCAGGCTGGTGGCACAGCCCACATCTGGCATCCTTGTGAAGAAGAAGGGACAGTAGGGTTTGTTGGGCTGGGGATGATGGGGTGTCTTGGGCTGGCAGGGAGGAAGCACAGCATCAGCCTGGTGGCCCAGCCAGGCGTGTGGCAGCACAGACACCCTGCAGTCCTCACCCTTTCCCCTTGCAGCTGTATTGCAGTCCCTTGCAAGAATTTCTCTGGCCTCATCTCCCCCCTCCCATGCTCCCACTGTCACTTTACAGGGACCCTGCAGCAGAAACAGGGGCTGGGCACTATTTCAGCCCCCACCTTTGGTCCTTGCAGCTTGGCCAGGAGACAGCATTCAGCTCATTTTATTGAGGGGACATTATCTGGCCCTCTCCAGGCTCCAGATGTATCACTGTGCCTCTTGGCTTTGCCAATTGGAGTGAGGCATAGCCCATACAAGTGTCCAAGGGAATGGTGAACTCCATGCTACCTCTGTCTGGATGGAAATATCCCTTATTTCTGGGCAGAAAGCAATCTCATTTAATGGGCTGCCCACACTCAATCCACTTACAACCCATCCACTTATTAGTGTCATACAAATAAAATAACATTAATGTAAATAAAGACCTTCTGCCTTGCACACAGCTGTTTGGAGCAGAAGTGATCATTGCCTTGGTCTTTTTCCCTTCCTCTCTCACGCATGCAGCAGAGCTGGGGTTTAATGAACTGAATATAAAGCCAACAGAGGCAGTGAGAGCCCCTTGCATTAGAGGAGCCTGGGGAAATGGGGGTGAAGAGAAGGTTAGCTCCATGTCTGAGGAGCACGTCTGCTCTGCCTGGGTTTGGAGACCAAATCTGGGCTGGTGTTGCATCTCCACCTCCAGTCCCCAGTGTTCCTTGGAGACTCTGTGGCCCCTGAACTCCTGCTCACAGTAGCTGTGTGTCCTCTGGTGAGGTCTTACTGGGTTACAGCTGCTCTCCCCGAGTTGATGGCTTTTAGTGGAGAGGGATGCTGGGCTGTGCTGCAAGGCGGGTGGTGGGAAGCACGATGGGGAGAGGGACAGGGGAGGTGAAATGCAGCCAAGTAGAAGTGTCTATGGAAACTCTGAGTTGCTGGACACTTCTGTGAGCTCTTTCCTCTCTCCTGCAGCCACTGCATCCAGCAGATCCTGGAGGCCGTTCTGCACTGCCACCAGATGGGGGTGGTTCACCGGGATTTGAAGGTAAAAGCTTCAGGAGAGATTCCTGTGGAAGGAGGTGGGGACCCCATCTGTGATGCAAAACCCTGTGCAGCAATGCCCAGAGTCCTCCAGGGCAGCTGAAACAGTGGGGAGGAACACTGTGCAGGGCTTCTGGAAAGCCACAGAGCAAAGACCAGCTCCAGGGTGAAACAGCACAAGGCAGAGGGGTTAGTCCTTGTAGTCCATGGTCCTGTAAGGATCTGGGGACACTGGGACACACAGCAGGACGAAGCAGTTGGGGAGCACGTCCAGAGCCCCAACCTTCCTCTGTCCTGTGCTGGGAAGGTCCCGCACAACAACAGAGCCCCCAGGAGGGGTTTGTTCCTCTCTCACCCCCATCTCCTTCTGCAGCCTGAGAACCTGCTGCTGGCATCTAAGCTGAAGGGTGCTGCTGTCAAGCTGGCTGACTTTGGCCTTGCCATTGAGGTGGAGGGGGACCAGCAAGCATGGTTTGGTGAGTAGGACCACCCTGAGCTGGGGCATCCTCCAGCCCTTGTTGGTGTGTTTGGGGGGAGGCTCCAAGAGGGACAGACATCTTCCAGGATCTATGGGAGTGCCCTGGCAGCACCAGGCTGGGAGGCACAGAGGATGAGGAGTTTTATGGCTCCAGCTGAGCCCCCGGAAACACCCAGTATTGATCCAGGACACAAGCAAACAGCTCTGCAGGGACTTGGTGAGTCACCAAGATGCCCTGGTGAGCTGGATGAGCTGGTGGCAGGGGGAAGGAAAGCCTCATCCAAGTGCTGGAGGTGCATACCAGAGCACTCCCACCTCCTGCACCATCCTGAGGTTTGGATGCTGCCATGGGCAGAAAGCCATGGCTTGCTGTGCTCTTGGGAGTCACGGAGGTTTCTGGAGGGAGGGTGCCCGTCCCGCTGGGCCGGTGTGTGCCAGGGCTCTTGCAGCAGCTGGGCAGGCTGGGGGGGTCTGGGCAGGGGTGGCACTGCCTGCCAGCTGCCTGTGACAAGGTGTCTCTCCCAGGTTTTGCTGGCACCCCGGGATACCTCTCCCCTGAGGTGCTCCGGAAGGATCCCTATGGCAAAGCTGTGGACCTCTGGGCTTGTGGTAAGTCTGATTGGGACTGAAAGCCTGGGAGTGGGCTGGGCTGCATGGGATGAGGCAGGCTCTTGATCCAGTTGCAGCCACTAGAGACATCTTGGGAAGATCAGGGTGGAGGATTTACCCAAGAAGTGGCATGTTACCCTGGGCTGTCCCTTTTCCCAGCCCAGTGGCACCCTTATCCAAAGGATCAGCTCCCTTGCTATGCACCCAAAGCCCCCAGGCAGGGAGGTGCTGTCTCTTTTGCCCGGCAGTGCCCTTGGAGTCAGGCAGTGCCTCCATGTAGCTGCAGCCAGAGGGAAGCCTTTTTCACCTGTGACGGGGAGGAGGCATTGCCCAGCCCTGCCTGGCTTGAGGCTGTGCATGGTGGCTGCCAGAGCCATGTGTCTGGATCAGCCACGTTGTCCCCAGTCACTGAGCACATCAGCACAGAGCTGGGCCCACCACTGAGCCTTTTGCTTTTTCATCAGGGAGCAAATCCTCCTGTTTCCAGATTTCTCAAATTCTCTGCTTGAGTTGGGCCAGTCCCCAGACTGGGTCTGCTCATACCTCCAGCAGTGAACTGATCCCACTGATCCTGCATCTCCTCTTCCCTGCAGGAGTCATCCTCTACATCCTGCTGGTCGGGTACCCACCATTTTGGGATGAAGACCAGCACCGACTCTACCAGCAGATCAAGGCTGGGGCTTATGACGTGAGTCGGTTTCTCTTGCTCACCCCTTTCACGGTCTCCACTCTCTCCTGCTGTCCCCATGTTGCAGTCAGCTGCTCCAGAAGAGCAACCAGGGCAAATTCAGACAGGAGAGAGCAACTTTCTTTGCTCTGGTCACAGAGGATTGGCCAAGCTGCCGTGCCCAGGTGCACACATCAGCACGTTTCAGGTCCACTTTGCAGGACACATAGATCTTTCACCTTTCTCCCTCCACCCCTGCTCTCCAGTTTTCCAGCTGCCAGCTCTTTTCCAGTTGCTACTGGCTCTCCAACCTGTCTGATGGGCAGGAGCAAAGGGTTGCAGGAGAACCAACCCAAGTGCAAAGGGACTTCTGCTCCTTTTGTGGCTCCCTGCCATTTCTTACCTCAGTACCTTTGCTTTGGCAGTTTCCCTCCCCTGAGTGGGACACAGTCACTCCAGAAGCAAAAGATCTCATCAACAAGATGTTGACCATAAACCCATCCAAGCGCATCACGGCAGCAGAGGCTCTGAAGCACCCCTGGATATCAGTGAGTTTGGTGGCACTCACCAGTTGGGGTCAAAGATCTAGAGATGTGGGGGGAACATCTTGCTGGGGAGAACATGTTATCAAACATGCTGTCCAGCTCTTTTTTCCATCCTGAGAACACTGCTAAGCATGGATGGTGACTCGAGGGGTTAACTCAGAGGGCAGCCAGCTCTCCCTGCAAGCCCTTCACCACCAGAGCAGATCCTGCAGACTCCAGAGATACCATCTCCTGCTGTCTATGAAAGTTTTAGCTGCTGCAAGCAGCTCTTGCTGTGGCTCAGGGATGTGTGTGTTTGTGTGAGAGTGGGGCTGGGGGAGCCCCTTCCCCCTTGGCACCTGCCCTGAGCCAGGTCTCTCTCCTCCCAGCACCGTGCCACCGTGGCGTCGTGCATGCACAGGCAGGAGACGGTGGATTGTCTGAAGAAGTTCAATGCCCGGAGGAAGCTGAAGGTAACTCCCATGGTCCTTCCAGCTGGCTGCGAAATGATGGGTAGTGGGAAAAGAGAGGTGGTGTCTCTGGGTCGGGGGCATGGGGGTGGTGGATGTTTGGGAATTCCTGTGGTGAAGAAGGGAAAAGAGTCCAAGTGGTGGCTGGCATCTGGCTGGAGCTCCTGAGTGCTTTGAGGAAAGCACCGAGTCCCACAGTGCCTGAACACTGGGGCAGGGACTTTCCCACGGGAATCAGGGTTGAGAAAGCTCCTCTCTGGGGCAGGATGTGGATCTGAGAGGCACAGTGAGACTCCTTTGCCTGATGACCGAGACAGGTTGCAGCCAGGGAACAAAGTTATCCACAGACAGGCAAAAAGCTCTGGCTCACCCGCTTCCCTCCCAAAAGCTGCTGTGCCCAGACCCCTCTGAAACCACCATCTCCCCAGGCTTCGCTGCCAAGCTGGAGCACCTCCTTGGAATGCCCATCTCCTGGGTGTTGCTCAGCCCCAACTGGCAGCACGGTACTGGGAGCAGGCTCTGGAAATCATGATGCTCCTCCAGAGCCAGAGACACAGAAGAAGACAGCGCTGGTCTGCCCGGCTGTCAGAGCCATCAGTGCTCCAGGCCTGACCATGGTGTAGCACAGAGCAGTGCAGCTGCAGGCTGCTAATGAGATTATCAAGAAAAGAAACTGGCTATAAACTATTATTACTTTTCAGCTAGACAAGTAATCAAATTAGTTCAGGCATGCACTTCAAAATAGTGATCCATTACTGTAAACAATTAGTCCAAAGTAATCTCATTATGAGCTGAGGAACTAGTCAGTAGAGTCAGCTGGAAAAGGGGAAACATTTTTATGAATGTTGTTTTGCTATGTTGGTCCTTGTGTGGCTGCCATGAAAAAAATCCCTGCCCCAGTCTTAGCTGGCATGGCTTTAATGGCAATTAAATCCAGTTCCACTCCTGGTGGGTCCCCTCACCAGCAGCTGCTGGCCCCGGTCAGCAGGGTCATGCTACATCTCAGACAGGGCAGAATGAGACCAAAATGCACTCTGGGGATATTTAATACCCCTTTAATCTGAGAGGAAAGGCAGTTTTGGAGAATGCAACCCAATGCCCTGGCACTAGGGATACTGAGTCCGGTACCTGCTTTTGATGGCAGGAGAAGAATACCAGCCCGTGGGCTGGTTTCCTTCCAGCGAGGTGGCTGGAGGAGGGACAGGTGACAAGCAGGGCTTTCCTCCCCCAGAGCTGGGGGGAGTGATGGGGATGTGGGGGCTGGGGCCCAGCATGTCCTTTCCTTCTGCCTTCTGTCTTTTAGGGAGCCATCCTCACCACCATGCTGGCCACCAGGAACTTCTCCGGTAGGTGCTGTCACTGGGGCTCATCTCCTTGTCTTACAGGGTGCCCAGGGAAAAGCCACAGGGTCGCTGCAGAGATGGCTTTGCCTTGGGTGTCACAGCAGGGCTGAAGTTGCAGCCTGGTGTCTCTGGGGTTGTGTGGTATTGGGTGATAGTCCAGGCCAGGACACCTAGTACCTCCAGGCTAGCTACTGGCTTGGGGTGCAAGAGAAAAGGTGCCTAACTGAGGCACAGCCTTCTCTAGAGATTCAGATTTTTGGGGTTTACATGTACCCAACCACCTGGTTCATGCTGGGGGCAGCCAGGGCTGCAGGCAGCTGTTTTTGTGTTCTCATGGAGATGTTTGTGGCTCAATGAGAGCGTCATCTGCACTGAGAGTGTTGGAAAGGTCCCTGGGTGCCACAGCAGCCAGATGGCACAGGCTCTCTCGGGTTCCTCTGCCTCACCCTCCTGGGAGCCAGCCTTGTAGCTGGTGTTTTACAGACTGGGATCCTGCTGGTTCCCAGGCGTGGCACCAAGAAGGAACCAGGTGGCTGTGGGGGTCATCTGCTTGCTGTCCCCTCCTGGTGCTGGGGAGGGCCCTGGCAGAAGGGCTGCAGTGGTGGGACAAGCCAGCTGAGCCTGTTATGTCAACTGAGCAGGCTGTTGGCAGCCGCTTGGTGTTAGCTGTGTGTTTTGGGGTGTTTCACTGCGGCGCCCCAGGGATCGGGTGCAGCAGGTGGGCAGGGGGGAGCAGAGGCTGCTGGCCCAGCCAGGTGCCTGGGGAGCAGGGCAGGGCTGGTGTCTGCATGTGTCGCGAGGGGATCACACTGACACATTTAGCACTTGTGGGCAGCGAGCGGTGGCTG
>NW_009953964.1:10097657-10097866 GCF_000747805.2 Chaetura pelagica
CGAGAGCGGGGCCGGCGGGCGATGGGGTCCGGCGTGGGGCCGAAGGGTGGCTCGCTCAGCCTGGGGGGCTGGGGCAGGGCCGGCAGCGGTGGGTGGGCACCGAGGGAAGGCGTCTGCTTTTCATCATTGTCAAAATGTGGCCCGCAGCTGTCGGGCCGGCAGCACCTGATCCCGGCAGCGTGGGGCTAAAATTAGAGGGCGGCAGGGGG
>NW_009953964.1:10097943-10111303 GCF_000747805.2 Chaetura pelagica
GGGAAAGTCAGCGGGGCAGGACGGGACGGTGCCGGCGAGGTCACCCCTGAGCTCCTGGGGGCTGGAGAGAAGACAAAACCCCCCGGCTGGTGCCACGTCCGGCCGCTCTGCCACCCCGCATCATGCTGCTGATCCTTGGCCTCCTGGTCTTGGTGCCCTGCCTGGCTCTCCTAACCTCCTTCCTCCTCTCTCCAGGAGGCAAAAGTGGTGGCAACAAGAAGAATGACGGCGTGAAGGTAAGTCCCCTCTCCCTGCTGCCCTCTCCAGCCTGATCCTTGCTGCGGGGCCGGTGGCGGGGGTCCCGGTGCTGTGCCGGCTGTCCCCACCACACCCTGCACTTTAAAGGGCAGCTGTTGGCCCGGCTGTCCCCCTGTGTCCCCATGCCACCAGCTCTGCTCCTGCCAGGACAGGCAGTGCATGGGAGGCTTTGTGAGGGGAGCTGGCTGGTGCTGGAGGGGTGCACAGGGGGAACTGGCTGCTGTTTCATTGCTGCAAAACATGGTCCCCAAGGACGGGGAGAGGCTGGAATAGGAGAGGGGACAAAGGGATGCAGCTCTGCAGCCTGAAGCCATGGCTGCAGCCTGGCAGCAACCACATCATGAGATGGGCAGCTCCCTCTCCTGCTCACCCCAGCACCCGTCCTGCTGCTGGAGGGTCTGCAGCTGGTGGGGCTGGGCTCGCTCCCAGCTCCTGTCCCATCCTGTCCCCAGGGGCTGGTGTGCTGCTGGGTGGCACGTGGGTGCCTTCAACCCTCTGGGCAGCTCTGCCATCCCCTGTGCCCAGTGGAGGCAGAGCAAACAAACTTGGTCATGCTTGACAGAGCAAATGTGGTGATGTTCGATGAACAATCCGGTGCTTGGTGGACCTTGTTTCTCAGGCTGCAGAGCCCTCAGGTTCACCTGTCGCTCTGTATGGGGCCACAGCTCTTCTCCAGGATTTGGTTGCTCTTGGAGGAAGCAAAATCCTGCTGCTGAGCAGCTTTTTCTGCTGATCCAGAGATGTGGCAATTAGCCATGCAGTGGTTAATCATCCTCTTGTAGGAAGGAATGGCCTGTGTGAGGGTCCTTCTCTCTTTGCCTGTTCCCTCCATGAGTACAAGTGGTCAATCAGCAGGGAAGAGCTGGTGTGACCACATCTCCCACCACAGAGCAAGGGTGCAAAGTGTCAGGCAGAGCTTTGGAAGCCTGACTGCAGCATGGTCACTCTCCTTTCTCCAGCCCTTTCATAGGACTTACTGGGCTGTCAGATGCACAGGGTTATGGAAGAGCAGGGCCCTCAGCTGGCTCCTTCCCTCCTCAGTCCAGTCAGTGGTCTGGGGATGGCTTGTCTTTCTCCCAGTCCTTCCAGACCCACAAACTGGGACAGGCCAAGCCTGCAAGGTGTGGGACCATGCATGCACAACCCTCCAGACCGGGGCTCAGCTCCACAGCAGTCTGTTCTGGCTGCTTTATTCTGCAACATGAAGCTGATGGCCTGCATTGGTATGAGAGGACATTGCTTTGGGCCATGGTGTCAGGATACCACGTGGTTTCCAGGACAAGATTGCTAGTTTTGGACAACAGTGCTGGCACAGAGGGGGCAGGACCCATGGGAATCCCAGCAACCCATCTGCCAGCCACTGCTGGCCTGTCCTCTGCTGCTCCGAGGTCCCAGCTGCTTCTGGGAGTCACCTGAGAAGTTACACCACAGGTAGAGCTGACTCAGTACGAGTTGCTGGAGCATGGGTGGGAGCAGTCAAAATATGTGTTTTTAAGCTGTAAAAAGAGTGGTTGGTGCATGGAGAGGCTTCATCAGGCACTGTCCTGAACCTAAATTTCCATCAGAAATGGACAGCCCTGACTTTCCTCTCTAGCATCACTGGGATGATGTGGTGGCAGAAGACCATTTGCCAGCCTAACTTGTTAATGATGTTCCCTCTTTGACTTCAAAGAAGCTTTGAGAGCAGACCTTATCCTGGGAAGAAGGCACTTTCTATCACAGCAAAACAACTAGTTTGGTTAACCAACCTCCTGGGCCATCACTGAAACTCAGGAAGGGAAGTCTGGTGCCAGAGCAGGATCTGAAGGGCTGGTTTGTATCCCCAGTCCTCCCTGGTGGGCAGACAGCAGTGAGTGAGGCTTCATCCTGAGTGCAGTCTACCAGCCAACACTTGGCTCAGGAGGGTGTACAAGCTCTGGAGAATGAGTTTGCTTTTTTATTGCCCCTTTTCCAACAAGTGGAGGTGAGACAGCCTGGTTAAACAGCCAGGAAGGGATAGGAGGAGAAGACAAAGCAGAGGCAAGCTTTTCCCAGCAGGTTGCTTCTGTTGGCCAACTTCAGCATTACCATTCCCACCTCTCATTCCTGTAGTCAGCCTGGGAAGATGCGCAGCGTAACCCTCTGATGGGGGCACAGGGAGGCTGGGTGTTCCGGTCCAAGCATTAGTGGCCCACTGTGGGCAGCGGGCATGTGCCAGGGCATGGGAGATGGTCACCTCTTTCTATCTTGCCAGAAAAGTGAGGCATTAACCTGGAAACCTGCCTTGGGTGCATGGGAAGGTGGGAAGGGAGTGGTCCTGCCTGCCCAGAACGGGGCTGTAAGTCAGGGCACGTGGTGTGGTTCACTGTTGGAAGACTTGTGTCCCCATTTGGAGGAACCTGCTGGACTGACCATCCCTACAAGAGCAGACAGATCCCAGGCAGCCAGCCCTGCCGTTCCTGCCCAAAGATACTCAGATGGGCAGCAGGTAGCTGGTGCTGCCCTCCAGCCTGCCTGCACAACCTTCTGGCACTGGGATGGTGCCACCTCGTGCTCAGAGGGCCTCCCAAGGAGGAATTCATGGGACCAAAAATCCCTCTTGAGCCCTGCTCTGGGGTCTCTGAGAGGTGTTCTGGTCCCAGCAGCTATGATACCTTCACTGCCCTGTGTAGTGTCACATCTTGTCACATTGTAAACTAATGAAATCACTGCCCCATGTCACATCCTGTCCCGTCCTAAATTACTGAGCTCACTGCCCCGTGTTGCATCCTGTTACTGTATGTCCAGACTCGACGCGGTCACTGCTTTGTGTTGCATTCTGTTGCGTCTGAAATTTCTGCAGTTTACTGCCCCGTCTCATGTCCTCAAGTAGCAGAAGCCGCCGGCCCCTTCCCACAGCCCGGGAGGCTCCTTCCCACAGAGCGCAGCTCGCCCAGCCCTGCGGGACCCCCGTGGGCCCGGTGAGAGGGGGCCGAGGATTCATGTAGGACCTAGCGAGGGGACCTCACGCTGGTGAGGATGTGGAAGGAGCCAAGAGGAGGGGTGGATACCGGTGGTTCTTACGCCACGTCCAGCCGTGCACCCCAACGGGTCTCTCCGTGGATTTTTCCAAGACAATTGCACTGTGTGTGCTGCTTTTCCCTCTGCAGGGCAGGCAGAGCCAGTGCCTCGTTAATTAGGGTGTGAAACCCTTTGTTGTTTGGCACTGCACTTTCTGATTCCTGCATGCTGGTGTTCCCTGTTGCCTGCTGTGATTCATCCCCCCGGGAGCTGAAGATGGAGAAAGGGCACGAGGCCAGCGTGCATGTCCCCCTCTTTCCTGGCTAGATTAAAGATGGAGATGGGGAGCAGAGCACAGCAAGGAAGGAGAGTCCAGAAGTAGTTTGGGATTGCAAGCAGAAATGTGGCTATGGGGTCATCCCACCCAAAACTCTTGAAGTCTAGTGGTTGTGGTCAAGGATGGAGATAAACACGTGCATGTGTAAGGTCTTGTCTTTGTAGGAGACTTGTCCTGGTTTAAAGCATTGGAGCTGTGCTCAGGACAGCTTCCCACAGGGGTGTCTGCCTTGCAGGGTTGGGTAACAATAGCCACGCTGGCTTTAAACCAGCCAGTTTAGCACTGGTCTAGGTCCAAAGCCAACAGAGCATCTCCACAGTAATCAGCAGCGTGGGCAGATGCACCAGACCAGCTCTGGAGACTGTGAACATCAGTATGGCATCCACCACAGAGCTGCACGGGTAGTGGAGCTGCCTTAGCTTTTCAGCATCCCACTCCTCTTCCTCTGAGCTTGCTGGCCTGGTCATAGAGCCAGCAGGAGCAGTCATACTCCTAGGGGACTCCCTTTTGGACTAGGCAGGTCCTTGGGATGAGCAACACCAGAGATTGTGGCAGGTCAGGAGAGAAAGGTGCCAGCAGGAAGCGGGGGAGGGAGCTGGCATGGAGCCACCAGCACTGCAGCCAGCAGCACATCCCTACAGGAGCACCAGGTTGTCCCCTTGTGCCTTTCATTTGCCCCTCCACGAGGACCACGAAGGGTGGCTTAGAAGCTGCTGCCTCTCACGTGCCGCTCTCTGCCTTTCTCACTCTGTGTCTCTTCCTGTTCCATCTCTTCTCCTTGTTTTTCCAGAAAAGAAAGTCCAGTTCCAGCGTTCAGTTAATGGTGAGTGTCCTTCGTCTTCCTCAATGCCGATATTGCTGGGCCTCTCTACATGTTCCAGCTTCCTCTGTTTTTGGAAGTTACCTTCGGGGTAGGGAAGAAGGGACACCGGGGTTGGAGGGAACATCTTCAAAGCCGTATCACCCACAAACCCCATTAACAGGGTTGGTGCAGGCACTTGCTGGCCACTAGCTGGTGGGAAGCCAGCCCTGGCTCTTGCTGATGGGTTCTCATGCCGTTTCTCCCAGTTCTCCTGACTCAGGTCTGCAGGCTGCATCGGTCCAAGGAGCCTTGGAGAAACACCTTCCATGCCTCTGCGGGGACTGTATGGTCATGGGACACCTTGCCAACCTACATCGGGGTATTATGGGTAATACATAAGCAAGGCTCTGCTGGGAAGAGCTAGCAGAGCCATTGCTCTAGCTCCGCTAGCAGAGTCGCCTTGATGGGGCTCCTGGAGAGAGATGAGGGGTCAGTACCCCCCTCCCCCCAAATCTGTGTAGTGCTCAGCAGCTGTTTCTTGAAAAAGCTGTGTCTCAGCCTTCGGTGGTCCATGTGGGTCTTGGAAAGCACTCTGTTTTATCGTACATTTCTCTCCCTACTCTGCGGTCAGTGTGGTCTCTCTCACTCCTGCACAGTCCCCTCTTTCTCATCCCAAGCTCCTCCTCGCTGTTTAATTTGTACATCTCTCTCTTTATCGTACAGTCAACATGGTGTCTTCCACCCCCACACAGCCCCTCTCCCTGCCCCTCCGGCATCGCTCCTAGGAACCCACCAAACCCCCCTGGACCTGCCCTGTCTCTGTCCCCGCAGGCGTCGGTAGGAAAGGCAGCGCGGTTCCTACGGGACCCTCCCCAGCCCAGCTCTTGTGCCCTTGGCTACAAGGAGTGGAGGTCAGGGAGGGCTCTGCCAGTGCTGCCCTAGAGCCGTGGTTGAGGACGGGTTGGACCTGCTGGTGTTTTCCTTGGTTTCTGTCCGTTGGCACAGTCGAGCGCTGTGGGGTCAGACTCGGGGGGCTGTCAAACACACGAGCTCTGTCCGGTGTGGGGCAAAGACCCTTCTCACCATCCCATCTCTCCTCTCTGTTCTTTGCTCAGGAATCATCGGAGAGCACCAACACCACCATTGAGGATGAAGACACCAAAGGTACCAACAGGGGCACCTGGGAGGGTGGGCATGCTCTTTTGGAAGGTTACCCTGGGATTATTAGTGCAGCCACCCCTAATGAGATATTGGCTATGGCAAAACTCACGATCATTGAACTGCCTTGGGGCCCTTCAGAAGTGTCTTTTGTTCTTTAGGGTGATATGTCACAAGTGGTTTCCCTGCTGTGTCACCACAATGAGCAGCTGGGGCACTGCTGGTGAGGAGAGGGGCTCCCAAAACCAAGGATGTTCCTTGAAAACAGGCATGGAAATGGCAGAAATCTGCACGGATAGCAGCCTGGCTGCTTGTTCTTCCAAAATAAATGGCCCTTTGGGAAAAGCCTCCAGGGGAAATCCCTGTCTCCCGCCTGCCAGAGCCAGCTTTCTAAGAATAACCCAGGGAATAATTTATCGGTGCTAATTTGTAAAGTCTCTCAGTGAAGCCACCTCAGCACAAAGCAAGATGGACTTTGGCCTGACTTGGGAGTTATGGGGACACTTGTCCTCCTGGGGAAGGGCTCCCTGAGAGTGGACACAGAGGCAGGCGGGGCTTGGGAAGTGATGGGGTTCCCTCTCCTCCTTTCTGAATGACTCTCGGGAACGTGCTCCCTCATTAGCCACAGTGCAAAAAAAACAAGTCAAGCATGACACGAATTTGCATTTAAAGCAGAGCCTCACTAGAACCCAGGGTTATCTCTGACAGCTCCTCCTGAATCCCAGGAAGCCAAACTCCTTGCAGCCCAGTCCCTTCCCAACTGAGCCAGCAGTTCCCAGGATACCCAGCAGCAGCCACACAGTGCCACAGTGTCACTCTCCTGCTTTTTCCAGTGGCCCCCAACGTCCTGTGGTCTGTTTTTATTGAGAAAAAGATATATCAGTGATATTGCAATGTCAGCACTTTTGGGTTGTTTTCTCCTTTTTCTTTCTTCCTTCTTCTCTCTAAACCAACAGTACGGAAGCAAGAAATCATTAAAGTCACAGAGCAGCTGATTGAAGCAATAAGCAACGGGGACTTTGAGTCCTACACGTGAGTGTGCCTAGTGTGGGTTTGGGCCAGGGCATGGGCTTGACTCCCTGGAGTGGGTGCTGTCACTGTCACAACGCAGCCTGGGAGGTTTTGTGGATGCCCAGGGCAGGGTGACCAGGTTGATGTGGGGTATAGAGACCATCCAAGAGAAGCAAGGAATATCAGTTTCCAAACATGGTGTTTCTCTCACGCTGAGCTGATCGCATCTCTCTGGTGTCACCATCATGGAAAAGCCCATTTTCTGGTTTGCAGAACTCTGAATTATGGTGGAAGAAGGAACACTCTATCCATGGTATCCATTATATCCAGATTGCTGCAGGGTGCTTGGAAGCATAACTGCTTTCTACTTGCTGAGCTGATGCTCCTCAGAGTACACTGCTCCTGCGCCCAAGGCCCATTTAATTAGCAGTTTCTGAGCAAGTGCAGGTCTTCATCCCTGCCTCAGAGAATTGCAGCAGGGATATTTTGATGCAGAGCAGAGATTACGAGTTCCTCCCTGCTGTTTTTCTTTCTTACAAAGAAGATGCCAATGTTTTGGGAGGTTTAACTGGAGATGGTGAGCAGTGGAGAATTCACCCTGCCTCACTGGGGTACCAGCTGCAGTTGGTGGGCTGGAGGTGAGGTGGGGTGGGCTTCATGCAGATTGCAGGGATGGGGTCAGACTTGCTTGAATTGCTGGCTGGTGCAGAGGCTCCTCGGCCTCGGGCTGAGGGAGTCACTCCAAGCACGAATTGCTTGGGTTTGCAGGCTGTCATGCCAGGAGCAGCGAGATAACCTCTCCCTTTTCTCTCCCCTTCCCACCTCTCCAGGAAGATGTGTGACCCTGGGATGACTGCTTTCGAGCCTGAGGCTCTGGGCAACCTTGTGGAAGGCCTGGATTTCCACCGATTCTACTTTGAAAACCGTAAGCAGCCCCTTGCCTCCTGAGGGACCCTTCCCACCTCCTGGGAGTCCAGCTGTGTCTTGACCTCCATCCCTTCGCTGGAGGGAGGGGGATAAGGGTGGTTTTGGGAGCATCTCTGGCTGATCTGGAAGATCCCAGCAGGAGGTGAATGAACCCAGTTAGGTCAACTGGGGCTGCATGCAGAGGAGTTGCTTGCTTTGCTGCTTTCTATGCAGCCCCATCCTGAACCCACTCAGGCAGCATTTACAAAGCTGCCTGTCCTTCTACCCTCTCCAGTGTGGTCCCGGAACAGCAAACCTGTGCACACGACGATCCTGAACCCCCACATCCACCTGATGGGAGACGAGTCCGCCTGCATCGCCTACATCCGCATCACACAGTATGTGGACGCGGGAGGGATCCCCCGCACCGCCCAGTCCGAGGAGACCCGCATCTGGCACCGCCGGGATGGCAAATGGCAGATTGTCCACTTCCACAGATCCGGGGCGCCCTCTGTCCTACCGCAGTAAGCCCTGTGAGGCTCCAGGGATGGGACATGGGGGTTCTGGAGGGGATGGGGTGGGCTCCTTGCGGTGCTGGGGCTGTGCAGGGTGGGTGGGATCCCACCCTGGGGAGCTGCGGTGGGGAGGAAGTGGCTGGTGGCCTCCAGACCGTGCTGGGGAGGGATGCTCTGCTGAAGGGATGCTCAAAGCAAACTCTGTCTCTGCCCGGTTTGTCTCCCTGCAGCTGAAGTGTGGTTCTGCCTGTGTGGGGTTTGTCACTGACTGACTACCAAGGGGAGACTTCCTCCAACATCTTCACCTGTGGGACTTTGGCTGTTGGCTCTGCTGCTTGGTTCCCCGCTGGAATAGCCCCTCGCTCCTCACTGCACACACACACGCACAAACACACACACACACACACACACACACACACCCTACTTGGATTCAGTGTTAGATTCCTGTACTGGGTCTGGCTGGAATGGAGTTCATTTTCTTCACAGGAGCCCATATGGTGCTGAGGTTTGGATTTCTGACTAAAAGAGTGTTGCTAACACACTGATGGTTTAGCTATCACTGAGCAGTGCTTGCACAGTATCAAGACTTTAATTTCTTATCTGTCTGGCTGGTGAGCAGGCTGGGCACAGGCAAGAAGTTGGGAGGGGACACAGCTCAGTCAGTTGACTCCAACTGACCAAAGGGACATCCCATACCATATAATTTTGTGCTCAGCAATACAACTGGGTGTGGTCTTTCAACGATAGCTGTTGCTTGGAGACAGGCTGGGCAACAGTCTGCTGGTGGGAGGTGGTGAGTGATTGCCTTTGCATCACTTGGTGCATGGGTTTTTTTCCTTCACTTATTAAACTGTCTTTATCTCAACCCACAAGTTTTTCTCACTTTTGATTTTCCGATTCTCTCCCTCATCTTGCTGGAGAGAGTGACTGGGTGGGTGCTTAGCTGCTGGCTGCAGTCATCCAGCTACATTTTCTCAAACCCACCACATATTTTACTGGATAAGAGAACAAAGCCAAAATGTTCTACGTGTCTCTCTAGGTGGGCATGACCCCAAGGACTGGCATGATGTCATCCAAACTCTTGAAGCATTAGCACTCTTCCTGGCTTAATTTTGTTCCGCACTAAATAGCATTATCCCAGGCAATGCTTTGAGCATGGGAGAGCTGGAATTGGCAAGAGACCAGTGATGGCAGGCTTTTTGGATATGGCCATCGTATTTTGGAGTACAAAGAAACTTACTAACATAGACATTCAGTGCATCATTCCAGCTGGCTGCAAGATGAGTGAATGCTTTCTAACCTGTTGTGTTTGCAAGTACAAATAGATGTAGCCATAATGTATCTTTAAAAAATAAACTGAAGTTGTGTGGTAGGAGAATAAATTACCAAAATAATGTGGGTACTATCTCCATTTCCTGGATTATTTCTATTTTGGACTTAACTTTCTCAAAAGGGACCATATCTCATTGTCTTTCTGTACAGCAAATCCTGAAAGACACTGTTCTTTGAGGAAATCTGGACGTGCTAGAAACTGATATACTTGGTGGCAAAATCATCCTTTTCCTGTTATCATTATTCTTATATAAAGACTTTTAAGGCCTATGTATACAACTGTGATTAAAAAAGAAACATAAAGAATAAGCGTAGGTGACATTTGGTAATGTTCTAATAGCATTGCAAAGCTATTGCTTCAGTGGTTTCAGCCAATAGTGTAAAGAGCACACACACACACACCCCAGCCCTGCTGGTGCCGTGCGACCATCCCCATCCAACCCCCCGCCCTGCCGGGGCCGTGGCGCTGGGCCCCTTCCTCTGCATGAACCAACACAAGAGAAACCATGAACCTAAACCCAAGCATCTGGCTGGCGAGAAGATGTGTGCCGGGGTCAAGGCCACCCTCCCCTGCCCCCCCAGGCTGCATGGTGTTGGGACCCCCCACTGCTCAGCACATCTTCTGATTTGGGCTCCAACTCATTATCCTCCTCCATCCCCACCTCTGCTGGGAGCCTCCAAGGAAGAGGGGGGCAGGTTTGAGCTGCTCTGTGCCGCACCCTCCCTGCACACTGGTGGATTTTGCTTTGCTGCTATCGAGGTCCTCATCTGCTGCTTTGGCTCCTGCCCACTCCTGACCTGAGCTCCTGCCTCCCACCAGCCTTGGCCGGGGAACCACACTTTAAACCTTTTGCAAAGTCTGTTTTCCACACACCCTAGAGTGAGCAGGGCAGTGTTTGGATGGGTGAGTAAAGGCTATTTGTTAATTTTCCCTTCCCAGGAGGGATGAGTAGGTTTGTGTCCTGGCTCTGGGCAGCTGCTGTGCTGAGAGGGATGCCTGCCCTCCTTCCTCCCTTCTCCTCTTGGAGCAGGGACCAGTGAAGCTGGGAGAAGAGAGAAGGAGAAAGGCAATTGCTTCCCAGCGCTGCCTGGGCACAGCCGGGAGCCGGGGCTCTCCCAGCGTCGCTCCCACACCCTCCTCCCCACCCACCATCCTGGATCCAAGCGCCCACCTCTGCCCCTTTGCATGCAGTGCCCAGCGTTCCCCTGTGCCTGGCTCCAAAGCTGGGATGGGGGCAGCCGAGCTGGCCACCAACTTGGGGCACAAACCTCCCCCCCCCCCCCCACGACTCCTTCCAGCGACGGTGAGGAATGCAAGCTTTATAAAGTAACCAAACTGCAGAATCTGATCGTGCTTCGAAGAAAACAGCCGGGCCTTTCGCTGTCTTCTACCTTTGAGCGCATGCCTTTTTATAGGGGAAAGAAACCCACCTTCCGTGTATTTCGTAACTTGATTTTGAGTATTTGCTGAAATGGATCTTTATGTAATAACTAGAAACATTCAACCGTTCAGGGCGGGGGGGGGGGGGGGGTTCAGGGGTTGCTGTTTTTTTGTCGCGTTTACACTTGGAGAGGTGTTGTGCTGCCACGATGCTCCTACCAGGGGTCCCATGGCTGCCAGCCCCCCACCCTGCAGGGGTTTGTCCCATCCTGTCCCACAGCACTGGGAGGGCAAAGGCACCCCATTCCAGGGGCACTCCCTCCCTGGGGCGCCTTCCTGCACCCCTTGGGTCTTCCTGCAGGGCAAACCCAGGCAGTGGCTCTTGGGGAGCCACCAGGATGTGGCTTTCAGGACAGAAGACATGGCTGGGAAGGGGAACTTTGATCCCACCTCTTTGCCATCAGGTAGAGGACTGAGGGTGGATGTTTTTCCAGCAAATCTTCCATTTCTTGTTCTCCTTTTTCTGACTGGAACCTCTTTGCTTGTTGATGTGAGACTCCTGCAGTGCTGCTGTCCTGGGGACTTTCTAGCTGCACTCTCTTCATATGCATGGCCTTTCACTTTCTAGACAGTGTGTGTGTTGAACAGCAAAGAAATAACAAAAACTCGCTTGTTTTGGACATAAACAAAAAACAAAACACAAAACACCAAAAAAAAAAGAAAAAAGAAGAAGAAAAAAAAAGGAAATGTTTTCTCTATGTAAATTCTGAGTGTGTATTTTTGCCTTTTCTGTGGTTTTGAATGCTTTGCTCTCTGTCGAGGCAGGGAGGGCTGCTGTGTGAAATGCAGCCACATCCTTGCAGACTGCAAAAATATTCTCCCACTGGATGGAAGGATAGAAATCCAGACTGTTGGGGCATGAGCAGGCCCTGAGAGGTGTTTTGGTGTGTCCCGCTGTGCCAGCAGCATGATGGCTGCTTGCTGGCCGTGTGTGTAGGAGATAAATCCCACAGGTTCTCCAAAAGGGCAAATGTGGATCCCACTGCCCTTGATGGACCTGTGCTGTTTGACCATGGAGCTGCTTTGCCTTGCAAGAGATGGCCCTGAAGCAGGGAAGTCGATGCAGGGAGAGGATTAGCTTTTCAAGTAGAGTTTGGGTGTTTTTATAGATCTGTTTTTCTTCCTGTAGTTGCATAGTGCTGGAGGTTTTTTTTTCATTTTTAAAAGGAAGGACTCAGCTCTTTCACAGTTCTCTCTCCCTTTCCAGAGCTGGCTCTGAAGCCAGCCATGGTGAGTGTCTCATCCACCTCCTGATGCCCAGGCTCTCTGGGTGTCAGGAGTATTCTGGGGAATTGGTACAAGGTGGATGAGGAATGAGGAGGTCACAGCAGGGCTCTGCATGGGTCTTCACATGATGTCAGCCTAGTTTTGGAGCTGCTGAGAGCTGTGGACCTCGGGTGGACTCTGAGGGGGAAGGTGCTCCAGCAGCTGCTGCTGGAGGATCTGGAACAAGAGGTTTGCTGGGAATGATGGATGACATGCTGAGGTAGATATACTCTCTTTTCACTGAGAGCCCACTATGGGCAGTTGCTGCTATGGAGGAATGTCTTGGTTTCCAGGGAGGTTTGAGCTGTCTTCTTGGAGGTGGTTTCTCCTTTTGAGGCTTCCCATCTGTCATGATTCCAGGGACAGGTTCCTCTGGAGGCAGCTGGATGTCCTTGCAACACCTAAAATGCTCCCAATACTTTCCAAGGGAAGCAGAGTCTGGGGTTTCAACTCCTTTCCAGTCTTCCAGTCAAGCTGAAGCCTGACCAAGGAAGACCCAACTTCCCAACCTGCCCACGCTGGCAGCATTAAGCACCTGCACTTTAGGGGTCTGTTCTGCCTGGTTTCTCTTCCCCACCTCACCCTGCTTGTCCTGAACAGGTTTCTGGCTCCCCAGACCATCTCTGAGCAAGCACTGAGAAACCACCACTTTTCTTTTAGTAGCCATGGTGAGCAGCTTTTGTCTCTGTCTTCTGTCACATTTCTTGATTTCTCCTGAATTTGCAGAAAAACAAACAAACAAACAAAAAAACCACCAACGGCCACCATCCTTAGGCTCAGAGAGCCAGGGACTCCATCCTTACATCTGTACTTTTAAGCTCTTGGCTCTGTGCCTCACATATACTAACTGGCATCACTTCAACACTCCCACCATGGTTCTAGGGATGACAAGGTCCAGGGCATGTTCCCAATAAGCAATATGAATGAGGCCACCTTGTTGGGATGGAGTTCACCAGGGACAGCCTGTCCCCACTGGTCTGTGGCACATTTCATTTCCTAGTACAGGCACAGCCAGGCACCCCATGTCACTTGGCCATCAGGGTCATACCAAATTAAGTAGTCCTCCAAACTGATTATCTCTTTCCCCTCTCAGAGAGCACAGGGCATACCTGAGTGGAAGCACTTTCTGTGGTAGTCTCAGCTCCCAGCTCTGTGGGTGAGCTCAAGAATCTCCTGTTTTCCTTTCCTGGCTGCCAGGGTCCAGGTCCAGCTGCAACATCATAATTTCTCAGGTCTTGCTCATGCAGCTGCTCTGGAAGAAGCAGAGGCTATTCCTGGACATCTGCTCTTTTTGGAGGAGCAGGTAGTTCTCTCCTTACCCCAGCCAAGCACAGCCAGGACAGCTGGCTTTCCCT
>NW_009953964.1:10111431-10112487 GCF_000747805.2 Chaetura pelagica
CCCTATCTACCAGGCACTGAACCCCCCCTCTGACCCCAAACCTGCCTCCCCTCCTTTGCCTTCCCTGAGTTGATGTTCCTATGGAGCTCCAGAGGTTGGAGCAGGCAGCAGCAGCCATCTGCCCCCACTTTGAGCTCACAATCTGCTCTGCAGCCCATGGCAGGGTCCGTGGGAGGACCCTCAAACAGCAGTGCCATGTTTGAGGGGGCAGCCACGTGGCCCCATGGACCAAGAGGTGTCTGTCAGCAGAATATCCCTTAACTGTCTTCTCTGGTCATCCCAGGAGCCGAGATAATTCTTCTTCCCCACACAGGATGCATCTCATGGTGTGCACTGCTCTCTTGATGCAACCACCATCCTCTTGATAGCAAGGTAGAGACTTCACTACCCATTTCCAAAGGTCCAGGACCTGTGCCAAACAGGGAAACCCAGATGTGAACAGGCTGTGGGAACATCAGAGGAGGAACTGGTGGCTCCTCTGCCATCCATCCCTCAAAGGCCACCCACCTTGGTTGAATGCCCCACCTGCAGGTTGACAGGGAGTGGGAGAGGGGACAGTGGAGGGGGCTGTATCAAGTGGCTCCTTCCTCCTTTGGGTTGTTGTCCCTTTTTTCTAACTGTTGCACAATTTTAGGGCTTTTGTAACATTTTTTGGACAAGCAGGGAAAAGATGTTAACAGTGGTTTAAGAAAAAAAAAAAGAGCTATCTCTCATATATGATATATATGAAATATATATATATATACACACATACAGCAAATCTCTATGGAAATATTTATTTAAGATGATTGCAAAAAAAAGTATATTATAATTAAGAGTATACCAAGCTTTGTCAAGTAACAAGAAGTCAGGCCCTGGGGAGGGGTGGCTGCCTGTCCCCTCCTGTCTGTCAGGCCGTGGGGCTGCAGCTGAAGCCTTTCTCTTCTCTTTTTTGTAAGTGCACTCAAACTGTGGAGCAGTGTGACCGTGTTGGATTCAGCTTGATGGGGGGAGGGGGTGGGGGGGTGGGAGAGGGACTGATTTGGTTTCCTTTTTTCTTTGTGTGTGGTTTTTTTT
>NW_009953964.1:10112591-10127580 GCF_000747805.2 Chaetura pelagica
CCGCCCGCGGCCGCCCCGTCCCTCTACTGGCCCGTCCCTCCTCCTCCAAAGCAGCACGGCTGGGCTCAAGGATGCTGGTACCCTGGGCACAGCCTGCCCCTGCCCACCAACATCGCCGGGGCTTCAGGAGAGCCTGATGTCACCCCACTCCCCCCCACCACCACCCAGGCTCACCCCAGCCTGGCTCTTTCCCAGGAACAGGGGTCCTGCAAGTGTCCCCATGAGCTGCGGGGGGTGGCTGGGGCCGGGCTGTGCCCCTCGCTCACTGGGAGGAGAGCTCTGAGGGAGCTGGTGCTGCAGGGTGTGGGGCACAGAAACCTCCCCACCCATCTCCGCTGAGCCCGGGATAGATTTGCGTGCTCCCGGGGGCACCTGCTTGGCTTTACCTGCCCCTCGGCAGGGCTGGGGACGGGCTGCGACAGCCGCAGTCCCTGCCCGCACAGCCCGGGGGTCCCGCCGCAGCCCGGGGGTCCCGCTGCAGCCCGGGGGTCCCGCCCGCCCCTCCGCCTCGTCCCCTGCCTTGTCCCCAGCAGGTGTCAGCACCAGACCGCTCCTGCCGGGCCGGTATTGCCTGCAGCTGCCCTGAGGGGTTACAGGGGGGGTCTGGGGAACGCGGCAGGACCCTGTGCAGGTAGGAGAAGGTCAGAGACCAATCCTGCTTGCTCAGCCCCAGAGCCTCCCTGTCCGCGCTGTGGGAAGACGTCAGGCTCTCCTGGTCGCTCTGGTGCATCGTGGGCACCGGTGACACCAGGAACCACCCGTGTCCATCACCCGCTCCATCACCCCTGCCAGACCCCCGTGTGTGTCCCCCCGGGGCCAGCCCAGCCCGGGCTCCCCAACCAGCACCCGCAGCGATGGCCGGGCAGCGCCGTGACCTCCTGAGGCCTCCTGCTCGGTAAATAGTGTCAAGGTTAGAGCGAGGGATTCATTGGGGCCATAAATGTTTATGACAGGCCCTCCCCGCTCCCCAGCCACCACAGCCTGGACTTTCCATCAGCGACACTTTTATGGCCAGCCTCTAATGATTAACTCTGGGGACAGCAGCCGAAGGTGCTGTGCGGTGTGGTCGTGCTGCCAGAGCCCCACATGGCCAAGAAAGCTGGTTCTGGGGGATTCCTGTGGTCCCCGGGGGCTGCAGGCAGGGTGGAGCATGGTGAGAAGGACATGGAAAGCCATCGGTGGTCCTGCAGAGAAAGGGAAGGGCAGAGCTGGCTGGGGAAGGAGCTCAGCATCCCCAGGCATGGGGAGGCAGGCAGGCAGGAGGAGATGATGTCAGAGGTGGTTCTACGTGCCCTCCAAGGGGCAAAGGCAATAATTAAACCTCCTTGCAGGGAAGTGTTGTTAAGGAAAACCAAAGCCTTGTGCCAAGACCCACCCTGGGGGCTCAGCCCACAGGGCTGGACCCAAGGCTGTGTGGCACACGGGGTTAACAGCTCCAGTGCAGCAGTGCCACATGCATCATCCAGACATGAGCCTTCATTTTTTATTATTTTTTTTGTTTATCCTGGGTTTTTGGCTTTTATCTGACCAGGACAGAGATTTGCAGAACAAAGCCCAGGGGGGCTACGTCCTCCACCCCTGAAAGCTCCCCTAGACATACCCTTATTACATGCTGAGGACCCCCCCAAATAAGCCATGCCAAGGCTGTGTCACACACTGCTTTTTAATGCTAAGTACATGGGGAAAGGCACACACGACACCGGGGTGATGGGGACTGGCAGCATTGTTTCCAAACAGCCCTGCCCAGGAGCTCACTGCCCCCAGCCAGGCCAGCACCATCAGCAGGAGATGGGGTCTCTGGGACATGGGCCCTAGGCTAAGCTACCCCATAATCACACACGGGATTGAAACCCAGCCCTTCATCTTTTCCTGGGAAAAGCAGCACCCAGGGCTAGGAACAGCCCTCAGATCCCATTCGGGGATGTACACGGGTCCTCCTGTAGCACTAGGTCCAGCTGACACCCGACCCTGGGCTCCTGCACACGTGGGGAGAAGGTCACCCAGCCCCTTCCCTTCCTTCAGCTCTCGCCCCAGCCCTGCCAGGCACCACAGGGAAGAGTTGCCCTGACACACAGAGGTCCCTGGGGAATCTACAAGCTTGGAAAGGCCCAAGCTGTTTTTTTTTAAAACACTGGGGTTTTTTTTCCCCCCTTCTTATTTTGTTGCTGATGAGTCCACTGAAGTAATATGAGGAGTTATGGTGATTATGGAAAGCTGTGCTTCCCTTTCAAAAGTACAGCTGGGTTTGGGATTTTGTGACTGTTTAGGAGGATAATTACAGTCTTTTCTCACATGTGTTTGTGGATTATTGGAGTTAAATACACATGAGCAGAGAACAGACTAACACAGAGGTCCTTCTCCTCCTCAACTCTTGTTGCCTGAGCATCCCCACAGCCCAAATCATCCCAGCAACCCGAGCACCCCTGCATGGGGAGGGCAGGGCTGGGACCGAGGGTGGGATTGGGGCAGCCTGGATACTTGCACCAGACACTGTCACACAAACGCATGGACTTGTCACACAGCTTGCCACACTGAACAGAAACACCTCGGGAGCACCAGAACAGGCAGCAGCTCCATCCTGGTGGGGTCAGGGTGGTGGTGAAGAGGCTGGACACGACCCACCCCAACCCATCCTGATGTGCTGCAGTGCAATCTGTGCAAATTAGGGGGGAGGGGTGAGGCCCCCCACCTCAGCCCACGGGGCACTCGGTCCCCTCACATCATGGACTCCTCTTCCTCCTCTTCCTCCATCTCCCTGTCCACCTCGATGGCCGTGTTCTCGTAGCTGGTGATTCCCCCATATTTCCTCATGTGGACCATCAGTGGTTTGGGGGACTGGCTGCCAGCCAGGCTGGTCACGTACATGCCGGTCCGGTTCTCCTCCAGAGAGGGGCCCCAGTCCATGGCAGGCCGGCTGGCTTGCTGCACTCGCTGCTGGGAGACAGGCAGAGGCAGCACAGGCACCCTGCTCCCCCACCCAGCAGCTCACCCCCTGCTCCCAGGGAGCAGAGAGCTCTGCCAGCCCTGGCAGGCCCCCCCATGAGGATGGAGCCAAAAGCTTGTCCCGAAGGTTGGTGGGAAGGCAGCTCTGTTCAAGTGCCCTACTGGGGCAGTGTGATGGGTGGTGGGTGCTGGTGCTGAGAGGAGCCAGGGGCTATTGCAGGGCCATTAGCAATGGCTAATGACAGGCTATTGCTGTGGTGTGGGGGTAGAGTCACCCAGGAGAGGGACTACCCTGAGCCAAGGAGGTTCCTGGCCATGCCACTGTGCCCATGGCTGCATCAAGCTGGGTTGCAGGCAGTAAGTGCTCCAGCCAGGAGCACAGCAAGATGTGCTGCCAGCTTTTAGCAGCCTGGGGAGAGCAGCCCAGCCCAGCTGTGTTTCACAGCCCAAGCTGTGAGCTGCCTGCAGCTCCATCACCTGCTCCTGGGGAAGCCTTCCAATGGAGAGATACCCTGTACGCTGCCTGGGGCTGCCTGCACAGCCTGCCTGCTGCCCACCTTGCTATGTTATTTCTCCTGCAAAATGGGTGCAAAGTGCCACATGCCCGTGCTCATCTCATGCCAGAGAGGAGGTTCTTCCACATGGGGCAAGGCAGGGCAGGCCTGTTTGAGGAGGGATGCCCACAAGGCTGCCCCTGGGAAGCAGCCTGACTCAGTGCCTGCCTGGATGGAAACGACCCAGGACTTTCACACCACATGGGCAGCAAGGAGGGACAGGGACACACCTCCAGGAGAGAGGATGCAGAAATTGAAGGAGGATACAGGCTCCCCAGGGGCTCATGATCACCCCCCCACACTTCTGGGGTGCTCCCCAGCAGTACTCCTACCTCCCACAGTGTCCCTTCTTCCCGCAGCACAGCCACCACCATGCCCATGGGAATCATCAGGCAGGACAGGACTCCCATGAGGATGCCCAAGACCTCGGCCCAGGCAGGGAAGCGGTAACTGCCGTACTCAGAGGGCTGGTACTTGATGATGTTGTAGACCAGCAGAGCCTATGGGACAGGAAGAAAGGGAGAGGGACAGACCAGAGGTCTCTGAAGGTCTCATGCTCAAAAAGGGCCTAGAGATGATAGAGAACTGCCAGCAGAACCAGGATGGTCCCTGGGGTGGGCAGACACCAGCTGGAGATGCCAGCAGGGTGACTTGTCACAAGGGGCAGTGAGCCAGGGATGCTGGCACCACTGCAGATCTCCAGCACCTCAAGCTGAGCAGTTACCATCATCGTTGCCGGGGACAGGACCATCCAGCAGGATCTGAAGTAGGGCCCTGGTTTGAAGCCCAGCATCATGTGGACATCTCGGCAGAACCTCTTTATGCCTGGAGAAGGGAGAGGGACTCAGAAGCCATGATCACTGCCCCAGAGCCAGGTGTCTGTACCAGGGTGCCCTGCCCTGACCAAAAGCAGTGGTTTGCATTCTCTACAGCAAAGAAGTCTCTCCCCTCCCAGCTGGGAGATGCAGGAAAGGGGGCCCAGCTGGCGCTGTCTGAGGGACCAGGCTCAGCACCCCAAATATCTCTGGAGAGGTGAATCCAGCGATGGCAAGAAGAAACAACTGGTTGGAGCAGAGGCATCCCATGGCTGCTGGCTCCCCTGTCATACAGAGTGAGCCCACCCTTCCCCGACCCTGTGGGGACAGACCCGCTTACCATAGACACGTGTCACCACAAGGCAGGTGGTGATCACCACTACCATGAGACCAAAGCCAGCGCTGTAGTCATCCAGTAGGACCAACCAGTACATCCCACCCTGTGGAAGCAAAGCACAGTGGCCAGCACCTCTGGGACCATCATCCCAATAAACCCCCCACCATGTCCTCCTACCCTGGGAGACACTGCCCCTTAGCCCCTTTGTGGGCACTGGGGAAGACAGAGGTCAGGCAAGCTCAGGAGACATCAGTGGGCTTCTGGGGTTGCTGCAGGGACAGCAATAATGCTGCGTCACTCCCCTTGGACCTCACAGCCTCATGAAGCCCAGGCTCGTTGATCCTCTCTCTTCTACCTTATTAACTGATGTGAACACGTGTCTCTACAAACTTGGCCCCTGCCTTAAGCAGTCTCTAAAAAAATTGGTCCCCAGGACACATCCAGCCCCACACCCTTACCTCTGTGGTGAGGATGAGCCCCATCAGGAAGAGGGCAATGCAGATGACAGCTGAGAAAGAAGCTTTCTTTGGCCGCAGGTAGTAGGGAAATTCATCTGTCACTGCAGTAACGATGGTCTCCATAAAGGCAAACTGTACACGAAGGAGAAGTGGTTCCCCTGAGCCCCCCAGGCTGCCTGGGTGCTGTGGTGGGCACTGTGGTGGGCTCAGTGGGCTCTGTCCTCACCTGGCTGTCCAACCCCAAGGTTAACAGCATGAAGAAGAACAGGAAAGACCAGAATGGAGAAAGGGGGAGCATTGTCATGGCCTGGGGGTACACCACAAAAGCCAGGCCAGGACCTAGGAGAGGCAAAGGACAGGGTGAAAAGGGGGTGACAGCACTAGGCACAGGGGGATGGAGGAGAGGAGAGACCAGAAGAGTGGGACCACAGCAGGGACAGGAGGGTGGGGAGGTGGAGGCAAACCAGCCTGCTCCTTGCTCAGACTTTTGTGTTGGTTCTGCTCACTGGTTGCAGGGCAGGAACCAGGCTCCCCCCAGTCAGCTGAGTGTACATCTTCATCCCTTACAATGACACCCTCAGATGTCTTCTGTCTGGAAGGGATGCTCCTCAGGGCACCCAGGCAGTGAGTGAAGGAGACAGGGTCTTCACTTGACCTCACCTGCTTTTGCCACCTGATTAACAGGGACTCCAAGCTCCTGAGACATATATCCCAAAACAGAGAAGATGGCAAATCCTGCCAGGATGCTGGTGATGGCATTGCCCAGGGTCACTATGAAGGTGTCCCTACAGAGAAAAAAGATGCTCTGAACATGCCCAGTCCTCCCCACCCCACAGCAGAACATGGTGGTGTTGCCAACCCTGGGTGCTACTGTAAGGTGACCCAGTGTGATTCTCCTCCAGAGAAATCTCTTGGTTTGTACTTTACAGGTGTAAGTGACGTGGGTTATTCTAGGGTTCCTCCCAAGCTTACTTTCCCCAGTGGAGGGGATCAGCCCAAATGTCCCATACCCAGACTCCCCTCTCTGCTGGTCACCTGCAAAGGATGCTGTAGACAGGACAAACACACATAGCTAGTCTCAAGGATCCTCAGCCTTCAGCACCCGAAACCCAAAACTTCTGAGCCAGGCACCGTGTCTTCATGCTTAGGAGAATTTTTTTCCACAGATCCCTCTGTCCCTCTCAAGCCTGTGCAAGTGTCCAGGTACCTGCAAGGTGCTCGGGCAAGGAGCACTGTGTGCTTCTGCTAGATTTGAACCCACCAGTTTTACCATCTCCCCTCAGCCCATGACTTTTGTGAAGCAGTGGCTGGTTCCCACCTGTAGATATTCTGATGGAAGGTGTTGTATGAAGCGAAGGTGAGGAGGCCCCCAAAGCCTACCCCAAGGGAGTAGAAAATCTGCAAGGCTGCCTCAATCCATACCTGGGGGAAGAAAACAGGTCCGAGGAGAGCAGGGGTTTGGAAATGTCCTCCTGAAGAAAAGGGAGTTGGAAATATGCTTCCCCAGAGCCCCTGGCACATCTTCTCCAGGCACACAAAGCTCCAAGGGTCTTTGCCTTTCTTTGCTAACATCCCTCTTTGCAGTGGGTCACTTGGGTAAGAGAAGGGCTACTGAGAGTGTTTCAGAGCCAGCCCAGTGAGGCATTAAACACTTTTATAAAACTGGGTGGTCTCTGCCACCAACACTGCTGACCCAGGGAACCTCCTCGCTCCACACACCAAGGAAAACACAACAGCCAAACCTACCATGGGCACCCACTGCCACCCACAGCCTGTCACAGGGGCTGGGCTAATCCTGCCCACAGTCCTGGTCCCCAGGGTAACAGAGAGGATGAGATGTGGCTCACCTTGGAAGACAGCAAGTGATCAAACTGGGGTGTGAGGTAAAACTGGATCCCCTTCCAGGCCCCCTCCAGGGTCACTCCACGAATGAGCAGCATCACCAGGATGAGGTACGGGAAGGTGGCAGTGAAGTAAACGACCTGCAGGAGGGCAGAGCCAGCTGGGAGAGCCAGGAACCATTCCCCCCCCGCCACATCCCTGGGATGGGACACCACATTGCCTGGCATCCCCCTGCAGAGCAGGGGTCCTTGGGATGCAGCAGGACTGTGGTGTCAGCCCTGTGGGTGTCTGGGTGTAGAAGCCACGCCAGAGTGGCCCATGTCCAGCTGATGCTGTTTGTGGGTCTCACCCTCCCAGGTGTTCAGAGAGTCGCAGGCACTGGTGAGCATTGCTGTAGATCCCACAAAAGAGACTGTCCAGCCCTTACCTTGCCAGAGGATTTGACTCCCTTTAGGATGCACAGGTAGACAATAGTCCAAGAAAGGAGCAGGCACAGACACAAGTTCCAGCGGATCCTCCCGGGATCCCCAATCCCAGAGCTCCCTTGGATGTGCAGGACGTACCGGCTAGGGAGAAAGGAGAACCACTAGTGAAGGGCCTCAGACAACCCCTTGTCTCCTTCCAGAGGCCCTCTCTAAGCCCAGCAATGCCTCTGCTGCAAAAAGCCACCTTGTCAGAAAACCAAGCCATGAGAGAACAATGAGGCTCTGGCAGGAATTTGCTGGGGCAAGGGGAGCAGTTGGTGTGATTTCTCCACCATGCACTGAAGAGCCCAGAGGGGATAGCTGCAGCTTGAGAGCAAATTCCCAGAGGCTCCAGCCATGGGATGCACTTCAGTGTAACATATCTCCAGATCACGGACACCTCCCACATCCCATGGACACGATCCCCATGGCTAAACTGAGACATCGCCAACAGCTGGCCATGGTAGCCCATCACTGCACCCATAATGCCCACAATGAGGAGCCACCATGCCATGAGATGTGCACAGACCTTCATCCCCCATCCCGTCCCATCCTCTCCTTGTTTGCATGCCAACCATTTCCCCCTGGCTGGGTTGGGCTGACCTCTTTACCTCCAGTACTCCTCGCTGGGGCTGACGGTGTTGGTGATGTTGACGGGGAAGGTGGTGTTCCCCGCCTTGATGACGTGGTGGTCCAGGCACAGGTCAGTGTTCCACCAGTTGCCACAGTGCTGCCAGGGCAAGTCGCTTGTGAGGGATGCAAAGAGGTAGAAGAGAACGTAAGCAATGATCATATTGTAGTAAATGGCCACCAGGGAGACGATGAGGATGGTGCCCATGCCAACGCCTGGAGGAAGGAGAGGGTAAAGAAGGAATGAGCCATCTCTCTGGAGAGGAAAACATCCAAAACCAGGGTCAGGCACTGGATCTCAGCAGCCAAAAGTTTAACTAGTCAGAGGTTCACCTTAGAGAGGAGCCTCTTATTGCCATTACACCCTCTGAACATGCCTTCTCTGAATTGATCACCACACGGGTGTTCTTACTCCAACTTAATGTTGAGAGTAGAAGTATTTGTTTGATGTTTTATTCTTACCTTTGTCTTTAACAGCCAGTGCTTGGCTTTGGTGCTGTGTTTTGTACACTAGCTGGTTCAATAATTTTCATAAAATTTCTAGAGCTGGTCATGACATCCAGAGCCTCCAAAGACTGACAGGTCTCATACATATCTTGCAGCTACTAAAAGAGCTAAACCAGAAGTCCAGCCTGCTCCACCTTCCCCCAGGATTTAACCTTTGGTTCTAACAAGAGCTGTGAGGATCACAGGACGCTGCTGCTGGTCCATGTCCTCATCAAACAGCTCCTCCAGAGGCCCTGCAGAGGCTTTGGACTTCACTCACGCACCTTTAAAGAGAGGGCTTATCTTCCAGACAGCAAGTGGCCCCAGGCTGGAGAACTGGCCGAGCGACAGCTCCATGAAGAAGATGGGGATCCCACAGATAGCCAGCATGATGAAGTAAGGGACCAAGAAAGCTCCTGCAAGAAGCAAGAAAAAGCCCTAAAAATGACACAGAGCAAATAACTAAAGCCCATCTATGACAAGGAATAAAGTTCAATCAACATCTGTAGCCTTGAGGAGTCTACACCAAATCTGGAATACAGCCCTCCTCCTTCCATATCTGGGAAGCATCTGCTGACCTTGATGAGTCCTGGGGGACACCAGGCTAAGAAGGTACTGGAAACGAAGAAGGGTGCTCAGGTGGTGTTCATAGAATCACCTAAGGATTTGGGTTGGAAGAGTTCTTAAAGATGATCAGGTTCTAAGCCCCCTGCCTTGGGCAGGGACACCTCCCACTAGACCAGGTTGCTCAAAGCTCCATCCAACCTGGCCTTGAACACTTCAGTCCAGCAAGGAGCTGGGTTTATCTCCAAAGCCATGAGTGCAGAGGTGGGCTGATGAGTCCCTTCCACACATGGGTACAGGTGGTTTATGCCCTACAACAAGCATGGGGAGCAGGAGGCTTCATCCCACAACAACAAATGCTACTTTCCAGCACCAAGAAAGGGAAGAGGCATCTCTTCAGAGACACATCCCACCACTCCAGCTCACTGAGGGGCAGATGTGGCCACTCCAAAGGTTGCCCAGGTACCTCCTCCATTGGTGTAAGCCCTGTAGGGGAACCTCCAGACGTTTCCAAGGCCCACGCAGTATCCAATGCAGGAGAGGAGGAAATCCAGTCGCCCCGTCCAGTTCCCTCTATCTTCTGGGCACTCAGAGCCCAGGTCCCCGTCCTGGCTGCTGGGGCTCACCAGGAGCTCTGGCGTCACCGGCTGAGTGAGAGAGCAGGGGATGGGAGAGGGGCAGCAGGGAGGGAATAAAATCAGGGGATGAAGAGTGGGAGAGAGAGGGGTGGACCCACCAAGATATTGGAGTGAATTTGTGACCCCAAGTCACAGCACTGACACTTCCCTGGGGACACCCAGTCCCAGCAGCTCTCTGTGCACCACTCCAGCTGATACCTTGCTCTGCTGCTGAGCAAGGACAGGGGGTAGATGCTATCCCACATGGCCAGAGCTCCCCAGGGAGAGGCAGGATGGCCCTGGTTCACCCTGGGAAGACAAGTTTCATCCTGCAACCCCATTCTCCCAAGAAATCTTTTCAAGGGGCTGAGATAATCTTTCCTGATCTCCTGTAGAGCATGGGCATGAGGACAGCAGGGGAACAACCACCACTGACATGCCAGAGAGTGTGACACCCAGCCCCAGGTGCCCCTGCCATACCAGGCACTAAGCTGCCATTAAATGACCCATGTGCTTTTCAAGCTTTTCCAACTGCCAAAACCCTGCACTGTGAGGATTCAGTGACTTGCTCCCAGTTGTCCCTGCTGAGAGAGCTCCTTCCAGGTTCCCTAATCTGCCCTGGATCAGGGAGGCACAGGCAGCTCTTCAGCAGGGAGAGGATTAACCCATTCCCTTTCGTCTCACCTGCCTCAGCTCTGCAAGAGAGAGATGCAAGTCCTACATATATAGGTTGGGGTGATGCAGCTGGAGGGCTCCTTAGTGTTTTTGTGTGTTTACATCAGGTCTGCAGTGAGATGTTTGGTCTACCTGAACTTCCCCAACATCCTGAGCTTGGGAGAGTGGGGAAGGCATCCCTGCTGTCTCCCATCCCACCTGCAGTTATCAAAACTGAAAGCCTCAGCCAGCAGCTGCTGGGTGAGATCCCATCACAGGTATCCCCTGGGCAGGACCAGGCAACAAAAAGGGGTGGCATGAGGATCTTGTGTCACTGCCTGGGGGTACTGAGGCACAGAGACAGAAGAATGCTGAGGTCCCTGCTGACAAGTGACCAGGGCAGAAGGAACCTTCACTTCTTTCTGGGCTCTCAAAAGATAAAAGCAGCCATTTTTGTGTCCCTGAGCTAATGTAATCATAGAGAATGTGCCCATGGGCTGTGGCTGAGGGGCCTGGATTTGGAGGGATGAAGCAGGGCGAGGTGTGGGTCCCCCTGCACCCATGCACATGTGTGCTCAGAGCCTGCAGCAGACCTTGTCCCCAGGAGACCAGAGCTGGCTGGCCAGCAGAGCCCAGGGAAGGTGGCAGCCACCTCCTCTCTGGCCAGACCACGGGATGCTCCTGCTGCCGGTTCCCATGGAGACAGGGAGCCGTGCTGCCGGTGCTAAAGGGGGGTTCCCCCCCTTCACAGGGTGCACCCCACTCCTGCAGCCACCAGCGCCCCGAGGCTGCCAGCACGCTGTCCCCAGAGGAATGGGACACGGAGGCAGACCTGTCCCCCACCCGGCGGGCAAACCCCTCGAGGGACAGGAGAAGCCGAGGCAAACTCCTCCCAAAGCCAACCTGCAAGGCACAGCCCGGCAAAGGCGTTGTGCTGAAATCCACCACTAAGAGCCCATCAGCGCTGGATGCCACCATCACAAGACAAAGGCCAGAAGAAAAAGCTTCAGAAACAAAGGCTGAAAAGTCAAAATGTGACCCAAATATAACACTGCTGCTATAAAACCGTTGCTACCTGACAGCTCTCCTGCAGCTCTTCATCACAAGCTGAACTTCTCCAAATCATGGCCAGGCCTGCTAATGAACCCAGCACACACAGCAGGCAGGGCCCGTAGCAACCTGGGGTTGTGGACAGACTGCTCTGCAAAAACCTTCCCAACCTGTATTCACAAAGGTGTCTGCCAGATGGGGAGCTAAAGGACCACATTTTGGTCACCCCCAAAACATAGGCTTTCCAACCCCTCACATTGCCTGGAGACTTCTTGCTTTCCAGGTTTGCCTCACAGACAAACAGCAAGCAGGGAAGCTGGGAGGTTATTAAAGCCCTTCACCTGTGCCTCTGCCTAAATCCTAAACACCTGCAAGAAGGCACTGGTGGAGCTGCCTGACCTGATGAAATGCAGGTGCCCTCCCATCAGGTGTAGCATGGAAATCAACACAGAAGCAACAAAAAGAAAAGAAAGGAAAACCAGAACTTTCCATGGCCCAGTCCCCATCCCAGTCCCCTTTTCAAAGGCCATGGGGTGTAGTCTGTTGCCTCTGTCTCAGCCTTCCCTATTAACACCTTTAGCTGGAGCACTGCAGTTTAAATTCAGGACCACAAGGCAGGAAGCAGAGACTCCTCAGGAGTCAGACAGACCCCAAGGATGGTGACACTGTGGTCCCCACTGGGCAGGTTGGGGACACACGAGCCAGGGATGCTGCTGGAAAAGCCACACGGAGGCTGCTCTGTGACAGCGATGCCCAAAAGTGCCCCAAATCATTGCATTTCCATAGAAACCACAGAAAACCTGACCTATTTGCCTGACTGAAAATAAGCTGGAAAATGCAGTATTTAAGGGTTCCAGCCCATTTTCATTGCAAATAGCAGAGACACACACACCTCTCCACCTCAGGTTACTGGAAATCTCACACGCTGGCTTGATTCCAGACCCCCCCCCCCCCCCCCATTCTATTTTTTTTTTTTAAGGATTAATGCTCCCTTTCAGCCTTTGTCATAACAGGAATTTTCCTTTCCAGCAGCAGCTGAAGTGCTTTAGTGCTCCAATATTGCTTCAGTGCTTTCCACCATCAACTGCCATCTTTCAACCCGGGCTCCCGTCTCGCAGTTATAAACAGACGGGGACTAACAGCTCCCTTGGCAACAACCTCCTCTTTGAACACAGCATCACTTTCCATTTATCACCAGAAGATGCTCCCAAAGAAGTCAGCAAAGCAAAGGTCACCAAGAAGAAAAAGCACTTTAGTCTCTGCCAAGATAAAAGCTGGTTCCCAAAAGGAAATTGCCCGATGCTAATTATTTTCTGTAAACCAATTTACTTAAACCAGTACCAAACTCAGCTATACCCATGAAAAGCCAGATTGAAATGAATTTTTTTTCATCTGATTTTCTCTTCGTTCAAACTGGCATTGTAGGGTTATTTTGCCAGTGTTTTGTGCGTGGATCCCAGCCTTTGCCTGGGAGAAATGCCACCTAACACCAGATTTCTCCCCTGCGGATCAGAGCGCAGCACGTCTGTGAGGGGTGAGTCACTTCAGATTAGTAGGAATGGCTTCTTAATCTCTCAGAGAGAAAAAAAACAAAACAAAACACAACAAACCAGCATAAAAATTAATTCAAATGCAATATCATTTAGAAAGTGAAATAAATAAAGCATCTCTATGGTTTGGAAGAGCTACTTGAAGGTTGCATTAAGCCCGGGTTCCCCCAGCACATGCCAGGAGAGGGAGCAAGCGATGCTGGAACCAGCACAGGGAATTTGGGGGCTGGAGATGGCTGAGGGCGAAGTAAACTCATTACGGCGATATCCAGAGCGAGGGAATACACATAGCTGTGAATGCCTCTGGTCTTTCATCTGAAAACTCTGGGGAATGTTTGAGGCAGGCCGGGGAGGGCAGCGGCTCGGGCAGGAGGATGCGACTCACCAGCCTGGAGGGGCACAGGGAGGGGCAGCCCAAATCCTGGCTCCCACCACTGGGCCCATGGACTTTAGTCCATTTCTACCAAATAATCCCCAAAGCAAAGAATCAAAAATATAAAAAACCTCTCCACTCGACTCCCCTAGAAAGAATATTGTGCAAAAGCCAACCCGAAATCCTTGGAGCCTGAGAAAGATCTCTGTTAAAGAGGAATTTCCATATGTCTAAAACATGTCCAGTGAGAAGGCTTAAAATTCCTGGCTCGCCAGAGGGAAGTGGATCATAAAAAGAGGGAAAGGATGCTTGTCAGAGACCTGGGGCAGGAGCTGCAGCTGGGGCTGTACAAACCCCTCTGGGCAAGCCCAATGCCAGTATCAGACATGGTGGCCCCAAGGTGCTGGGTGACTGCAAGCACCAGGTTCTCTATCTGGAGTGCAGCATGAGGGTTTTTTTTAGTAATGAAGGACAGCAGGACCCTGAGCAGCACTGGGAATGGGGAAAAGAACTCTGGAGACATCTGCTTTCTATTGCAGCTGATTACTGTGGGACTAAATGAATTCTTGAATAAATGTTAAACAGGATCAGCTGCAACAGAGGAATTCAGGTATCTCGGAAAACCTTTGGAAGGGACAAAGACAACTTTGAATGGATCTTGCAGTCACAAAGTCATCTGAAAAAGCAATTTGGAGGAAGGAGGAGAAGAGGGAAGAGCCAGATGATGCCTCCAAACAACAGTGGAGGAAAGTAGGTAGCCCTGCAGCTGCCAGGGCCATCCAGCAGTTGCTGGCTTCCTCAGGCCACTGCTGGTTTTTATACGTCATGTCCCAATATCCTAGGAATTTCCTGGCAGGGATGAACCTGTCTTGGGTTTTCATTCATCTGAAGGCTGCAGCTGGTTGAAGTTGCCCTGCCCTGTGGTTAGTGGGCATGGTTTGGCAGAGTCAAAGGGGCTCCCAGCCTTGGGTGGATGTCTGGGGCGCTCCAGGGAATTGCTGACCAGCCTGCAGCAGCAGTGTGTCCCAATGTCACCCTCTGTCACCCTCCTCCACCGTGTCTCCACGTGGGACAGGCATAAGAAGGGGTTTGGTCCCTGAGGTGAAGGGTGACAGGGTCTCAGAGAGCCTGGTGAGAGCAGAGCAGCAGTGGAGGAAGCCTGGGGTAAGAAAGCCTGAGAGCTGAGTTTAAAAAAGGTTTCCAGCAGGGTATAAAAAGGGTACATAAAAGCTCTGCCCTGAACCCAGAGCTGAGGGTGCAGCACCACCCAGACCCCTTTAAATTCTACAGAGGAGGCACTAGGAGCTGCAGGTGGGAAAAGCATCGCTCAGCTGTGCCCATCCCGACTCGGGGGGAAGCCCTCACCACCCCCCAGGACCAGGCAGCAGGGGACTGGTGGCAGCAGTGTCCCCGGGGTGCCAGAAGTGTCCCCGGGGTGCCAGACTGCCCGCAGGTGCCCACCCACAGCCTCCCGGCCACATCACGGCCGGGAGGCAGGGACCCAGGCAGCCGGAGGGGGCAGCTCTGCCCTGCTAATTGCAGCCAGGCAGGAGCAGTCATTACGAACCCCCCCCGTCCTTCTCCCCACCATCCCACGTCGGCCCCACACACGCCCACCTTGCTGACAATCCCCGCCCGGCTGCCCCCGGGGG
>NW_009953964.1:10128090-10137088 GCF_000747805.2 Chaetura pelagica
CTTTACTCGTGCCACGAATGCATCAGGTCTCCCTAAGGATGGAGCTGACTTTGCGGGCGCCCTGGCACTGGGCACCCCGGGGGTCCCACCTGCCCCAGGCAGCAGCGGCCGCAGCGCCAAGTGTAAATGCCAGAAGCTCCCAACATCTTCCTCTCTGGCTCTGAGCTGATTTTCCTGTGGCAGGACACAGCTGGAGCCTGAGCAGCTGAAAAGTGACTCCTTGTGCTACCTGAGCCCAGTGACCAGCCCAAGGGAGGGGGATGCTCAGTGGAAATTGGTCCCCTTGGGTAGGACCAGCGTGTCCCACCGTGGTGGGGACAAGAGTAATCCCTGGGCTGGCTCCAGGGTGAGCAGCTGTCCTGCATATCGTGGGGCTGATGCTGGAGCACAGGTCACATCTCCAGGGTTCAGACATGCCTGTTGAGTCAGCAGCGGGATCCTACAGCCCCAAAGCCCAGGGACATGGGGGCTTTTCACTGTCATGCTCAATCAAATCCCCGGTGAGGTGGCAGAGAGCTGATCTTTGGCTTCTCCCAGTTTCAAGGAGGTAAATGCCCCCTGTGGGACTGCAAGAGGGGACAATGCCACATTCCCCGGGGCCAGTGTGGTACCAGCAGAGCTGCTGTCTGCCTGAGGACCCACAGTAATGCCTCTTTCCAGTGATAATATCCTCTTGTCCTTCACTTTCTCTCTGGACTGTGCCCAGTCCATCAGCAGGTGTTTCTCCCTTCTTTAAACGTCCAGCTGTGCTCCAACCTGCCCCACACCTGTCCCCAGCTGCTTTGCTCAGGATTAAGGCTGAGCAGACAGCACCAGGGACATGGAGGACAACGACAGGGCTGGGACTGAGAGGACCCAGCTTGCCTGATGTGAGAGCAAATCTTCCTGACACCTCATGGCAGTTGTGCTCCTACAGCCCTCCAAGCACTTCTGATTTTTTTCCCCAAAAGAAAACAGATCCTGAGGATAAAGACACATTTCTGCAGAACCCAACACGATGAAGTGGCTCTGTGTTTGTATAGCGGATATTTCAGAGCTAACATTTACCCAGGTTTCCCAGTGGGAAAGGAGGAAGGAGCAAACTATATAGCCCAACAATTTTTATTATTTTTTTTTCCCCACACATTTACAGCTTCAAAAAAAAAAAAAAAATCTTTGGAAATTCACATATCAAGGTGTTACCTGCCTTGGATGAAGCTGGTGGGGAATGGTGAGCCTGGGGCAGGTGGCTGTGCTGGGTACTGTCCCAACCTCACCCTTCCTGCTCAGGGCATGGATGATTTGTTTGCCTTCCATGCCTGTGTGATCTGAATCACCCCTTTGGCCTTTTCCCTTGGGATTCACCTAAAGAGAAGTGTCCCAGGGCCACCACCACAGCATGGGAGGAGGAGAGGCTGGTGTCACCTTCTTACAGCTGCCCCAGCTCTGTGTTGCCAGCACAGACTAAGTGCTGTACAAACCATCCAGGACTCTCTGGGTCAACTTCAAGCCCCTGTTCTTTTTGTCTCCAGAGAGAGCAGTATTTATCAGTGGAAACATCCACAGTTTATAGTACCTTGAAATGTCTGTATTGATACCTCTGCCAGTAAGATGCTCTGTGTCTGGGGCTCCCTTTGCTGTTTTTGCTGGTGCTGCTCTGGGATCACTATTGGTTCTCCAACTCTTGGGAGCAGACATCCCACCTGGGCATCTGGAGCGCTCCAGCATCTCACTGCAGAGCTGGCTTGAGTCTGGCATTGCCATGGAGCCTGCAAGAGGCCCATTTCATGGAACAGCACCCACAATAGGAGGCAGAAAGGTGTTCCATGAGGAGCAGTGCAGCCCAGGGATCTCAGAAACCACAGGAGAGCTCAGGCAGAGGTGTTGGCCCACCTGTCCCCATCAGCTGTCCCCAGGGCACCAAGGAGCACACATGAGGCTTGCAGGAGTTTTCTAGTCAGCTTTGCCTCCTCCTGCCCCACCACAGAGACACCCCTGGTGCCTGGAGAAACCCCTTCCCTTCCCACGGGCTGCAGCAGGGTGGCAGGGCTGCAGGGCAGCCAACACGTGCCCCTCCATCCCAGCGCAGTGCCCGGCGGCACCGGCACAGCCCACGCTCCCTGCCAGCACTGGGAGCAGAGACGGCAGCACAGACACTGGGGAAACACCCCGCTTGGGCAGCCCACCCGTGTTCTGGCCAGGAAGAGGGGAGGAGGTGGCTGAGAGGCAGACGGGAGGGTGGCCAGATGGGCTGTGCGAGACACGAGGAAGGCGCTGGCGCTCGTTGCTCAGCGCCGGGCACCGCGCCACGCCGGGGGCTGCTGGGCCCGCGCGTTCTGGGCCACCTGCTGTGTGGAGCCTGGTTTTGGCGGAGATTATTTCAAGATTTCTCTGAGGAAGGGTGCAGATGGGTGGGGGGGAGCCAGTGGGAAGCGCAGGGGATGGAAGCAGGAAGCAAGAGCGGGGGCTTGATGGGAACAGTCCCCAGGGTCCCTTGCCTGCCGGGCTGTCCCCGTGAGGACCAGGCTGCATGTGGGACCGTGTGGCTCGGGAAGCAGCTGCTGCAGGTGCTAAAACCGGGCACCTGCCACCTGCCGGGGGTGCAACTGTCAAGGTGACATGTGCCCCAAGGGGTTTGGCCCAAAGTTCGCAAAGCTGGTGGGGACATGGATTCCAACAGCCCCTTTCCTGGCACAGGAGGGACCCCACGGGGCTCACCCAAATGATGGCTGGAGGGAGTCAGGGGAGGACACGGGAGCGGGGAGGCAGCAGATGCATTTCGTCACCCGGCCAAGGGGCGTGTGTGTGTGTTGGGGGAAGGGGTGGCTGGGCGTGTGGGTGCATTTATTGCCTCTTCCCGCCAGCGCTGGCTCCCTGTGCACACAGGGAGGCAGGGACCCAAGGGCACAGCCCACAGCTCGCTGGACTTTTACCCAGCTGTGCAAACAGGCAGGCGCCAGATTAGGGTATCAGTTGGAATTTCATCCTGTCAACGGCACCCGCGGCCTCCCCGGGAGGGCGGTGGAGCATCTTCCCTTCAGCCCAGCCCCTCACCCACCCAACACAGCAGATGAATTTGGGAGATGGGCATTTCGTCCCCTCCCAGGACTCTGTTCCCCTTCAAGCTTCCCTCTTGAGCAAGACCTTGCAGGCAATGGTGATGCCCAGGGCTGGACTGCCACTGCCCCATTCCCTGCCAGGGCAGGACCCCCTTGGCCAGTCCCCACGTGGCAATGACAAAATGGGATGTCACAGGCAGGTGAAGCCCAGCGAGGGAGGAGGCTGCATGTGGAGAAGCCAGCCCCTCCAGGGGGCCCATGCTGGAGTCTCCTTGCAGAAGTGGACCCCAGCTTCCCCTGTCCAGCCACGCTCTTTGGGCAGGTGGGCCATCCAGTTTCTTTTCCCATATTGCACCAGCTCTGTTGCTCTTGCTTCCCCCAGCCTGTTTTAGCTCCTGGTACCCCCATCCCCTTGCAGAGGTGCAGGAGATGGTGGTCTCACACCTCGGGGCAGCCCAGGCACCATGCCAGGGAGCACAGGGTCACCACAGTGCAACAGTAGGTGCAGCTGCTGTTGCAAGATCAGGAAAAATCCCTTTGCTCTATCCCTCTCTGCAATGCCACCTCATCCTGTCCTAGTTCCTCCATCTCCTCCACCCACAAGGACTTTATCCTGCATCAGGTGTCCCTCCACAGCCACCTGCCCTTCCTGGGCACCTTGGCACATGTCTCCACCTCTTCCCAGGCAACAGTGGAGCTGGAGGAGCCGTTTTGGGTCTGGAGGAGCCGTTTTGGGTCTGGAGGAGCCGTTTTGGGTCTGGGGGAGCCATTTTGGGGCCGGAGGAGCCATTTTGGGCAGGAGTCTGAGGGCAGCCCCTTGCTCAGTGCCCTGCAGGATGAGAGGGACGTGGCTGGGATGGAGACAGTGTTGGGCACCCATGCCAGCTGTCCCAGGCACTATCTCACATCCTCATTCTCTGTTTGCTCTTCTTGGACAAGGAGGATATTCAGCCCGTCAACAGCCATAAAACGAGATTAGAGGCCGGGAGTCGCCAATGGGAGGTGGCCACGTCTGTGGGCAACTGGCCTTGTTCTTTGGCCTCTGCCAGCCCAAACTCAGCCTCACCCTTTCCCCGGCTGCCCCCAGGGCTGTGGGTTTGCAGCCTCCATGTCGCCTGGCACAGCCAGCACCCGTGGTGGAAAAGGGATGGGATGTGACCGTGTCACTGCCAGCAATGACCCTGAGGGATGGGCACACCCTAGAGGAACAAGGCTGCTGCCTCGAGACATCCCTCTGGACTCTTTTCCATAATTAGCTCCTCACAACCCAGGCTGAGCCTGGGGGCATCAGCACTGCTGTGACCTTGGAGCTGGCATCTGTCCCCTGCCACAGCACCATGGGCTGGGAGGAGAGAGCAACAAACCTGGGATTCCTGCTCATTTTTTATTTTCACCAATGCCTAAAAAATAGAAAGGAAAAACCAGTTCTGCCTTATATACACAAAACCTGAGCCAAAGTCCCCAGCCAAGGCAAACACTCATCCTCGCCACCCAGCTCAGCTGGCAGTGGTGGCTGAGGAAGGTGTCAGTGGTCCCCATGGGAGGGAGACCCAAACCCTGTGAGGGCTGGAGCAGGGTGGTGGGTGCAGTGAGACGGCAGGGACCATCCTGTAAAAGCCACAGTGTGCCTGGACACCTTGTTTCCTGGGCCAGGAGGGGCTGGGAGCAGTGGGAGGCTGGCAGTGGGCAGGGCGGCCAAGGGATGAGATGCTGGGTGCCATGTGGGGGCTCGGTTGGGTGCTCTGCAGGCAGCAGGGAACATGCCTGCTGCTCCACCCTCCTGGAGCTTGGAGAGACAGTGCTGGGAAAGGCCAAGCAAGGCTTGGACTCCTTCATCCCTATCTTGGTGTTGGAAAGCTGCAGCCCAGGAGCACCCAAGCAGGAGCCATAGACCCTCTTGTGTCCCAGCTGAGCCCTACTGGTCTTTGGAGCAGCTGAAGCTGGGCTGTAAGTTAACCTGGGGCAATGCACTGGTCAGGGCCCAGCAGGATGAAGGGACATTTCAGCTGTGGTAAAGAGGGGTATTAGTTACTGGCCTAGGGCACACAGCGAGTGAGAGGTGATGCAGCGCACAGAGGAGGGGGGAGACAGGGGGAACAAACCTGGAGTCCTTTGGGTTTTGAAGAAAATAAGAAAAAACTATTTCTCTGTCTTTCTGAAGACGACCTCTCTCTTTCCTAAAGTCAGGGCATGTCAGCCTTCCTCTGCCTAACACAGCCTCTGCCCACCCTGGCAGCAGCTCTGGTGCCCGCGGCAGCTGCACTCCCTCGGAGCAGCACCCCATGTGTCTCTGTGTGGCTCCTGGTGGCTGCAGGGGCAGAGCTGGGGGCTCAGGAGCAGGTGCTACCAGGTGAGTGGGAGACATGGGTGGGGAAATGTGGTGACTCTTGCCAAGGTCGTGCTCCAGCTTGCCACCATCACTGTGGTTTGAAGAAGTCCCCCCTTGGGTCCCATGGCCAAGAGTCCTGCCCGGCTCCCACTGTGCAGCTTGCTCTGCCTCTGGCACCTTTCTTCCCAGCATGTCAGATCCAGGAGACCAGCTCAGTGGAATTTTCTTTTTGCTTTGAGTCCAACCAGGTCTTTTTTTCTGGTTCAGTTCTGTTCAAACTGCCCCAAAAGGCAGCTGGATTGCCAGGAGGACCATAAAGGAAGTGTCCTACCAGCTCCACTTGAAGCACCATGGTAAAAGCATCGTCGACCACCCCCCCCTTTCCTTCTGCTGACATTAGGCTCTTGCTTTGGGCTACAAATACTAGAGACCAGACCAGAGTATTTCCTACAGGACAGCAATACTACCTAACCTATGGTTTTTATGTAGGAGCAAGCCCACCAGCCCCTTGGGAAGGTCCCAGTGCCACCTCATCCAGCCCTGCTGGCCACCCCGTTGGTTCATCCGAGGACGATCATGTCTTTGGGAAGGGGCTGTGACGCTTCAGAGCACGAGGACCAGCTGGGCTCTGCTGCATAGTGCTTATCTCTTGGTGTCTGTAGCTGGTGAGGGGTTTAAGGCATGAATTCCTCCTTGATTGTCAGCGGAGATGAGGAGACGAGGTTGGGGGCACTGCTGGTGCAGAGGCCTCCAATGGGTCCCGGCGTGCCGACGGCTGGTGGGGTGGGAGTGGTGGTGCTGGTGGGCTGGCTCTGCTGCTGCATCTTCTTCTTGTTCACCTTCCTCTCCTTTGCCCTCCGATTTTGAAACCAGATTTTCACCTGCAGAAAGATAAAGTGGTGATGGAGAGATGGGGATGGATGCAGCCAAAGATGACAACCCCCAGGCGTCTCTGAGTTTGGAAGAGAAGGGAGCTCTGTGGAGCAAGGTGGGACAACCATTGCCTTCTCGGCCTGCAGCCCAACAGCTCCCCAGCCCCATCTCCATCCAGGACATGGTTTTCCTGGGGAACTGCAGCACTGACCTGCCTTTCAGTGAGCCCGAGGGCACCAGCCAGCTCGGCCTTGCGGCGGATGGTGATGTAGCGGCTGTAGTGAAACTCCTTCTCCAGCTCCAGGCGCTGGTGGTCTGTGTACACCACCCGGTACTTGTCTTTCGTCCTGGTCTTGCCTGGCAGAGAGAGTAGAGCATGAGTGAGCTGAGAAGGGGCTGAAGGGAGTGTTGGGAGCATCACTGAGGGCATGGAGCTACACAGCCACCCATGGACAGCTCAGGAGAAGCACGGCAATGCCCTGGGGACCAGTGCAAATAGAGTCGTGATTTAATTCCCATCCTGGGTAGCACAAGGGTTTTCCTCTGTGTTGGAAAGTACCTTGGTTTTGGTAAAACTGCTTGGTGCATAGGGCAGGAGAGATTCAGAGGCATCCTGACTGCAAACAGCACCTGTGGCTTTCTAGCACAAAAATAAGGCCAAAACCAGCACACTTGTCTTCTCTTCTAGCTCCTTCATTAACACACACCCCCCACAAGAGGCCAACAGCTTGAGCTCTGCCTGGGCTGTGGCCATCGGGGTGTGGGTGGCACTTTGAGGGAGGACACCCATGCCTAGCAGTTTGGTGACTGGTGTTCTTCTCTGCAGAAGATCCCACGGGTGGGGAATAAACACAGCTGTATTTGCTTCTCCACCCGAAGTACAATCCTGTTCCAGGGCACTGGGAGGGATGGAGCTGTGCTTTCAGCCCAGCAGCCACTGTCTTTCTGACTGGAAACCTGGCCATTTATCTGTGTGGTAGACACATTTGCCCATCTCCTCCTGAATTTTTGCTGCTGAGAGGGGTGCTGCCATGGGAAAGAGAAGCACTAAGCCCTGAACAGTTCCATGGGTTTCCCTGGGGTTGGGGTGCACCAGCATGGACAGAATACTGTGCCTCACCACTGCAGGTATGCAGGGAGGGATTTCTAGTGACCCAGCAGCCCATACACCCTCACTTGCAGCCTCCTTCCCCCAGGAAAGGGGATATTTGTGCCATCCTGTTCATCCATTCCCCCTAACAAGCCCTTCACACATCAATCAGTTTGGGCCAAGTTGGGTGGACACTGAGAAGTGTCAGCAACGTTACTAGTTCTGACCATCCTAGTGGTGGTTGGCTGGTGCAGAAAAACTGTGCTTCAGAGACTCCAGAGTGGACTCAACCTTGATCAGACATCAGAGAACCTCCACAGAGCAAAACCCCATACCCCAGGCTGTAAAGCTGTTGTTCAGCCAACTCAGTTTTATTTTTAAGGGTGTCTCTCTCCTGCTTCCCCATTGCAAGGAGGTGGGGACTCTCCCAAGATAAAGATAAATGTAAAGAAGTGGTGGGCTGGGGTGGGCATGGGGACATCTTGCCCTGCTGAGACTTCACCCTGGTGCTCTCAGGTACAAAAGCAGCAGCCCTGCAATTCAAGTTAACCCCTTGTGTCCATGACTATGTCACTCTCAGTGTTCTCCTGGAAGTAGGTGTTGGCATGGGCTCAGCACAATGTGAGTGGGATGATGCCAGGGACCATCCAGGATGGCTGAGGGAAGCCCAGCACCACCTGGCCAAGAATGGATACCAAATGTCCCTGCACCAGGGCTGGGAATTAGCCACTAACCCATATTTGAGGATATGATGAATTCAGCCATTTCTTAGAAAGCAGGAGCCCAGCTCATCCTGGGGCTGTTTGGAAGCAAAAACCTAATCTCTCCTCACCAGTGCTGAGAGCAAACCTACCTCTGGCCACACCAGGAGACTCTGCAGCGAAAAACAGGTTAAAAAAAAGGTAGTTTGATTGAGCAAGATGTGTATGGAACTGTCTGAGACACGTGGCTGAAACAGAGGGATTCAAAGCACAAGGGGTCTATGGCAGCATCACTGTGTGTTTCTCTCCTCTTGGCACATATTGATCATCAAAACAAATCTGATCACAACACTGTGGGGCTGGGGGCACCCAGCCCAGGCAGGACCCCATGCGCTGCCCTTGTTCTTCCCAAGAGGTCCCTGACTTTTTTGTGGGATCTCTGCCCTTCCTAGGAGGGTTTTTGTTCTTCCCATGGGGTCCCTGCCCTTCCCATAGAATCCCTGTCTCCTCTTACCACCCTGAAGCTGCAGAGTTCATGGGCATGAGGGACATCCCGGCCCAGGAGGGACCTGTGCTGAATTTGCTGACACAACAACTCCTGGGAAGTTACAGAATAAACCAGAGGCAGAGAATTGTGCAGGGTTTAACAGCTCCATGAGAAACCAGGCTTCCTCTGGCTGCTCCAGGCTCAGGGACTCCTACTTTTTTTTTACTCTTTTTTTTTTTTTTTCTTTCTCATAAACATTTATCTTGTTCTTGGTTTTTTTTTTCTTCTTTTCATTTGAAAGCAAAAACCTTTCTGAAGAGATAATGACCTTAAAATGATCTTATTTGCAATATTGCTCCACTGCTTGGAGAAAAAACAGCTGGAAAGCAAAGGGATTGACAGATAAAGGGAAAAAAAATATTAAATAATAAAGAAACGAGGCGGTTTGTGAATACCACATATGCCATGAATTTCAGCAGG
>NW_009953964.1:10137123-10138738 GCF_000747805.2 Chaetura pelagica
TCCATCACTGCTTGTTCTTTGTTATTCCTTCTTCACTGTTCATCCTTGAAGAAGCCTCTGCTCTGCCTCAGGTCTGGCAGATCACTGGCTGTGCTGGTGAGCCAGCACCCTGTGAACTGAGCATCTCACTGCCCAAAATCAGGTAGAAAATTCCCAAAGCAGAGGGCTCACGACCAAGCCAGAGATGGAAAACTATTCATCTCAACTAATTGAGGGTTTTGGGGATGTTTGCTGAATTCAGGAATGTAATGTGGGTGATTCACAAGGAAAAGAAAAGGATTTGCAAGAAATACTATTGACAATGAATAATTCAGCTACCTTGAATGTGAATGCTGGGTTACACTTAACTCTCTCCTGGAGACTTTTTATAGCTCTGTGAAAGGAAAGAGGAAATTTGGGATGAGCCAGCCCAGCTCCTTACAGAGAGCCCTTGTACCTCTGGGGAAACCCCTGAGCTACAGTGGGGAGCACAGCTGAACAGAGGGATGAAGCTGCTCCCACATTTCCAGAGAAGCCCATAGGAGGAGGATTGGGTTGTCTGGGGACCAGGATGGTCCAGAGCTGCTGCTGCTGCTGCTGCTGCTGCTACATGGCGTGCCATGGAGAGGGTGCCCAGGGGCAAAGGGGGTGCTGGTGATGCTTCCTGGCACAGCTGCTAGCCCCTTCCAACCATGCCATGCATTTAGAGCCCCTTTTGCTTGTCCCCAAAAGAGCAGGCAAAGGAACCTCTCAGACAGCCAAATGGAGCCATTTGTGGGGCCAGTGGGAACAGCTTCAGCTTTGGGATCAAGGCAGGGCCTTTGGCTGCGTGGGGAGAGGGTATCGTTACCACAGTTAATGTATAACCCTAATAGCACTCACCTGAGCTGTGATTAGATAAGGGAATAGCTTTAATGTGCTGTGCAAACCCCAAAGGACACGCTCCTGAGTGTGCATGCACACGCACTTACACACATGCAGGGGGACAGGGTCCTGACCCCAGCCCAGATCTGCTCCCCATGGCAGGTGATGCTGGAGCTCCTGCCCTGAACTGGGTCAGGAGCCTGATAGGGGAAAGAAAAATCAAACCAGATCCCTGTGCCCACCATCCCAGGCTCTGCACACTCCTGGCCACAGCAGAGGCTGCCAGGGAGGGGATAACTCACCCTCTTCAGCCCTGTCCTGCCCAAAGGATGGCTTTCAATAAGGAACAGTCCCCTAAACACCCCAACACATGGGCTGCAGGGTGATGGAGTAATTTGAGGCTGGTGTCAAGCAGCTTTAGGAAGCACTGGGAAGGGGCTGGATCAAGCCAGGAAGGAAAGAAACTGAGGTTGCAGTGGTACCCTGGGAGGAGGTGGAAAGTAGTGAAGGAGCCAGAGCTGCTTCCTGGCATTTTGGAGCTTGTCTTTTCCCCGGTTCCACACAGGAACCCAGCTAAGGGGGGCTCAGGGCAGCTCTGAACGGAGCATCCCTACCTGCAGGACACACCTCTCCCAGCTGCAGCAGGGGCAGCGCTGCTGCCAGCAGCCAGGAGCAGAAACCTGCTCACTTCTCTAAAGGTCACCGTTTCACAGGTCAGAGCGGCTCCAAATTGCAGCAGCCGCAAACCTTGGCCGGGCAGGGGAGCGGCTGC
>NW_009953964.1:10138901-10139252 GCF_000747805.2 Chaetura pelagica
GGCGAAGGTGCCACTGGAGCCACCCGGGGCGGGCTCACCTGGCTGGCTCCACGGAGCATCGCCTGCCCGTCTGTCTGTCTGTCCCGGCTGCCTTTTCACCCCCTCTGATGGAACTACAAGATTTTACTGCTGAAAACCAGCAGGTGTGGAAGTCCCATCACCGGTGAGCACCAGGGAAAGAACTTGTCTGCACTGGAGCAGCAAGCTGGGGTGCAGGGCTGTGTCCCCCAGGGGTGCTTTCACTCCAGGATAAAGCTGCTTCATTCCAAAGGAGCAGGAGCTGCTTGCAAAGAGGGTAAAACTCTCATTCCAGAAGAATCAGTGCTCTATCAGGACTTGCCATTCCTCCCC
>NW_009953964.1:10139275-10141785 GCF_000747805.2 Chaetura pelagica
AAGGAAAACTTCCCCCCAGCCCTGCCATAGCTTAGACAATGCTACAGATGGAGAAACTGAGGCACAGAAGCAACTCCAAAGCAGTGTGGAGTCCCAGGGTCAGCACTGTGGGCTCTGATCAGTGGTGAGACTCCCAGAGGGGCTTCCTCCTACAGCTCCATGGGGGGAAATCCCCCCACCCTGCAAAGAGGGAGCACCCTGCAGAATGGTACCCCAGGACAGAGAGCCCGGGCTAGGGAGAGGGCTGATGTTGGCTGCTAATGTGCAGAAGCCTCCAGGCTGACTGTGGTCACCCCATCTGGCAGCCAGATGTGCTCCAGCTGCTCAGTGCAGAGGGGTCAATGCTCCCTCTGCTGAGGCAGCTGTGCTGCACAGCAGTGATGCCAATGCTGGGGGCAGACAGCCCAGCTCAGCCACTGCCCCCAAACCTACTGGAAATGGGAACCCCAAAGTCTGCACCAGTCTGTGCTGAGCCCCCCAATGACCCCTGTCTGCCCCCACCTCTCCCACACTCCCTTGTTCTCTGCCTTTCCCCTCCAGCTCCAGCAGCTGCTCCAAAGCACACAGGCTCCTCTGTGGCTGGAGAGGGGGGATAAACCCGAGTCCCCCACCCTCACTGAGTGCTGGGAACCAGCAGGTCAGGGTTTTCACAAGCCTTCCCCTTCCCGTTCATGCTTCAATATTGTCAGCTATTTTTCCTCTGCTGCAGGAAGCAGAGGGATGATGGATGGGATGAACAACGTGGGGCAAAGGACCAGAGCCATGTGGCTTCCTTCATCACCACCACCGACTGCCTCCGGAGGGCAATCCTTCCCGAGATCCCTGCTGGAGATCATTCCTCTGCTAAAGGGCCTCAGAATTAGCCAACTGCCAGATGTAAAAAAAATGGGTGAGAGGAACCGCGACCCCCGTACATGATTTAATGTCTCTGTACTGTGGAGAGAAGGGGATGCTGGATGAATCCTCACTCAGTGGACCCTGCCAAGGCTCCCCCAGCTCTGCTCCAGGTTGGAGAAATGAGCATTTCCCAGCTGCTGGGCTGAAGGCAGGACTCATCTGTGCCCACAGGCATGGAGGGCTCCTCTGAGGAGCCCAGTCACCCTCCTGTCTGGAGCAAGGGTAGCTCCTTGCATGGCTGTTTCCCTGACTCTGGCCTGACCTGGGGGTTCCTTGCTGGTGCCAAAGCTGTGGGTTTTTTTGGGAAGCACAGAGCTTTGCTGTAAGTGAGCATATGTGGCCAGGGGTAGCTTGCCCAGGGGTTATGGGACTGGCAGAGCCAAGAGGGCTCAGCACATGGCACAGCCACACAGGGCAGCCTGGCTGCTGGGAAGGGGCAGAAACACACAGGGAAGAACTGGATCAGGAGAGCACAGACCAGCATTCAAGAGTACAGGCTGGTCCTGGCTGGGCTCCACACTGCCAGCACAGCAGGATGGGACCAGCTCTGCATCCACACCCACACACATGGGGTGGAGGCACCCCTTCTGCAAGCCTCATCTTCCTCCCAGGAGGTGCAGACCCCAAGGGGATGCAGAGCAGGGTGCCAGTGGTGGCAGCAAGCTGGTGGTTCCCAATCACAGCCTTGTGTTCTCAGCCATGGAACAACACGACAGGAGATGTTCAACGCCAGGGGCAGCAGCCTGAGGCTGGGCGTTGGGGCAAGCATTTCCCAGCCCTGTAGTGATTCACTCCTTTATTTTGGCAACTGGCAGATTCCTTCAGTTGCTCCCCTGGTTTTACGAGCGCCCAGCCCAGCGCTGCCAGCCGGGCTCCCACGCCCGGGCAAAGACCAGTGGGAGGACCAGGAGTGCTGGGGTGGCATGTGGGCTGGCCAGCACGTGTGGGCTGGAAACTGCCCCTGTAGAGCATCACCCTCACACCGTGGCACAGAGGACAGCAAGGCAGTGGTGGTGCTGGCTGGGCACCAGGACTCCTCTCCCCCTTCCCATCCCCATTGAGGCTCAGCCCATCCTTCTCAAGGGGCAGCACAGGGGAAGGATCCCAGTCCTTATCCAGTTGATCACAAAGCTAACAGCACTGGAGCGGGTGTCCTTGAAGGGTCCCCTGTGGGAAACATCTGCCATTGGCCAGAGGTTTAGAGTGTCCCTCTGCTAATCCCAGGGTATTAGGCAGCCAAGCCCATCACGTAGGTACCAACAGAGCTCCAGGGAAGCCCTTTTTGTTCAAGGAAAGTCAATTCTAGGGAAGTTTGAAAGGCCTGTACCTTGGCCAGCAGGCTGAGTGGTCAACAAATCCTTCCTGGGGCCAGGAGCAGGCTGTAGGTTAATAATTCAAAGGGAGAAGACCAATGGGTCCTGATGCACACATACACTGAGCAACCCAGGGGAGCAAAGGGTCTCATGGAGAGCAACTGTGTCCTAAAGAGGAGCCCCTCCATGCAGGGACTGACTGGGGAAACACACTATCCTCCAGCCACCACCATCACCCCAAAATGTACCATACATGACATGAACCTCGTCTGTCCATGTAAAACATTTCTCTGTCTCATT
>NW_009953964.1:10141799-10144303 GCF_000747805.2 Chaetura pelagica
ACTCTTTCCTCCAGCATTCATGGACCTCACTAGGGTTGAACAAATAGACCTGGAAAACTGGGCTGGAAACAGTGAAAACTGGGATGGAAAACCACACATCCAGCAGATCACTGCTTGTCCATGCTTGGAGCATCACTATTTGCTCTCCATCACCCCAAAACCTACCACGCCAAGTCCCAAGTACATTCACCTCCCCAAGGGGTGCCCCAGTGGCACTTTCACTTGCAATATTTAGCACTGAAGTCCCAGCTTGATTAGTGACCTAAAAGCCAGACCCGAGGCAGTACCTGAGGATTTGCATACCTAACGAGCAGAGGGGGAATTTCAAAGTTCAGCCAGCCACTGTTTCCAGCCACCTTCTTGAGCTTTTTATAGAGCCAGGGTGCAATTCACAGGGAAGTTTGCAAATAATTGTGAATAAAGAGGAAGCATGAGGCTCTGACATGCTGCTCATGAGGACTTTATGAGCAGAAAAAGAGGTGATATCTGAGAGAGAAATGAGGCCTGGGGACATCTTCTAGCTTGGTTCCCTTTAACTTCTGATTTCCAGTGCCCAGCCCTCTGGCTTCGCAATCCCTGCTGCTGCAGGGTTATCTTGGCTCAGCTGGGTGAGCACCACAGGTAAAGCATGCATGTATTTAGCAACAGCTACATAAAATTATCCCCCCTTCAAAGCCTGACTCTGCAGTGAGTCACTGGGAGATTTCTCACTGATTTTTCTTGGGCTATGGGTCCCATTTGCAGAACCTCCCAACACAAATTCCCTGTGTAACATTTTCTCTTAACACCGGGCAGCTCTTTCCCAAAAGGTTTCCAACTATGACCAAGAGCTGTTTATACATGGCAAATCAGAGAGGGAACCTTAATTTACAACCCTCGGAAGTATTATAATTTACAGCATTTGCAATGAAACTGTTTATATTTATAGCAAAAAAACAACAACAAAAAAGCCTCCATATTCACTTCCTACTCCCACTGCTGTGGGATGAGTAGTTAATCAATCCAGACTGATTAAAGCCCAGCTTATTGATTTCAATAAAACGATTCATCCAAGGATTTCACCCTTATCTATGCCAAACCCATCTCTGCCCTGCTGCCATTCATGCTGAATGGAGAAAGGTTCTTTTTTCCTATTCAAAAGGCAGCCCTAGAGGACACGGGCTGTGTCCCACTGCCTCCCAGCACATGGTCCCACTGCTGCCGAATCCTGCAGCTGCTCAGCACCAGCAGTGCTGGGCTTGGACCCAACAGAGACACAAGAACAGGTCCTCAATCTAAAAGTGCCTCATAAAGAAACCCCACTGATCGTCCAGGCTGGGGAAACATCACAAGAAAGGGGCTTTTAGCCCAGCACCCATCCCTGCATTGCCAGGGCTGGGCCAGGGCAGCTCCTCCTCTGAGTGCAAGGGGAACAAGGCTGATTTATTTGTCCCTTTGTATGTATTTAATCTAAGAGATACAAACTAAGCAACTAATGATATTTTTCCAGAATTCAATCAACTCAATTGTCATCTAACTCAATCAGAGGCACTTTCAAGCCCCCGTTTTATCTCAGCCCCACTGCTGGGTGTAGAACCCTGCCCTTGATCCAGAGGAGGGGTGTGCTGATGTCTTTCTCCCCTCATTAATTTTCCCTCCCACCTTTCTCCTCTGAAGAACCGAAACATTCAGATCCACAAAACCTATAGAAGTGACCTGGTCCCAGCAGCACGGGGGGGCTGCAGGATCACATGCCCCTTCCGCAGAGGGAAGCCCCCAGCCCTGGAACACCTTTGGGTCTTCATCACTGGGCATGGGGGGAAAGCTTTTTTTTCCTGTATAAGTACATTCAGTCCTTAAAATGGGCCAGGAAATACCAGCCTCCCTCTCCCTTCCACTTCTCAGACTGAAGCTGTTTTTTTTGCCATTTACCAGGATACTCTGCCTGCTCCACCACAGCCACTGATCCCACTGGGACCCCCCCCCCTTCCCTGCCACACGGATCCAGCAAACACATGGAGTTATTTTTCCATGCTGGAAGACCCCAGGCACTTCCACACTAGTCCCTTGCATGAAGGTCTTGGCCAGCCCTTATGTGGGGACAGCAGGGAGCCAGGAACAAGCCTGAAATTCAGGACACTCAGCAAAGAGGAAGTCCTGGCCCTGATGCCAGGGATATGGAGCAGTAGTAATAAAAAATTCGCAGAGAGATTCCCAGAGTCACTCCTGTAGTGAGTTTTGTCCCAGCAGTGCTCTGCTGATCTCCTGGCTGAAAGAGGGGTGGGCAGGTCCGGGCAGAGGGTCCCTGCGGGCAGGAGGGGTCCAGGCTGGGCTGGCAGCGATGGCAGCCTGGAGGGGAAGATGAAAGGATGCGGGCAGGGCAGGACAAAGGGCTCCGCACCTCACCTCGCTGCCAAAGGAGCCGGCCACCATCTCCATGACAAAGCAAAGCCCTTGTCAATTTGGGCTGGCCCCAAGGGGGACCTGCCCACCGCCTTTGAAGTGGGCAGCAGAGCCCCCCCGCC
>NW_009953964.1:10144342-10145553 GCF_000747805.2 Chaetura pelagica
GACAAGACCTCGGGGACGCTGGGACGGGAGGACAGGACCCCGAGTCAGCCGGGGGTACGCACGGGTCTGGGGGCACCTGCTCACCCAGTGCACGGCACACACGTGTGCTGCACATGGGGCACCCACAGGCACCCTCCCCATGGCACCACACCTTGCACACTCACCGTGCACGCGCATTGCACCTCGCACACAGCACCCGTGCACATGCGGATGCTGCACCTTGCACACCCTGCACACACACACACACACACCACCTTGCACCATCCCGCACATGCAGCACCTTGCACGCCCACGTCACCTACACAGCACACCCTGCACGCACTCACTGACACCGTCCATACAGCAAGCCCCATACACACGTACTGCTGAGGGTACCTTGCACACTCACACGGTGCCTCACACGCACTCAATGGACACTGCACACACACACACACACACACAGCACACGCAGCTGCTTCCCTCCTCACACAGACGTACACGGCTCCTTCCCTGCACACACACACACCCTCCCCACACGCAAGGCAGCAGACGGCACCTTGCACACACACGTGCACCCCACAGCCAGTGTCTCCCACGCAGCTGCACACGCAGCTCGTGGCTGCAGCCCCGCACACACAAGACACCCCTCGGGGTGGCAGCGCCCGGGGGTCTCTGGCTCTGCCTGTCGTGCCCAGCGGTGGCAGGAGAAAGCAGGGGTGCAGGGGCAGAGCCCAGCCGGGAAAAAGGACCTTCCAGCCATACAAGCCCAGCTGCTGGGAACACCAGCACCCTCCCTGCCCATCCTCTGCCCCCGCCACCTCGGCCGTGGGGTCCCCTTGCTCTTTGGGGACCGGGAAGGCCAAGCGTGTTGTCCCTCCTAGCAGTGCCCTGGCCGGGAACAGGATCCGGCCCCGCAGGTTTTCCAGCCCGGGAATCCTCTGTGGGGGGTTTCCTTACCGCTGCTGCTGGTGCTGGGAATGCTGCGCCTCATCCAGTCGTACGGGGTCCGTCTCTGGGCGTTCGGGGAGAGCTGGGGGACAGAGCTGCTGATGGGGGGAGGCAGGAGTCCCGAGCCTGGCGGCTGGATGGAGTTAAAATCTGGGGGGCTGAACCCGAACTGCCCCGGGCTGGCGGTGGAAGGTGCGGCGGCGGTCCCGTAGGAATGCCAGTCCTCCTTGGCTGGGGGGTAGGGGGAGCCCCCGGCTGCCCCGGGGCGGCCCGGGTGCCGGGCG
>NW_009953964.1:10145626-10146490 GCF_000747805.2 Chaetura pelagica
AAGATACCCTACATACATCTTCCCCGGCCGGCTGGGCGCACATGCTGCGGGAGCTGCGGTGCCGGCCGGGCTGGGTGCGGGAGGGGAGGTGGCCGCCCCTCCTGCGCTCACCTGGGCACCTCGGGGAGCCGTGTCCCGGGGCCAGGCACCTCCCTGCCCACAGGCTTTTATTGGGCCCAACCTCTCGCAGCATTTGCATTGAAAGGCAGGTTTGCATTTCAAAGTGCAGGAACCCCCCGGCGGGGGCGTGGGGGGTGAATTCAAACCTCCCACCCTGGCTGCAGAGGGGCAGAGGGAGTGGGTGACTCTGGGGAGCACCGAGGACCCCCGCATCCCCTCTGCTGTCATCACCCCATGGCTGTCCACGTGTCACCAGCCACGGTCCCTTTGCAGCAGCCAGCTTTGGGTAGAGTCCCGTCCTTGGTGTCACCCATGAGGATGCCCCAAGGGAGCCCACCCATCCCTGCAGCCACCCACCCCCCGGGAGCAGAGGGTCTTGGGCAGGGCCCTTGTACTGAAGGCTGGCTGAGAGCAGGGGACAAGCCAGGCTGTGACTGCCAGAGCCACTGCCCCCATTTTGGGGGGACACCAAACCCCTGCTCTGGGGTGATGGTTTCCTGTGCCCAGCAGCAGCACCCACCTGATTAGGAAAAGGGGGCTGGTGGGAAGGGAAGGCTCTGGGTACCTCTGCAGTTACTCCATGTGGAGGCAAACCCACCCCTCCAACTCTGAGAGCAAACCTCAGCCTGGCCCCAGAGAGCAGGGCAGGCAGAGCCAGCTGTATGCAGGCAAGATGTCCCCACCATGGACCCAGGGGGGAGTTCCTGCTCTCTGACATGGCTCCAAGGAGCTCATGACCCTTCA
>NW_009953964.1:10146649-10153005 GCF_000747805.2 Chaetura pelagica
CAGCAGGAAGAGTTTCTTGTCTGATTTCCCTCTTAAAGAAACAAAAACATCCCTATATATATGTATTTAAGAGGGAAAACCAACAAAACAAAACAAGACCCTTGTGAAGGCCTGTCTGACTGCAAGGTGGGAGAGCACCCTCTTGTCACCCATCACACCAGACACACCTCCACTCCAGAGGGGGATGAGGGACCAAGGACCAGCTTTGTGACATCCAGGCCAGAAGCCCCCATCAGCAGCAGCCTCCTCCCCATGGATGTCCCCTCCCCACCAGTGTCACACTCTGGCTGCACTGGCCACCATCACGTAGTCACAGTCATTTTTTGCAGGCAGCCTTTTTCTCCTCAAACCAAAGCACAGCCCCCCAGAGGCTCTGGGTGGGCGTTTTGTCACCTCCCCAAGGCCACCTCTGCCCTTCTTGTCTTCACCAGCTCCTTCCTCTGCTGGAAATGTTCCTCCTGGGAGAGAAGCAGCCTGGAATTTTTATAGTAAGAAACAAGAAAAAACAACAACAAGTGAAACAACAGGGAAAAAAAAAAAAAAAACAACAAAAAGTGAAAAAACAGGGAAAAAAAAAAAAAAAGAGATTTAAAAATGAAATTGGGTGGAGGGGAGAAAACAGACTTTCAGAGCCTTTTTCCTGATATGAACCTGGGGAGTGTTTCCAGTGTGAGAAACAGAATCTTGGTATTAAAAGGAAAACTGTAACAAAACCAGGACTCAGGGAGCTCAACGCATTTGATTCACAACCATTTCTCACTGCCATGCCAGCCCCCCCTCCCTTCCCACAGCATCCTGAGCTCTCCCGTGTTCCTGAAGGGACTGGCATGTCCCCAAGCTCCCACAGCAGTGCTGTCATCTGTTTGCTCGAGGTGGACTTTGTGAGATCTCTGCCATACTCCCCCCACAGCCCTCCTGGCTGTGGCCCTTCCCGCCAGTGTTATCAAGTGTCAGTCTTGGGTGCAATCCCATTGCTCCAGCCACGGATTCTGGCTAAAACTGGGTGAAAATATTATATGGATGCCCCTGTGCCACATCCATTCCTTGCATGGAGGTGGGAGCCAGGATGAGATCATAACAATAAGAAGGAAGGAATCTGGTTTGCAAAAAGGGAGCAGAGTAAAACCCCAGCAATGGGAAGTCACCCCCAGAGCTGGCATCAACCCAGCTCTGCCTCCAGAGACCCGGCATGACCAGAGGAACCATGAGAGGTGAGTGATTTGCAGCACCCTCCCTGTGTCCCCAGCATCCCCAACCCCTTGCCCAGCCTTGTCCTGGCTCCCTCCCTAGTGAAAAAGGCAACTGTCATGGCCATCCCAGCCAGTGACAATCCCAGCTCACACCACAGCACAGTTTGATTTCTGCACCACACAACCCCATCCATCCTGTTTGTTGTTTTTTTTCCCAAGATCTCAGCACAGCCTTCCTCCTCCTCATCCCACCAACAAAGAAACACTGGTTCAGGGAGTGGGAGAAAAAAGAAGAAAATCCCCTCCCAAGCAGATGGTGGGAGGTGCAGAGGGACCAGGGGGCTGCTGGGTCCCACTCCAGATGTGGTTGCAATTCAAGGACAGGGGATTCTGGGTTTATTCCTGCTACTGGTTGTTTCACTGATGGGCAGCCTGGGCCCCCCTTTGCCCTTTTCCCAGCTCATGAAGCTGAGGCCAAAGGCTCAGGCAGCTTCTGGGGACTGGGGTGTCCAGGGATCCCGGGGCAGCACCCAGCACCTCCTGCAGCTGGCGAAGGGCTTGGGCAGGTGCTCATCACCAGGTGCCTGTGGCAGCCATACCATGACCTCCCTTGGCATGAGGTGAAGGAGCAGGGAAAGTCAATTGGGCCATAAAGATCCACCCATGAGCACTTCCCTCTTTTCCTTCTCTTTGGCCTGTTTTGTTGTTGGTGAGGATTATTGTTGGCAAAGTTTATGCTGGGGAAGAGTCAGGCAAGGAGTCCTCCATGGGACTCCCCTCCATGGGCTTCCCCAGGAGCATCCCAGATGCCAGACTTGGGCTGAAGGGTGCTGCTGGGAACCCTCAGTGCCCCAGGATGCCCACACTGTGGTCCCATGGATGAGCTGGTCAGGGGCTTCCAGAGCCCTCAGGGGTCTACAGCTGGATGAGAGGAGGTGACAGTACCTCCACCATCCACCCTAGAGATCCCCAGCATCAAACCCAACCTGGAGAGCTCCTTTTAGTCCTCCAGACCTGACATTCCTGGTGGAAACCAAGCAGATGCAGAGGAGAGGGTGTGTGCCGCTCCCTGGGGCTCGGCACTGCTGTCTGTGATCGAGCGATGCCATCTCCTGGAAGCAGGAGGGCTGGGGAAGGGAGGCCTGGGAGGTCCCCAGGGCTTGGCTGCTATCAGCTATCATCACAGGTGGAGCAGGTTTGCAGAGGAGATCACCACCCCATCACCTCCTCCTCCCATGGTGAAGGCACTCACTCTGAGAAACCAAGCCCTGCCTTGTCCTCTAAACCCCCACCATCAGCAGATTGTTTCAGTGGGTCAGGTCACACTGGCACAACCCACCTCCAGAGAGCAACACCCTGGCCCAGCCCCATCAGCCCCACTGCAGACTCTTGTGTGCCCTTTGGCTTTTCCCAGGTGCCTGAACCTCACCTCTGCTGACACTCGTCTCCCCAGGCTGATGAGGGCCCCACAGAGCTGGTCCCCAGAGGGATGGGTGCTGGATCTAGACAGCCCAAATCCAAGTGCTGCCAGCACTGCCCTACAGCCCCCCTCTCCCCTCCCCCAAGGCTTGGTGTCACTCTTTGGGGTCTGGACCAGCTTTCCTGGCAAAATGCAAGTGACACAGATCTTGTGACTATCCTCCAGAGGGCACTGGGGACAGGGACTCGGGCTGGCATCTCTCGTTGCTTTCTGGCTCTCCCTGGGCCCCTGCTGGGATTCCCTCTGTGGCAGCACAGAGCTGGGTGCTCACTGTGCAGCCCCTGGCTGCTGAGCAGGGCTTGTGATGAGAGATTTGGGGTCCCCAAGGTAGCCAGGGCCTGGCTGGGAGTGGCCTGGCCATGTTTCCCTCCTTTGCTTGTGTTGCAGGAGCTGTGTAAGCAGAGGGTTAACGATTCCCACATTAAGTGGCTGCAGGTGTGTGGGAAAGTCTGGGGCGACCGCCCGGCATCCTATTAGGGCGCACCCGGAGCCGCCGCTGCCTCCCGGGGCTCCAGCAGCACTTCCCACATCAGGGCTGCCGTGGGGTTAGCAAGAGTGCGTGGGATGGGGCTGGACAGGCTCCGAGGGGAGGAGAGGCAGTGGGCTAGCATCCTCCTCTGCTGGCTAGTGCCTCCTGCGGGTGCCCCAACCCAGGGGGTGTAGGGGACAAGCCAGCACCTGTAGGGACTCAGCACCCTATGGTGTGTGCTGCCTCCTGACACTGCTGTCACCCTGCGGGGTCTGTGACTGGCACTCACGGTGCTGCAGGATGGTTCCCAGCCTGGGATGCTCCCCAGCGTGTTGTGCTTGGCCACATGGTCACTGTGGAAGGAGCCCAGCACCTTCTGCCTCCCCTTCTTCCCTGGACACTGCTGTCACCTAGCGCCACCCCGGCAAAGTACAGGGGAACTCTTTCCATGTTTGGGGCAGAGCTCTGGGAAAGGCTGGATGAAGTCTCCGGGTGGCTTTCCCTAGAGCCCAAGAGCTGGATCCAGGCAGCAGCAAGTGCGGGCAGCTGCCGTGCTGGATGGGCTGCCCAGAGCTGCCTGGCACCCGCTGCTCCTGCCGTGTGCTCTGCGACTGGAATTCCTGGGCTGACCTGGAGTTGATAGAGGGTTGGAGGAGCCCAAGCCAGGGGCAAACGGGCCCAGGTTAAACCTTTGGAGATGCAGGAAAGGTCAACGTCTGCTGCTTCTTTCCTACCTGCCTCTCACCTGCCGGCAGATGGGGCCTGTTGCTGACTCCAGCATGGCCATTCCCACCATTACATTGGGTCACCTGGTGTCCCTTCACCACATTAGGAGCTTTTCCCCATGATCCCAGCTCCGCCTGGCATGGGGCAGAAGGTCAGAGCATCACTTTGATCCAAGTGATGTCAAGACAGTCCAAATACCCCGGAGTGTCCCTGCCCCAGTGCCTGCTGTCCTCATCAGACTCCACGACATGACCCCAAGCCCCCACTAGCAGTTGACAACGCTGATTGAGGCTGGAAATCTCAGCTTGGAGCAGCCCTGCAGCCCACACTGCAGCTGTCCCAGCCCCGGGGGGATCACTGAGCCCTGTAAACACCACGAATGGGGGTGCAGACACCAAAAATAGAGGCGAGCAACAACAGGGGGGTGAGGCAGAGGTAGCTGAGCTGCTCCCCTCCGCCCACACGCTCACACAGGCGAGTCCCTCCAGCTGCGGTGCTTCCTCCGAGCTGGCCTTTCCCAGGAGCTGCCCTAACCCCGACGTGCTGTTCCAAACAAAGTGCGTGGTCCTGGGTGCTCCCTGAGGACACGCAGCGCCGCCCGCCCTGTGCTTGCCGGGATGCTGTGGGCTCTCCAGGGCTTCTCCCAGCGTCCCAAAACAATGAACCCTGGTCTTTGCAGACTTCTCCTGGGACAGGGTTTTGTTTGCCTAGGTTTTCCCTGCTCCCAGCCCGGGAGTGGGCACTGGGGTCATCCATGTGCAGGGGGAGAAAGGGGGAGTATGTCCCACATGGAAATGAGGATGCTGTGCCCTCAAGCATGGTCCATCCTAGCTTTTCCACCCCTTGCTCACCCCAGGTAGCCTGTTCCTGGTGTGAGAGGCCCAGCAGGATCATACCAGGGAGTTTCTCCCTCTCCCACTATTGGGAGCAGCAATGCTGTCCTTGGAGGGGGGAACTCTGCCAGGAAATAACTCTGACGAGCTCTTTCCCAGCAGCCCACGTCCCCACACAAGGACCTGTCAGGCACATCTTCATCCCTTGGGAAAAGTGTCAGGAAGAGCCATGTGCACAGCACGTCCCCTCTGCTGCCTGCCCCCCATATGAGCTGCTCTCACGCTCGCTGGCTCCTCTTCTGCACAAGAGACCAGCTCAGCCCCAGGGATGCAAAGAAAACATGGAGATAGTGGGCAATAAGCAGGAATCTCTTGGGCTCATCCAGCCAGGGAATTATTAGCTATGCCCATTGTGTAGGTGCTGGCAGAGTGAGGCAGGAGGGGATGAGTCTTCCTTGCAAACAAGGAAGGAACACAGATTTCAGCAGTGCTCTCCTTCTGGGAAGGCCTTTGTCATTCCTGAAAATTAAAAAACAAAAGAGAAAGACAAAAAGGTATCTTTACAGGGGAGTCTCCTCTTCCAGGATACCAGGGCATTTTTGTATTTTTTCTTGGTTGGATCAGGCAAAAACAAATCCCAAGATGGAAATGGTGGCAAGAACTGAGTGGGCCGAAGACAGTTTTGATCCAGAGAGATTCTGCACCTTGTTACAGTGCCAAAACAAACTGCAAAAAATATCCCCTTTTGGACAAACAACGATGTTTTGCCTATTAAAAGATTCTCAGTAATGTTACTTGAACAAGGTTTGGAGAGAATTTAAAGCAGGTTCATCATTTGGCTTCCACACCCCACAGGGCAGGAGGGGTCCTGGACATCTGAGATGATGATATGGCTGAGGTGGAAACTTCTGCCACCTCTCCCAGCTCCATGTCTCTTGGCAGCCCAGACGGCTCCAAGTCCTCAACAAAACTCACCCTCTGCCACAGCACCCCAGTTGCATGACAGCTTTGGTTAAAATAGGACAAGGAGGGTGTGTTGGTGGTCCCTGAGCAGCCTGGGGTCAGCAGGGTGGGAGGCAGAGTGCTGGCACAGCCCAGCCTGGGGAGGAGTCCAGGGGGAATATTCAGAGTTGGTTCAGTACAGGCCCTCTTTAATAAAAACATGAGTCAGCTGCTGGCGTGGGCAGCGGATTTTCTAAACATCCCCTCATATCCTGAGAAAGGGGGGAAAAAAATAAAGAAAGAAAATGAAAAAGGGAGGGGGAGGTGGGGGGGGCCCTCTTTAATAAAAACATGAGTCAGCTGCTGGCGTGGGCAGCGGATTTTCTAAACATCCCCTCATATCCTGAGAAAGGGGGGAAAAAAATAAAGAAAGAAAATGAAAAAGGGAGGGGGAGGTGGGGGGGCTTGATGGGAAGGGGGGGTGGAGGAAGAAGGAAAGAAAAAAAAAGAAAAACAAAAAAAGAAATCAAGGAAAAAGGCCAGAATTGAAAGCAGACACGGGGAGAGAGCAGCTCCTTCCCTGCAGCTTAAGGAGGCGAGAGCTGGGCTGGTTTGGGCTCCTTTTGTTTCCCGTTAGCCAGGCCCTCCCGTCCCCCTCACCCGCAGCAAAACTCCACTTTGCCTTCTTTGCAGCCACTTTGCCTTCTCCTCCTTTT
>NW_009953964.1:10157615-10170458 GCF_000747805.2 Chaetura pelagica
CCATCCTAGCTTTTCCACCCCTTGCTCACCCCAGGTAGCCTGTTCCTGGTGTGAGAGGCCCAGCAGGATCATACCAGGGAGTTTCTCCCTCTCCCACTATTGGGAGCAGCAATGCTGTCCTTGGAGGGGGGAACTCTGCCAGGAAATAACTCTGACGAGCTCTTTCCCAGCAGCCCACGTCCCCACACAAGGACCTGTCAGGCACATCTTCATCCCTTGGGAAAAGTGTCAGGAAGAGCCATGTGCACAGCACGTCCCCTCTGCTGCCTGCCCCCCATATGAGCTGCTCTCACGCTCGCTGGCTCCTCTTCTGCACAAGAGACCAGCTCAGCCCCAGGGATGCAAAGAAAACACGGAGATAGTGGGCAATAAGCAGGAATCTCTTGGGCTCATCCAGCCAGGGAATTATTAGCTGTGCCCATTGTGTAGGTGCTGGCAGAGTGAGGCAGGAGGGGATGAGTCTTCCTTGCAAACAAGGAAGGAACACAGATTTCAGCAGTGCTCTCCTTCTGGGAAGGCCTTTGTCATTCCTGAAAATTAAAAAACAAAAGAGAAAGACAAAAAGGTGTCTTTACAGGGGAGTCTCCTCTTCCAGGATACCAGGGCATTTTTGTATTTTTTCTTGGTTGGATCAGGCAAAAACAAATCCCAAGATGGAAATGGTGGCAAGAACTGAGTGGGCCGAAGACAGTTTTGATCCAGAGAGATTCTGCACCTTGTTACAGTGCCAAAACAAACTGCAAAAAATATCCCCTTTTGGACAAACAACGATGTTTTGCCTATTAAAAGATTCTCAGTAATGTTACTTGAACAAGGTTTGGAGAGAATTTAAAGCAGGTTCATCATTTGGCTTCCACACCCCACAGGGCAGGAGGGGTCCTGGACATCTGAGATGATGATATGGCTGAGGTGGAAACTTCTGCCACCTCTCCCAGCTCCATGTCTCTTGGCAGCCCAGACGGCTCCAAGTCCTCAACAAAACTCACCCTCTGCCACAGCACCCCAGTTGCATGACAGCTTTGGTTAAAATAGGACAAGGAGGGTGTGTTGGTGGTCCCTGAGCAGCCTGGGGTCAGCAGGGTGGGAGGCAGAGTGCTGGCACAGCCCAGCCTGGGGAGGAGTCCAGGGGGAATATTCAGAGTTGGTTCAGTACAGGCCCTCTTTAATAAAAACATGAGTCAGCTGCTGGCGTGGGCAGCGGATTTTCTAAACATCCCCTCATATCCTGAGAAAGGGGGGAAAAAAATAAAGAAAGAAAATGAAAAAGGGAGGGGGAGGTGGGGGGGCTTGATGGGAAGGGGGGGTGGAGGAAGAAGGAAAGAAAAAAAAAGAAAAACAAAAAAAGAAATCAAGGAAAAAGGCCAGAATTGAAAGCAGACACGGGGAGAGAGCAGCTCCTTCCCTGCAGCTTAAGGAGGCGAGAGCTGGGCTGGTTTGGGCTCCTTTTGTTTCCCGTTAGCCAGGCCCTCCCGTCCCCCTCACCCGCAGCAAAACTCCACTTTGCCTTCTCCTCCTTTTTCATTTCTGTTCGCCCGGCGAGGCAGCCTCCCTCCTCCTCCTCCTCCCGAGGTCTCTTTTATTTATACACGCACACACACACGCGTGCACATCCCTCTGCTCGGGGCTTTGCTCCACACCGGGGCCCAGGCAGCTGGATCCCCTCCCAGGTGGGCTGGGGGCTGCCCAGGCTGCTGCTGAGATGCACTAGAAGAGCAGAGCAAGGGCTTGGCTGCAGCCCAGCCCTGGCACAGCTTTGCCTCTCCTTTTTTATTTGATTTTATTATTTTTATTTCTTTTCCCCAACCCCTCCTCCCCTCCACTTCGTTTCTTCCCTTCCCTCTCTTTCTCCTTTAAGTGGAAAAGCCTGGCCAGCTGGGGAAGGCTGGGAGGGCAGGGACAGCCTCGGCAGGCAGCAGATAAAGAGTGTGGAGGAGGAGAAGAAGGAATTTCGGGGCTGCCAGAGCCCGTGGGACGTGCGGCACCAGCGCTTGCCCGGTGGGACCCTGCCCAAGGTAAGTCCTTGTCTTGCCCACCCAAGTTCCAGCTTGTCTTCCTGCTCTTCTCCAGCTGGGAAACCTCACGATGGAGGTTGCACAGACCCTGAGGACTCTCTCCCTGAGTCAGCCCAGATGCTCTGGAAGGGGCTTTGCTCCCCTGCAAGGGGCTGGCACCCCAAAACACCCCACTGAGGTGCTGCTTGGTGGAGAGCAGCCAAGCTCTGTGGCATCCTGTGGGAAAAGCTGTCCCATCAGCTCTTGACAGGTCCTGGGGTGGGATTGCTGTGGGGAGCCAAGGGAATACTGAAGCCACAGGGGAAGAGGGGGACCCTATTGCAGACACAGGAGGGGAGACAGTCTGGTCAAACCCTTCTAGGCATGGATGTGGGCAGCCACTCTGCCAAGTGCCCAGGAGCTGAGGGCCTCCACCAAGTCTGGAGTGAAGCTATGCAGGCTCAGGCAGCTCTGGGGACAGGGGGTTACATGACCTGTGGGGCTTTGATGCTCACCCTGGGACCATTTTGGGCTCAGAGCATCCAGCTCCTGTACTCATCTGCTGACAAGGAGACTTTCAAGCAAGATTTGGGGTGGGAAGGGACGTTGTGCTGCTCCTTCCTTGCCCCAGAGCACCTGGTATTTCTCCTAAAGCAGTGAGCAAATAGCTAAAGGTCATCAGTTTGGTGTGCAAACTCCTCCTGTAGGAGATCCTTTTCAGAGGATCTCCACTGATGACAAGAACAACCAACAGGGAGTCCTGGTGCTCTCCAGGGGCTGTTGAAAGTTGGCTGAAGGGTTATTTTCCTCCAGTACCCTGCAGGATAGGGTACCTGAGCCAGCGGCAAAGATGTGGCTCTGTCTGGCAGAGGGCATGTGCCAGGCTGGCTCGGAGGATGAGCCATCAAGTAGCCACCCCAGTTGGCAGCCAGCCCTGGGCAAAGTCTGACAGAGGCTTGAAGCCAGTCTTTGACATTGATGTCACCAGGCTCGGGTGTGCTGTGGCAGTCAGCATCTGTGGGCAGTGTCTCCAGGTCCAGGAAACAGCCTCAACTTGGTGCATCCAAAGGGGCTCATGTCTGGGAGAAGCATCAAGTCACACCTGCAGCACACAAAGGGCTTTTCTTCCTCCCTAAAACCATCTGCCCTGTCCTCCAGCTCAGCAGCGTGGAGGGTCCTTGCTGAAGGACTGACTATCACCTGACTACCCACCTGACTACCTGCCCTAGGCTAATCTCCTGCATCCCCATGCAGGGCTGAGGGTTCAGGGTGCCCGTGGTCTGAGCAGGGAGCATGGTCTGAACACCACGATGGCCACCTGCAATGCTGTACTCCAGAAGGGGTTGGCCAGGGCTTGTAGTCCCAACCCCTGGGCATTTCCACTGGAGTCCCACAGGGCTTAAGCCTGGACTTGGTCCTCTGCAACTTATGGACAAGGGCACATACTGAGTTCCAGGCTGACCTCAAGCCAGGTGTGCAGCTGATGCACAGGCAGATCCAAAAGGAGTTGGATCCCAAGGGCTCCAGGAGGAGTCCAGCATCAGCCAGGCACCAGCCTGCTGCCAATGGGAAGGAAATATTAAATGGCTGCTTGTGATCTTGGGAGCTAACAGCCCAGGCAGCTTGGACAGTGGGAAAGGAAGTGGGGGCTACAGTGGAGACAAACCAGACCGCAGCGTGGTGCCGGGAAAGCCGCAGCTCTTCCCATGGGATGTGCCGAAAGGCGCGCGGCTGGAGGCAGAGCCAACAGGACTGGAGGGAGTGGGTCTTCCCCAGCGAGTGATCCCGAGTGCTTCAGCAGGGATGCACATGGAGTGGAAAGGTATGGAGGGAGCCAGCAGGGTGATCAGAAGCCCAGAAGAAGCTGCAGAGAACTGGGAGAGGGGTGATGGGGCTCACTGGTCACTCGGTGTTGTGGGGAGGTAGCACAAGCTCTTCATGCCTGGGAAAGGTCACTGAAAAGAAGGGGGAAATGTCTGTAGGTTTGAAGACATAAGGCTGGGTGTCTTCAGCCCCACAGGTTTCCAAGGACATGTCAGGCAAACCTCTGGCTGGGGAGGTGTGGGCACTGCAGCAGGGAGAGGAACCCATGAGCTCTTTCAGCCTCATTTTTGATGGGTCTGTGACAGGATTTCCAACATGTTCAGACCACGACTGTTGGATAGAGGAGAGCACCAAGCCCTTCTCCAAAGCTAAGGAAGATGAAATTGTCTTAGCACCAGAGGAAAGCTGGGCTTAAGAAGTGCTCTCTATCTGCAAGAACAGTGTCATGCAAGAAGTGTCCATGTCAGCTGGCCATGGCATTTCCCAAATGATGAACTAGTGTGACCAGCCACTGCTGGAGGGTCTGGGCGGGGACTTCTGTGGTCCTTCAGGTCTGTCTGACCCCAGTGTCTGACGCCATCCTGAAGCAGGATGGGACTGCAATGGTGTTCATAGGGTCAGGCTCTCATGAAGCATCTTCCCAAGATGCAGCAGCAAAGGACATGGAGCAGAGGAGCCGTGTGATGGATGAATCCCTTGGGAGCGCAGCCGCCGGTGCTGGCAGGGGGTGCTGCCCTTGGCCCAGAGCTGGAGGGAGCTGGGGACTGCAGGGGCTCATTGCATCCTGTCACTGTGAGGGAGGATCCGGGCCCAACACTTCGTGGAGTTTGTTTGTTTGTACTTTAACCAAGGGAAAGAAATCCCCTGGAGAGGAGCTGCAAGGGGAGGGTATAGACCGGGTATTGTTTCCTGAGAGGCTGGAGTGGCTCCAGGAGGCTCCTTCCGCTCCACCAGGCAAATTGGACATAACAAGGCTTGTTTTAGGGGTGTCTGTTTCCCCTCCTCCTTTCCCCCGTTGCCTAATTAGGCTCCTTGAGCCAAGCACACCTCTGCCCTGCTCCATTCCCACTGGGATGCCTGCTCCTGGAAGTGCAGCACTTTCCTGGCACAACAGGGGACACAGAGCAGACCCAGCTGGGACAGGGACACATGCCATGGATGCACAGAAAGGTGTTGGGATGGGTCATGTTATGAGCAAGGGGGTTCCACAGGTCCAGTGCCTCCCACCCTGATAGCAGGAGACATACAGGGACATGCTGCTTTGTCCTGGGCTTACAGCTGGGACACAGGCTGTGCCATGCCTTGGTCTGTGGCTGTACCCTTCTCCTGCAACCACCAACCTGCAGAGCCTGAGGACCACAGTGTGGAGAGCCTGTGTTGGGAGCAGGGAGCTCACAAAATCTCCCAGAGAAGGGCTGCTGCTAGGAAAGGCAGGTTGGTGCAGTGAGGGGTGTACATTCTGCATCCATGGATGGACTTGTCCTCTCCAGGGCATGGCTGCAGGACCCTCTACTCATCTGTCTCTGCTGACACCCATCCTAGGCTCTTTCCCAGGCTCAGCAAGAGCTGGTGTGTGATGGGGCTTGCCAGAGGCTGTGAGGTGCAGGACCTGGGAAGGGTTGGAAAGTGCAGGGATATAACCAGGGCACTGCCAGGCTGTCAAACCTTGGGCTGCAAACCAGGAGACAGATGGAGTAGGAGGTACCTTCTCCCTGCTAAAGAAGGGAACTTCTCAGCACGTCCCCAAGGGCAGCATCAGGGCTGCTGGGGGGGACGTGGCTCCCAAAGCAGGGACCCTGCCCGTGGTGTGAGGCCCCATCCTGCTTGTCCCTCTGCCTTCCCCCTCCTGGCCCATCTACCACGCAAGAGTCTGTGACTGAAATCTTAATGCTACCGAGACGCAGTAATTGGCACCAATTAAATTGCTACATTCATGTTTGAATTGCTTTAACTGGCGAGACACACTGTCTTATTTATACAAAAAAAATATGTTTGCTTGTGGGTTTGTCTGAACCGGGGCCAGCAGAAAATACACCATTTTGAGCTCTGCTCTCTGAAAGCACATTCTCCTCTCTCCAACTAGAAGTCACCTCGGTTTCAGCCTTTGCTGAGGGAAAGGCTGCAGAACAGAAACCCCAATTTTCTGCCGGCATCACAAGAGGGGTCCCTTCCTCTCTCCTCACAAGCAACTGCCAAGTTTCCCTCTCCAGCCTGCGACCTGTTTGGGAGAATATGGTCTCATTCAGGAGTTTCTGGTGTGAGGAGCAGGGCTCAGTGCCCATTTTAAAGCTGGGCTCAGGGGAGGGCAGGGGGTGCTGGCAGCTCCCAGCCCCAGTGCTGAGTCCTGCCTCAGCTTCTCCCCCTGAGGATCCATGGGGATTTGGGGACAGAGGCTTTTTTGCTGAGCATGAAGGGAGTTGATTTTTGCTCTATGAGTGAGAGGAGAGGAACTGATGGAGGTTATAAGGGACACTGTGTGCAGGATGGCAAGCATGGCTGGCCAGAGCACATAGGAAGAGGTTATCCAAGAGAAGCGATCCTGCTTGTGCAACCTGCACGTGGATGCACAGGGAACATGTTTGCTTTCTGCACCCCCCAAATCTCTGTCGTTGCCCCCAGGTCCTGCTGTTACAAGGAGGTGGGGGCTAGACCCTCCTGGTGTGCGATACCCCAGCTTGCCAGCAGGCACAGGGTGGCTGTTCCCAGTGCTGCAGTTGGGCCATCTCTGAAGTCCTGGTGCTGGGTGCCACCACCCTGGTGTTCCTACCCCACACGTGACCTTATGAAGGAGGGGGCAGGATCAGCCCCCAGCAGTAAGAGCTGCACCAACAGCTGCATTTTTCTCCCTTTCAGGAACCCAAAAGTAGTAGGGCCAAATCAAACACAGACCCCCTCTAAAAGCGGCTTCTGCCCTTTGCATCCCAGCACTGCCCAACCCTGTCCTCTCCCACCCTGGCCACACTGACAGGCACCTCTCTAGGTCCCACAGATGGGGAAATGTGCCCTGACCACAGAGCTGGTGAGCACCTAATCCCAGCCACGAGAGCCTAAAACTCCAGAACAAAGCGATTAAGCTCAGATCCCTCGCAGGCAGCTGAGAAGGGAAGAGCTGATGCATCCGTGCAGATTCTCTCCTGCTTGACAGCAGATCCATGTCTCAGGGGAATTTTCAGAGGAGGATCGGGTTGCTCATCATTCACTGGGGTATTTAGGCTGATGAGACCACAACACTCTGACTGTTCTGGGGGCTTTGAAAGCCCCTACATCCTACTAGGACTCAGGATGGCTATTTTTCTCCTCCTGCCTCCATTGATCTCCCTTTGCAGCTGATGATTAGTGGTTAATTAGAGCCAGTTGGGACTTTTGGCTCCAGTCCTGGCCCCACCATAGCAGCCATCCTCAAACAGTGATTGTGAGCAGGTGATGAAGATGCTGACACGCTGGGGCTGTTTTCCTCCTGGTATATATCTTTAGCAGAGTGCTTCCTATGAGTGGCTGTGAGAAGGCAGACACAGCTTGTTGCTAGTTATGAAAAGTCCTGGGGATGCCAGGACATGGGATGAACAGCCAGGATGGTGCCTGACCCTTGGTCCCACATCATCTGCTTCATTCTTCACTCTGCAGGAGGTAAGGAAAAGCAGATGGGTTTGTTCAGAGAGGTCAGCCCCTCATGCTTGGGAGCTGGGACCCCTGAGTATCCCAGTTTTGGGAGTGGAGGGGCCAGAGGCTTTGCTGCCTGGTTGGAGGGGCCAGCAGTCAGTTATGCAGGGAGCTATGTGGGTTCTGGCCCGTGGTTTGGGTGTCCCACAGCCACATCCATAAGTCACATTGCTCATGTGCTTGTGAAGCAGCATGGTGTGTTCTCCTGAAAATGTCTTTTCTGTCAGGAGCGATGAAGAAGTTGGTCATGGGCAGCCCCAGGGTCTCTGTTGCATCCTTTAGAGCTTCCTGCTGGAGAAGGGCACTGGGAAAGGCTGAAACCCTCCCAAGGGGCACATCTGTGCCTCCCCTGGGCACAGTGTTGGTCATCACCCTGCAAGGAGTGAGTCCTAAGGCTTGAGAGCCCTGTTCCCACTCCTGTCATGAGCATCCTTAGACTTAGTCCCCAGACTCCAGGGCTGTGCTCCAAAATGCTGGTGAGCCTCCAGACTTGCCATGGCCCTGGCACCCACCATGGCCCTTGGGAGACGAAGAGGGGCAAAATTCAGGTGAGGAGCATATTGTACAGCCAGGCACCCCATCACCCTTGCCCGGCACGCGGCAGCTGTTCCTCCCAACATCCCCATCCCTCCTTCCCCAGCCTCAGGTCCTCACCTAGGGTTTTCCCACAGCCTGGGCCAAGATCCCAGGCTCTGGGGATGAGCCCCACCAGCCTTGGGGCTTGGCCTTTCCTCCAAAAGCAGAAGCAGGGGAGCATGCGCAGCCGAGAGGGCCACCAATACCAGCACTCGGGGCTGGGGGATTATTTATAACCCTGGCACCTCTCCAAACAGATGTTTCATTTTATTTTGAACTTGCACTAAATAGGTCACTCGTTTCCTCTGTCTCCCATGGGCTTAAAATGAAGGGGGAAAGCGGGGGGGATTAGGGGTGAGAGAGTAGGGCTCGCCGTGGTCCCATGTCCCTCTGTGCCAGCTCCTGGCAGTGTGGACAGCCTGTGGTGGGGTTTTTATTTGGATTGTGTGCATGATCATTGCTGTTTCTCCCCGACCCCCCCTCCCTCCCCGTGCTGGGAGAGGGAGGATGGCTGCAGCTGAAATGGGGCTACGTGGGGCTTGTCATCCCACCCCATTCCTCACATGGCTGACCCCAGGGCTGCTGAATCATGCTGCTGGGGCTCCGCGTGGACTCGTCATCCTCCCTGGCAGCCTCCCCCCTGTCTTGGGGTCACAGTCTGAGTTTTCAGCTTTCTGACAGATGCTGTCAGAGCCTGTGATAGCCCGTGACAGACTGGTCTGGAGGAGGCTGGCTGTGCCAGCTTGTGTCCTGCCATTTACTGCAGGACCTGTGCCCTCATGACCACGCAACTGCCTCCTCCAGGTGCCATCAAAGTTGAGAACCGGGGTCTGGGGTCCTAGACAGGGGTTCAGGTTGGGCCAGCCCTGTTTTCTGCAGCAGAGGCAGGCAGGAAAGCCATCTCCACCTGTGGGCATGGTCACTCTGAGCTGCTACTGCCACAGAGGTGGCATCTGCCTCTGCTTTGACCATCTAGAGCATTTGGTCCACACCAGGGTTGTGGCTTTAGTCACATCTTCTCAGACCAAGCTGCCCTGGTGAAACCACTCGGAGGGTTCATAAGTTAGCAATGCTGCCTGTGAGTGCTGGCAAAACCTCAGCTCTGCACGACTAAAAGAAACCCCCAAACTCAGGCACCCGGGGCTCTCAGCAACTCTCTGTCTCAACAGTGTCTGGGTACAGCCTCAGAACCCCTTGGTGCTGGCAGGTGGCCAGGCAAGGAGAGTTTTGCCTGCTGACATTCATCCCTTGGACAGGGATGGCCTGTGGGACCCCGAGGACTCCCCAGCCCTTCTGCTCGGGGAGCATGCGCAGCCGAGAGGGCCACCAATACCAGCACTCGGGGCTGGGGGATTATTTATAACCCTGGCACCTCTCCAAACAGATGTTTCATTTTATTTTGAACTTGCACTAAATAGGTCACTCGTTTCCTCTGTCTCCCATGGGCTTAAAATGCAGGGGGAAAGCGGGGGGGATTAGGGGTGAGAGAGTAGGGCTCGCCGTGGTCCCATGTCCCTCTGTGCCAGCTCCTGGCAGTGTGGACAGCCTGTGGTGGGGTTTTTATTTGGATTGTGTGCATGATCATTGCTGTTTCTCCCCGACCCCCCCTCCCCCCCCGTGCTGGGAGAGGGAGGATGGCTGCAGCTGAAATGGGGCTACGTGGGGCTTGTCATCCCACCCCATTCCTCACATGGCTGACCCCAGGGCTGCTGAATCATGCTGCTGGGGCTCCGCGTGGACTCGTCATCCTCCCTGGCAGCCTCCCCCCTGTCTTGGGGTCACAGTCTGAGTTTTCAGCTTTCTGACAGATGCTGTCAGAGCCTGTGATAGCCCGTGACAGACTGGTCTGGAGGAGGCTGGCTGTGCCAGCTTGTGTCCTGCCATTTACTGCAGGACCTGTGCCCTCATGACCACGCAACTGCCTCCTCCAGGTGCCATCAAAGTTGAGAACCGGGGTCTGGGGTCCTAGACAGGGGTTCAGGTTGGGCCAGCCCTGTTTTCTGCAGCAGAGGCAGGCAGGAAAGCCATCTCCACCTGTGGGCATGGTCACTCTGAGCTGCTACTGCCACAGAGGTGGCATCTGCCTCTGCTTTGACCATCTAGAGCATTTGGTCCACACCAGGGTTGTGGCTTTAGTCACATCTTCTCAGACCAAGCTGCCCTGGTGAAACCACTCGGAGGGTTCATAAGTTAGCAATGCTGCCTGTGAGTGCTGGCAAAACCTCAGCTCTGCACGACTAAAAGAAACCCCCAAACTCAGGCACCCGGGGCTCTCAGCAACTCTCTGTCTCAACAGTGTCTGGGTACAGCCTCAGAACCCCTTGGTGCTGGCAGGTGGCCAGGCAAGGAGAGTTTTGCCTGCTGACATTCATCCCTTGGACAGGGATGGCCTGTGGGACCCCGAGGACTCCCCAGCCCTTCTGCTCCTCAGCCTGGTTTCAGATTTCCTACCTCTGTGTTTTATCAGCAGCTGTTTATGGGCCCAGGGATGACAGGCTCCCCATGTGTGTGCCCTGCCTAATTCTAGCCATGTGCTGGGAAAAAAGAAAAAGGGCTCTGTGATGATAATCTGGCCTGTGAGTAAATGCAGTGTCATGGGAGCCAAGGGACCCCAGAGGAGAGATGTTGCAACTCTGGATGGTTCCAGCCAAGAGAAAAGAAGAGGGGAAAAAAAAACAAAAAAAAACACAACCCAACAACCCACTCAGTTTTATTTAGATTAAAGGGTGGGAAAGAAGCAGTTGAGGAGGCTGGGGGGAGGGTGGCAGAGGAAAACAGGACAAGCCAAGGAGTTTCATTGCCGGACAAGCAAGGCTTGGGTTTCAGGGGTCACCAGCCTTTGCTCAGGGAGCTTTTTGCGTTCAAAAGCAGGAGGCTGTGCCCTGCCTCCCCAGCCAGGAGAAGCCCTTGCTCCCTGGCTGTGTGCAGCATTGATCATGAGATCCATATGGGGCTTTTTTCATTGCATACGGGCACCCATGATCTCACTTAATGACTCAGATGCGCTTAGACAAAGAAGAAATAAAGTGTATTTTACTTGCCGCTAATTTGCACCAGATGTCCCTGGCCTGCTTGGCAGCACCGTGGGGCTGGCGAGCATTGTAGGAGCGCCTGGAAGCTCAGCCCCAGCAAGGCAAGAGGCTAGAAATAGAAAGCTGGAGGAAGAGAAAGGCCTGGTGGCTGTGTGAGAGGCCTGGCTTCCCTTCTCCACTCCTTCCTTTGCCATGGCAGTGCTGGTGCCAGTGGAGATGCCCTGGCAGGCTGGGGCAGCAGCTGGCACCTCTGCCCAGCATCACTGGAGCGTGGGGGTTTGGGCAAGGGGAGCAGGGCTGGGGCAGAAGACCAACACAGGGCAATGGATGCAGGAGTTGCCCCTCAATATCCAAATGGGATTTGCTGAGAGGGGGTTGTGCACCCTGATTTTGCTTCCCCATGTGCCAGCTTTGCAGGCTGGTTCCCAGTTCCCACCGTTGTAGGGGTGCTTGTGGTGCTCCCATACTGGTTCTCTGCAGGGCATTAATGGTTGTGAAGGAGAGTCAGGAAACATCCCTGTATGTGTTTAAGAGATGTGTTGATGTGGTGCTGAGGGACCTGGTTTAATGGTGGGCTGGGCAGTAATGGATTAGCAGTTGGGCTGGATCATCTGGATCTTCGTCTTTTCCAACCAAAACTGCTCTATGGTCTATGTGTGCTCAGGAGGAAGACAGTGGATCAGAAGGGTTCCTTGGTATGGATACCCATCTGTGTAGCTCTTCCATTGTTTAAGGCAGTTGCAGGGCTAGAAATGGCCCCGTCCCATATGATCCATGTTTGGGGATGTGCAGTGCCATGGAGGCTGGTGCCAGCAGTGGCTGCCATGCACAGAAATGCTCTGCCATGAGCACTGCCCCATATATTTGCTGGGTCTGAGCACAAGGGAAAGGGGCTCAGAGGTGTGGCAGGGCACACTGAGTGAAGTCAAAAGAAATTCTTGCCTTGTTACCCAAGAATAGTTAAGACTGAGCCTACACAACATATTTTGGGCATTAGCAAAGGCAACTTTATCTTACTAGCATCCTTAAGTAAGAGATAAGTCTGAAGGGGAGAATAGTAATAAATCAATGAGGTCTGGGGATGTTTGAGGGCCTTAGCAAGGCACTGTGAGGTGGGGAGGGCTGACAGAGATGGCTGAAGGAATAGTCCTCCCTAAATGAATGTGGGACCATCCTCAGAAGAGACTGGAACCCAAGACTCTGGGCGTGGCCCTGCTCCTGCTGCAGTAATGCCTGTCCAAGTTCATCACCCACAGAGGCATCAGGCCCCAGTCACTGCTCTCAGCAGCGAGTGGGGGAGTGGGAGAGGAGGGGGAGGAGAAGGCTCAGCTGTCACCAGGTTTGGGATGCGGGAGGCACAGGAGCAGGCTGCTCTGGAGAAGCTACAAAGTCATGAGATGGGGAATCATGAGACTTGAATCCCAGTCCTGGTGCAGCCGTGGTTCTGCTGTGTGGCCTTGGCCGTGCTGTTTGCCCTCCCTGCTCTCTCCCTGTGCCCTGCCTGCTTGGCTCCATGGGCCGTCAGACCCCGGGTATCCTCTGCTCGGCGCTGCTGCCCGGGGGTGTCGGGGCCCCCCGCTGATCCCACTGCCCTCGGCAACGCCCTGCTGAAGCGTGAGGCCAGAGAGAGGCACAAAGGCTTTCAGGGGTGCCTGGCCCCAGCCAGCCGTGGGACATTCCTCCCAGCAGTGTGCTGGGAGCGCTGGGAGCCCCAGGAGCCGGCCCGGCAGGCGGGGAGGAGGAGCAGGCACGGGCAGCAT
>NW_009953964.1:10172640-10207524 GCF_000747805.2 Chaetura pelagica
CTGTCCCGCCGTGGGTGCCCCAGGGGCCCCCGGCCCCGGGGCCCGGCCGTGTCACCCGACGTGTCCCCAGGGACCCCAGCCCCAGGGACCGGCCGTGTCACCCGACGTGTCCCCAGGGCCCCGAGCCCCGGGGACGCGCAGCCGCCCCCCAGGCATGCGGGGCTGAGTGTGGGCGCGGGGCTGCACCGCCCGCCCTGCGAGCCAGCTGACCTCCCGTCTGCTCTCCCAGCCAAATTCCTCTTTTAGAATAATAAACAGCGCGGCTCCGGAGAAAAGCTCCCTGTCCTGCAGCGCCGGGGACCGCTTGCCCTCGCATCCCGGTGCTGGAGGGGGATAGAGGGAAGGTCTGTACCCGTGCTGGCAGGGAGGAGAGGATGGTGAGGGGTGTAACGCGGGGATGCGGGGCTGGGACTTCACCTCGGCGGCTGTGGGAGGTGCGGAGCTGCAGGGCTGAGAGAAGGGTGCGGGATGTGGCGTTGCTGCGGGACCCTCCTGGCCTCCAGGCATGTGCCAGGGTGTGTCCCATGGCTTGGAAATGCTCAGGTCCTGGCCCATGGGAAGGACGTAGGAGTCTGAGGGGTCTGTGGCACCCTGCTATAAGCCATGGCAGTGGGAGGAGACAATCCAAGGCAGTTGAACATCGTGTGGGTGCCTGTGTTTGGCTCCCTGGTGGGATAATGCCTGAGTCCCTGCTTTTGGATCACTGGCCAGGGCTGCACCCATCTCAGCTCCTCCTTGTCTGGCACTCATAGGGTGCATCTTGTTTCTCTTGCTGAGAACAAAAGCTGACACTGAGGAGGGAAACAACAAGTGCTCTCAAGGCTGGCAGTGAGCTGGATGCATTTGATTCCCTTGTGAAATGCCTGTGTGCACCCACGTGTGCAAGTACACATGTCCCTGTGGCTGGGAAAGGTTTGTCCTTCTGCTAGCCAGGCTGTGCATGCATCCTGCAGGACAGGCAGAACTCGGTGTCTCTGAGCCTGGAGGTGCGGAGCTGCAGGGCTGAGAGAAGGGTGCGGGATGTGGCGTTGCTGCGGGACCCTCCTGGCCTCCAGGCATGTGCCAGGGTGTGTCCCATGGCTTGGAAATGCTCAGGTCCTGGCCCATGGGAAGGACGTAGGAGTCTGAGGGGTCTGTGGCACCCTGCTATAAGCCATGGCAGTGGGAGGAGACAATCCAAGGCAGTTGAACATCGTGTGGGTGCCTGTGTTTGGCTCCCTGGTGGGATAATGCCTGAGTCCCTGCTTTTGGATCACTGGCCAGGGCTGCACCCATCTCAGCTCCTCCTTGTCTGGCACTCATAGGGTGCATCTTGTTTCTCTTGCTGAGAACAAAAGCTGACACTGAGGAGGGAAACAACAAGTGCTCTCAAGGCTGGCAGTGAGCTGGATGCATTTGATTCCCTTGTGAAATGCCTGTGTGCACCCACGTGTGCAAGTACACATGTCCCTGTGGCTGGGAAAGGTTTGTCCTTCTGCTAGCCAGGCTGTGCATGCATCCTGCAGGACAGGCAGAACTCGGTGTCTCTGAGCCTGCCTCTCGCCTTGGCCGGAGCAGACAAACAAGGGAGAGGTCACCATTCCGTAAGACGTTGCCACCCTCCCCCTCTGCTTGGGAAGCATCTCCAAGAGAAATGCCTTTCTGCAAAACCAGCAGCTTTATTAAAACCAGCTATGAACACAGGGGAGGCGGCCAGAGGCAGCTGGCACAGGCTGCAGGGCTCTCACTGCTTGCTGGAGCAACACCCGTGCTGAGCCCAGCACCAGCCTGCACTCGCCTCCTGCTCCCCAGCTTGGGCAGGGCAGGGGTTTGTCCCATCAGTGATTCTGCAGGGATCACTGGTGGAGCAAGGGATCTGTCTGTATGGGCAGAGGAAGCTTTCAACAGGGCTAACAAGGACAGCCATGGGGCTGGGCAGGAGCTTGGGAAGACCTTAGCTGCTGGTGGGCAGGTATTTGAGGGGGCAGGGAGGGAAAATACAGCCTGACTTGTGCATGCAGGCAGGGAGGGGTGAAAGGAGAGGATCTCGCTTGTCCTTACAACTTTGAACATTGAATAATGGATGAATCACACACCCCTGTAAAGGCGAAGCGGGGAAATAAAGCAAAGTGTTCTGGCAGTGCCCTGGGGGGGCAGCAAGATTGGGTTGTCCATCCTCCTGCAGGTTGGTGCTCTCTGAGGTTGGGTGCAGCGAGGTAACATTTATTTACAGCCTGAATTTCACCTTGGTCCTTTCATCCTACCCACCCCCAGCTCTTCCCCATAAGTATTCTCATGCCCTCTGGCAAATGCAGAAGAGAGAGGGAGTCACAGAGGGGTGTTCTGGAGGGGAGAGAGGTAACCTGCTGAATAAGCCTGGAAGGATTTGCTGGTAGATCAGACTTTTGCTGAGCCAAAGCAAGAGAATAATAAAAACATCTGACAAGCACACGTCATTTAAAAACCATTTCCTCCTTAACATCAAGCAGACCAGGAGGCCACTCCAGGGCCAAGAGGCAGCAGAGCCGCTCGGTAAGAGACAGTGCCCGGGGGCAGGTCAGCAAGCCCAGATTGCCACTAACCATCCATCTGCCTGCTGGGCAGCTCCCCAGAGCACTGTGGGCATCATGGGGACGTGTCCTCGGGATCTGTCCTGGGAGCAGGTCAAAAAGCTGCTTGTGCTGGGTGAGGGGAGGTGACAGGAACTCAGCCTTGGATTGCAGTGTGCCTGAGCCATCAAATTCAGCTCTGTGCTGGAGCATCCCCAACTTCAGGATTCCTGAACTAATTTCCTGCTCAGCTTTGTTCCGGCACAGAAGAAGCCATTTCCCCTTACTCTTCCCCTTGTGAGCTTTGTTTTGCCTTTCAGAGGTACTCATCCCTGTCCCTGCAGGTGTGATGGGGAGGGTTACCTGTCACTCCATCACACAGGGGACCCCACTGCTCTTAGGGAGCTCAGGTCTCATTTCTTCTAGGCTCTCAGTTTGCTCCAGAGAGGGCTGAAAATGCTCTGTGGAAAAGATTTCTTGAGAAATATTGATAAAAGGGATTTAAAATTAAGAAAGCTTCTTAAATGTTCCCTTTACATATATATATTTAAAAGTTAAATATAATAAACTCATTTTTGGTGGTGTTTATTTGGGCTTGTTTAATTGCATTGGAAGGGGCAGAAAATGTGGGAGGGTTGGAGTGGGATCTGTTTTCTAGCAAGTTTTATCTCTCTGGAGCTAAGGGAAGCAAAAATAAGGGGAAAAAAAAAAAGGCAAGCAGTAGAGCAGAGGGAGGGAGAAAGGCAGGGCTCTGCTGTGGGGGGAGCAGCATTTCAGGCAGAGATGAGCAAGAATTGACACAACTGCTGGAGCCTCCAGCAAAATCCCTGTTTACCAGCTGGAGCTGCCTTAGAAAAAACTCTTTCTGCAGATCCAGCATGAGAGGGAACCAACCACCCTGCTGGGAAGGAAGGAAAGGCTGAAAACTGGAAAGAGATGGGAGGTTTCTGAGGTGGAGAAGGGAGCCCAGGGCTCGGGTGGGAGCTCAGGGGACCCCCTGCCAAGGGCAGCCCTGCTCTGCTGGCAGTCTGGGCTCATCCCACTTTCCTCCTGACAGGATTTGGCTGCCGAGCCATGGATCTTGCTGTGCTGTGCCCCTCTCTGAGGACATCTCTCTGGCTCCTCATCCTCACCGGTGAGTGCTGTGGCTGAGGAGGGTGTGCAGGACTGGGAACTGAGTGGGGATGCTGCCTGGGATGCTCATTGCAGGGCAAGGGGAAGGAAAGGGGAAATGCTGTGAGGAGCACCCACAGACGTGCACAGCTTGTTCCCTTCTAATGGTTTGTGTCCGTTGGCTCATGCCAACCCAGTCCTACAGCGGGGTGGATGAGACCCCCCACAGCAGGAAGGATTAGGTCAGACCCCAGATACACAATAACCTCCCATAGCAAGGGAACAGGGCACCTGGCTGCATCTTGGGCTGCTCACAGCATTGCTGCAGTTCCTGGGAGCTGTCCCCAGCTGCCCTGGGGGGACACTGGGGAGAAGCACATGTCCCAGCCCCACTGGGACATTTGGGCAAGGAAGCTGGGAGAGACACTGGGAGCCATTCAGGAAGACCTAGCCTGCTTTATTGCTTCCAAAGGATTTCCTGCAAGGTTTTGCTTTCATTCCCCTTTCACGTTTTTGCAAAGTGACATTGTTTCAGCCCCATCTGACACTGTCCCTCTGGAGAGGCAGCCAGCAGAGCAGAGAACTGCTTTGCCTCCTTCTCTCCCCACTGCCCACTAAATGCATGGCCTTGCCAAGCTTTTGAAGGTGCATCTCTGACCTCCCTCTGCCTTTACAGAGACAGGCTCATTTTGGGGTCAGCAGTATAGTCAGCTCCCCTGGTCATCTAGACCAGCTCACAGGATGCAAAAAAGCCAAGGATGTGAGCAAACATGGGCAGGAGGCCCAGGTCACCCCCATTTCCAGCCCCTGTCCTTCCTAAGGATGCCCCTGGAGCTGGTACAGCAGCCTCACAGCATGGCTGCCACCCAGCACAGCTCTGTGGTCTCCACCCAGCATTGCCACAGACAACACCAGCAACTTCAAGCATCATTATAAACCTGGTGGTGTCTTATTTCTTCTGCAGTAAGGCTTTCAAGAAGTACAGGGAGTGAAGGGTGAGCCCCCAAGATCTGGATTGACAGGGCACTTCTGAGGAGAGAATGTGTTTGTCAATGGTGGCTACACTAATGAGGGCAGATCCAGGAAGGTTATTTTGCCATGTAAAGGCTGATACTACAAACCAAATACATTGGTAGGAGGTCATGCTCCAGCATGTTTCTCGTTGGGCTTCAGAGGAATCCAGTCTGGTTTCAACTCCCTTCTCTTCCAGGTCTGCTGAAGGCAGCACCCGGGGGCAGTGCGCTGCACATCGAACCTGCAGACACCGAGCTTGTCCTTGGCCTCCACAGCACCTTCTCCCTCTTGTGCTATGGGAACAGTGCCCTGTCCTGGGAACGGGAGGGTCAGCCCCTTGCTGCCTCGCTGGAGCACAGAGATGGTGTCTTCATCAGCAACCTCACCCTCAGGAACGTGACTGGCCGTCACACCGGCGAGTACACGTGCACTTACAGCCCCGAGCTGGCCCTGGAGCCAGCAGAGAGGAAAGCCCTCTACATCTATGTTCCAGGTAGGGGACAGCACGTCCTTGTCTCTGCATTTCCGTGGGGTTTAGCAACCAGGAGAAAGAGGGATTTGAATTATTGTTTTGTCTCCAAGAATCCGGCCTCCTGAAATCCTTCCTCTCGTTGCAGGAGAGCTCTCATGGCAGGTCACCTGGCTGTGGCATGTCTCTGGTATGCCAGGCCATGGGACAGGCTCGTGTGTGGTGTGTTGGGACAAGGGCTGGGGGAGGCAATCGAGCTAAGTGGCAGCATCTGGCTCTCTCTCACCCTCCCAGGAGAGGTTTTGGCAAACCCACAACATGGCAGCTCTACTTTTCTATGGGGAGTAAGGGAAGAATCATTCCACCCATCTGAAGACAGAGCCCTGTGTTGGAGCAGTCCTGGAGGAGCCCAGAGTAGCCCTGGTTCAGATTCAAGCAGCTTTCTGTAACTACTGTTCCCTCTCTCCCACAGATCCCTCCCTTGTCTTCCTCCCCACAATCACCTCTGAAGAGATCTTCATCTTCATCACGGGCTACACAGAGGCCATCATCCCATGCCGTGTGACCAACCCACAGATGCAGGTCACCCTCTATGAGAAAAAAGTAGAGAACCCCATCCCAGCTGCTTATGACCCACAACAGGGATTCAAAGGCTTCTTTGAGGATAAGACCTATTTCTGCCGGACAATTGTGGATGACCAGGAGGTGGATTCAGATACCTTCTACGTCTACAGGATCCAGGGTGAGCTGGTGTTGTCTTAGCATTCCTGTGCACCTGCTGTGGCTGTTCCCTCAGCAAACCTCTCCCCTTGTCTCCTTAGCAAGGCCCTTGATCAATTTGGAAGCTGGATTTAATCCTGTCTCCATGAGGATTCTTTGGTTCTACCAAAGTGTCAGATCCATTCCTCAGGGAAGAGATTTCCCAGGGGACCAGTCCACCCAGGATAAATGGACTAGGTGCCCACTCATTCCTTCTCCCATTATAGATTCCTTTCTTCCCCTTTTCCCACAGTCTCATCAGTGAACGTCTCCATCAGCGCCGTGCAGACCATCGTGCGTCAGGGGGAAAACGTGACCCTGATGTGCACCGTGAGCGGCAACGAGCTGGTCAACTTCAACTGGGATTATCCCCGCAAGCAGGTGAGTGCTCCAGCCCCACAGGCTCTGGGAGAAGCTCCAGCCTTTGCCCAGGTGTTCCTTGACAATCACCTGTCAATGTCATTGGTAAAGCTTCCTGGGATACTCCCCATGGCAGAAACTGGGATGCAGCTGCTGCCACACAGGGAGGCTTGATGGAGCCATCCTTGGATTAGGGATTTCTGTTTCAGTAGCCCCTGGTCAGTGCACGTTCTGTCCCTGTGACAGCCCAACTGGGGTCCTCTACCCCCCCTCCCTTCTCCATCCCTGTGAGCCTGGTTTTGTAGCTCCAACAGCAGAACAAGCTCTTGACTTCTCAGACCGTATCTCCTGTCCCCGCTGTGCAGGCTGGGAAGACTGTGGAGCCAGTGACTGACTTCCTGCCCGGATCCACTCACGAGATCCGCTCCATCCTCATCATCCAGAACGCGGAGCTGGAGGACAGCGGGACCTATGCCTGCAATGTCTCTGAGGGCTACCACGAGAAAACAGACCGGAAGGACATCACGGTCCATGTGATCGGTGCGTTGCTGCCCACACACCCAGCGCCAGCAAACCAGGGGGGATCCGGGCAGGGTGTCCCAGTATGACACCACCTTCTCTCTGCACAGCCTCCAGCTCTCTCCCCTCCTTGCCTTTACCCTTAGTAACCATGCCAAAAAGCCAACCCCCACCCCATGTCACCCCTGCCCACTTTTTGGCTTCAGAACATCCCAAATCCCCCCCATGGCTTCTGTAGCCCTTTAGGACACTTGAGGGTATGGATGGGGGCTCTTCTGCACTGTGCAGTGCCAAGGAAATGTGAGGTCATATTGCCACCTCCCACCTGCATCTGTCCTTCTGGGTAGTTGGAAGGAACCTGCCTCATCTCCACAAGATAACAGCCTTTTTCCCTTCGTGCTGCACCTACATTCCCCTTGGAAGCAATCCTGAAGCCTTGAGGGATGGTTCTGGAGCTTCCCCACAACTTCTGGGTGTTTAGAATATTTTGTTCCATGTTCGTATTTGTCCAAAGGGCTGGAGAGGTCTCTTTTGATCTCTGACCCCTGTCTCTCCTGCCCCCTCTCAGAGCGCGGCTTCGTGCGCTTCCACACCCGCCTGCCCAGCACGGTGTACGCTGAGGTGCACAAGAGCCACACCATCCAGGTGGAGGTGGAGGCCTACCCACAGCCAAGCATCGTGTGGCTGAAGGACAATAAGACATTGACCATGGAGAGCAGCAGCGAGTTCACCATCACCAGCAGGAACCTGTCAGAAACCAGGTGAGGAATGCAGGGAGGGGAGGAATCACAAAGCAAGTTGCAAACCACCGGTTGGACATGGGATGGTGGTTGAATGGCTTTCCTTGAGTGGATTTTGAGCATGCCTCAGTTGGTGGGAGCTGGTTCCCTCTGAATGTTGTCAGCCCCCTGGTACCTTCCCACACCCATCAGTTATGGACTGTGTCTCCTCCAGGTACCAGACCGCTCTGGTGCTGGTGCGGGTGAAGCAGGAAGAAGGAGGATTTTACACCATCCGGGCTTCCCATGAGGATGATGAGCAGGAGCTGTCCTTCCATCTACAGATAAATGGTGAGGATGGGCAGGCAGACATGGGGCTGAGGAGTGTGGGGGCAGTCCCAGGTGGTGGCTCCATCCTTTGCCACAAGATCCTGAGGCTGAAGCCCTGGCTCCTCTGACAACATCTCCAGTGGATTTGGTTAAAGAAAGATAATTCAAGCAAGAAAGTTTCATTTGAAATATCTCACACATGGTCTCAGAGCAAAGGGGAGAGGGAGGCAGTGCAGACACCAGCAGCTTGGCCTTCATCCCCTGGCCTGAGGTAGATGTGGAGATGGGTGGGCAGCTCTAATGTCCAGCACTGTCCCCCACACTTACCTCTGTTTTCTAAAGCAACCTAGATGGACAGGCCTCCTTCACTACCCACTCAAACCTTTATCTTTTTTGCTGTTAGATTTCAAAAATCAAACAAAATTGCTGTCATGAGTCCTACCTCACTGTCTTCTTATGCCCAGGCCACGTTAGAGATACAGTGGAATAATGTTCCCTTTCCGTCCTGCAGTCAGAAAGGAGGATTGATTCCCATCCCTGCCTCTTGTTTTCAGTGCCAGCCAAAGTGGTGGATCTCAAGGAGAACAGCAGTGCCAGCAGTGGGGAGCAGACTGTAACATGCTCTGCTGAAGGCATGCCCCAGCCAGAGATCAGCTGGTCTACTTGCAGTGACATCAAATGGTAAGTGCAGTGGTAGAGCCCATGGGAACAGCTGGACAGCGTTTCTTAGAATAATAGACTATTATTTTATTGCCTTCTGCTGGCCCACACACCTGGGCATCCCATGGTGGTTCAGATGCCTTTATCTTCCCCTGGCCCAGGTGCAGCAGCAAGGGGCAGCCCACCCGGCTGCTGGGGAATGAGTCAGCAGAGATGGGTGTGCAGAACAACGCCACGTACCATGCAGAGCGGCAGGTCTACCGAGTGAACAGCACCCTGAAGCTGCACAGAGTGGATGAGCCCCTGCTCCTCAGATGCACAGTCCAGAATTTCCTAGGCACCAGCTCCCAGGATATCACTCTGGTCCCACACGGTGAGTGCTGAGGGAAGTGTTTGAGCCAATGGTGAGGAGCTAGATTTTCCTCTCCAGGTCTCCAGCCTGGAGGTGCTGGGAGCCAGGACTGTCCTCTGATGGCTGCAGACCTCCAAGGCAGGAAGGCTGGGTATTTCTGCCCAAAATGAAGCCTCCTTTGGGTTGAGCAGGAAAGGCTGCTTCAGAAGGAGTCTGGAGCACTTAAGTCCACTGGCCATGGACACCTTCCCATCACTGGCAGGGTCATCCCTCCAGAGAAGCAAGACAAGAGTACCTGAGCAGGCCCCCAGTGTCTTGTTATTAGCCCGCGGGTCACTAGATGGTGCCACGGACTTGACATCCATGCACTGCACATCCCAAATATGAGGAAGGATGGTTTCAGCCCAGGCCTAGAGCTGCCAGCTCTCCCCCAGGCAAACCAGCCCCCCTCGCTCCTTGCACCCTCCCACGGTCAAACCTCTCCCACAGCAGCAAGCTCTTCAGCAGGCTGTAACAACCCATTGCCCCATCATCCCCAGTCTGCCCAGGATGAGAGGACAGGGACTGTTCCCACCCAGAGGAGAGCTTAGGGTCCATGTCTGGCACGGGGACATGTACCAGGAAAGGGACAGTGCTAGAGGAAGGGTGCAGGGACCCCTCTGCACTGCTTTCCCCAGGGTACTTAGGCCGTGTAGAGGTGGAGGAATCTGATTGCTGTCCCTGTTATTATTGTAGCCCTGCCGTTCAAGGTGGTCATCATCTCTGTCATCCTGGCCCTACTGGTCCTCACCGTCATCTCCCTGATCATCCTGATCGTCCTGTGGCAGAAGGTAAAAGAGGAGAGTGTTCCCAGGCTGCCACAGTGGTACCCCTGTGTTAGGCTGGCTGGGAAGAGCAAAGTGCTGAGCCTCCTGCTGGCATGGGCTTGATAATGTCCATCCTGTGCTGGGACCATGGGTCTCCATCAGTCTCTGCATGCCCCTGGCACCTGTAGGCTAGATGGAGAATGAGGCAATGGCTGCAGGGACCAAAGACTCCCTAACAAAGCCCATCTACATCCCCCATGTCCTCTCTGACCCTCAGACTCTCAGATCATTCTTTTTCCTTTGCTCCTCTGTCCAGAAACCTCGTTATGAAATCCGCTGGAAGGTGATTGAGTCCATCAGCTCCGATGGGCATGAGTACATCTACGTGGATCCCATGCAGCTGCCTTATGATTCCAGCTGGGAAGTGCCCAGGGACAAGCTGGTGTTAGGTAAAGGTTCTGCAGGCTCCACTGAGGGGCCCTTGGGGTCCTCAGGGACCGAGGGCATGATAGGCTTGGGTTTAGGATCTCCAAAACAAAGGTATTTCCCTGGAGATGCGATGTGGTCCTGGGACAGCAGGACCATCTGGGACCACAGTGGGAGTCCAGCTGCCCCCTTAGGCATGAATCACTGGGTTATTCCTGCCTATCCTTTCTTGCACCCGAGTGGAAACCAGCCCCAACCCTAAACATTATAGCTCACGACCATCTCCATGCCCACCAGGATGATAGCAGCATGACTGGTGTGGTTTCAGACAAAAGATTTGTGTTTTCCAAGCTCCTCTCCTCAAGGGCCATCACTGACCTTGTCTCCTCACTGTTCCTTTGCAGGACGCACTCTCGGCTCTGGTGCCTTCGGACGAGTGGTGGAGGCAACAGCCCATGGCCTGAGCCATTCACAGTCCACCATGAAAGTGGCAGTCAAAATGCTCAAGTGTGAGTTGCCCTCACACTGCCCATCCCTTCCCCCATCCAAAAGCCACAGGACCAAACAGTGTCCATGAACTCTGCTCCTCACCCTGCTGCTCACACCAACTCTCTCCAACAGCCACCGCCCGGAGCAGTGAGAAACAAGCCCTCATGTCTGAGCTGAAGATCATGAGCCACCTGGGACCTCATCTCAACATTGTCAACCTGCTGGGGGCCTGCACCAAAGGAGGTAACTGAGCCCTGGTCACCTTGTGTCCTCTCCCTGCTGCCCTGGGCTGTGACGAGGAGAACTGTCCTCAGAGAGTATAACTCCTGCTTTCTGGTTCAGAATTATTCACCCTTTCCCTAGGAAGGTGTTGTGGGGCTCTGAAAGCCTTTCCTTCCAACCTGATTGAAACTGAGGGGGCACGTTTCTGTTAACCCCCACCTGCCCTCCCCAAAACACAAATTTCAAATTCCAAAAACACCAAGAATGTGGCTTTCTCCCCTGCCCCTGCCTAGATGTCCTGCAATCTGGTCACCTCCCTGTGGGATGAAGACTCGCTGCCCCGGGGAGCAGGTGGGTGGGAGGCAGGGCTGCTGCAGGTGGGTGGGAGGCAGGGCTGCTGCAGGTGAGTGGGAGGCAGGGCTGCTGCAGGTGAGTGGGAGGCAGGGCTGCTGCAGGTGGTCTCTCCCCCCAGGGCCCATCTATATCATCACCGAGTACTGCCGCTACGGGGACCTGGTGGACTATCTGCACCGCAACAAGCACACCTTCCTGCAGTCCTGCGGGGAGAAGGCCCGGAGGGAGGCAGAGCTTTATGGGAACACCCCCAAGCAGGACCACGTGCAGAGGTACCTGGAAAGCAGCACTCTCCTCCTCCCTGGTCCCATCCTAGCCCTCATCAATGGGGGGGTGGAGGGGGGTGGTACTGCCAGGAAGGATACCTACTGTTAGCTTGTGAGACCAGCCCAGGTGCCAAGCAGCCACCTCCAAACAGCTCCTGGCAGACAGGGAGTTAGCAGAGGCAATCTGTGTGTCCTGGAGGCTGAGTTTGCTAGCACATAGGCTGGCTGCTCCATGCCAGTTGGGAATATTCCCTGGCACTGTTAACTTTGTTGGCATAACCATAGCTAAGCACTGAGTACAAAAACGAAGGGATTCCCAGCATGTCTTAAGCCTTGGAGACCTCAGCTCTGCATTTTCAGGGCAGGCTGCATTGCTGCTGAGCCTGAGGGAGAAGTGCTAGGAGGGATGCAGTTGCACAAGAGGTGCCACCAGGAAAGGGAAATGGTCCTTTGTCTGGTTGTCAGCTGGAAGGGATGCAGGCACATCAGCACAGAGGAACAGTCCCATGGGAAGTTAGAAAGCAACACTTCCTTCCAGTCCTTCAAAACAATAGTAGAATAGAGCAGTGTTAGGACATCAGCACAGCTGCCCCCCACACTTTCTGCTTGAAGGCAACTGAGATCCTCCTAGGCACTAAGCACAGTCTCCCAAGCCTGTGGGGGTGTGTCCCACAGCTCCAGCCAGGCAGCAGGTTTCCCTTGCCCAGCACTGGCACGTGGAAGGTGTCAAGATGCCAAGCCTGTGCTCTGCCAGGGGAGGTGAGCAGGAGAAGGTTCATCCTATGGGCAAGGACACTTGGAGACCCACAAGGGAATATGGCAGGGCTGTTTAAAGCTAGCACTGAGAACATCTGAGTTGTTAGGTGGTGGAAGGAAGTCTCCAGTGCCATTTGCACTTCTCTGCGTTCATGATGCAGGGCTTCTTTCCCTGCTGTGTGAAACAATTCAGAGCTGGGGCTGAGGGCTCAGGAGTTGCAGTCCCACAAGTCACTGACCCCATCCCCTGTGTCTCCTCCTCTCCTCTGGATCTGAGCAGTCTCTTTTTTCCCCTCCCAGTCACCTCTCCTTGTCTGTTGAGAGCGACGGGGGCTACATGGACATGAGCAAGGATGACTCCCTGGATTATGTGCCCATGTGTGACATGAAGGGTGAAGTCAAGTACGCTGACATCGACTCCTCTAATTATGGCACCCCATATGAGCTGGACAGCTATTCCCCCTCAGGTAACAGCTCAGCCACAGGGGGAGGGAGAGGAGCTCACACTTTGGGCACTGGATGCCTCTGCTTGCAGAGATAGATGGTTCATATTGGTAACATCACCTTTACGAGTCCAGCAGCAGTGGCAGGTGTCCTCATGATGGGATCTCCTGGCTCTGTCCCTTTGTTGTTGGAGGCAGAGCGATCCCCAGTGGGTCCTTCCACTAGTGGGCAGCCCACAGAATATAACATTTGTACCTATGATATTTAAATTAAGTCAGAAGTGCTGCCAGGAGTCACAGAAGTGCTGAGTAACACCAACATCCACCTCTGCTTGCCCTCCAGCTCCTGAAAGAGCAGACCAGATGACACTGATAAATGAGTCTCCACTCCTCAGCTACATGGACTTGGTGGGCTTCAGCTTCCAGGTGGCCAATGGGATGGAGTTCCTGGCTTGCAAAAACGTATGTATGCCTGCTGGTCCATAACGTCTGTGGCAGTAGAGGCTGACAATGCTGTATCTCATGGTCAGCTTCTGCTCACTGCCATAGAACAATGTCCCTCTGTCCATGCCAACCTCCTTGTAGGAGAAGTGGTCATGCAACTGAAGAGCTGCTGACCTTTCCTCTTCGGAAACACAGCCCTGAGAATCAGCATGACTATATTTGCACGTGACAGCTAATCCTGGCTTAGATTGAGCTTCAGATCTCCAGTTCCCTGACTCTGAGCTCCTCCCAAGCCATGTGCAGCACATCTGGGGCATTATATCATCCCTATTTACTGGGATGTCCAAATAGTGATAAACTCCTCATGCTCAAGGCACTCCACAGCAGAGTTACTACTCTCCACAGACACCTCTGTTGCACCACACGCTCTCACCCCCTCCAGGCCTCATCAGAAGTGCTTGTTTAGTGGAAATTAAGCCACCACAGAGAACCATGCTCTGTGATTTCCTAAGGTCTGGCTTAGCCCAGGGGAGGCAGTTGGACTGTGTGAAACAACACACAGGAATGGGCCGAGAGAAGGGGAAGGGATGGGATCAGTGGTGTGCAGAGAGCAATTCCTGGCTCTTTGCCTCCAGCCAGTCAGTCTCCTTCTAAAAAGTGCATGGTCAGTGCTCCCCCATGGAGCACAGAGGAGGACCTCAGCTTCCCACAGTCACACTTCAGTGGTGTCATCTCACCACACTCACTAGTAGTGTCTGGCAGGGTCTGGAGCAAACCTCAGGGCTGCTCATATGGAAAACATCCAACGTGCTGGCAAACCAGGAGGCACAAGCTAGGCTTGAGTAACTCTGATGTCTTCAGGCTGCTGGGTTGGAGTGTCCAGCAGAGCCAGAGACATCCCCTCCCTGGCCAGCCTGACCTTGCTTGCTCGGGCCCTGGCAATCCCCTCTCTGCTGGGTTGTTCAAACTGCCCTTGCCAGGTCTGTGTGCCTGTTGCTGTCATGGGGATAAGCAGCACAGGTGAGCAATGAAAATGTGGTAGCTCTGTGAGTGGCCTGGAGCCATGGCTGTCCATAGAGGTGGAGGAGATGCCCTAAATTATGTGAGGTGACTCCTGTCCCTGCAGCCCCAGAAATGGGCTAGTGCTGGAGCTGAGCTGCTTCCTGAGGCTGCCTGGTGGCCCCTCTCAGTGACAGTGCCCTGCTTCCCCCTGCAGTGTGTGCATCGTGACCTGGCTGCCAGGAACGTCCTCATCTGTGAGGGGAAGCTGGTGAAGATCTGTGACTTTGGCCTGGCGAGGGACATCATGAGGGATTCCAACTATATCTCCAAAGGCAGTGTGAGTACCAGGAACCATGCAAGCCCCTTCCTCTCAGGCCTGTAGGCCTGTCACCCCCTAAACGCTCCCCGTGAGTTACCTGTCCATCACTGTGCCCAGGGGTGGTGATAGGGTAGGAGACAGTGTCATCAGCCAACCATCCTGCACCTGATCTACCCTGCTTGCTGTGGAGTAGCAGAATTGCATGCCTGTATCTCCAGGCTCCTACAGAAGAACCAGGGCAGCAGCAACTGTCCCCTGTACAGCCCATCCCTGGCAGCAGTGCTGCATCCCTTCCCTGCGTGGAGATGGGTTTGGTCCTGAGCTGCAGGCAGGAGCAGTGCAAGGTTAGGCAGCTTGACAGTGCTGCACTGAGTCACTGCCACTCTGGGAACAGGTTCACAGACATCAGCTCTAACCACGAGACCACAGGGTAAGAGGAAGTGTTTTCCTGTGAGCAGATACTTTCCAGAAAGATGCCTCCAATCTGCCAAGGCAGGAGAGGATGAGGCTGTAACTGAGCTTCCTCAGAACCTCCCCTGTGACTTCAACTACAGCATGTTCACTCCAGCCCTGGGGTTTTGGGAATGTGCAACCCCCAGCAAAGCAGGACATGTAATTCCCAGAGAAACTGAGGCTGGAGGAGCTGAAAGTGAAGCCAGGGACCTGAAACCCCAATCTTTATCTACTTTCTATTAACTTCTCTTGTGCTTTGGGACGTACTTTGCATGGGATGGAGGACAGGCACTCAGTGCCTTCTGCTGCAGAGAAGCTGGAGTTTTCCAGTCCACCCTTGTCATAGCTGCTTTTCCTTCCAAAACAGGAAATGAAACTGGGCCCCTTTGCAATCTTTCCTGGAGATTATTTTGGTATTCATTGTGCAAGCGAATCCCAGGAGCAGGGCAGCCAGTGCTGCATGCAAGCTGGTCAACTGAGGCCCCTTTTTGTGCATCAGTTTGAGTGAGCAAGAGCAGAAAAAAGCTAAATGTGTCTTTTGGCTCTTTTCTGGTCATTCCATAGCCCTCTCCAGCCTGGTCTCAGGTTTCCAAAGTTGAGATAGGCCTGGACTCCCTTCAGGAGTGCTGTGGTCATGTTGTGCTTAGATGCAGCTGACTCTCTTTCCATTTTTTCCCTCTTAGACCTTCTTGCCCCTTAAGTGGATGGCTCCAGAGAGCATCTTCAACAACCTCTACACCACCCTGAGTGATGTGTGGTCCTTTGGGATTCTCCTCTGGGAGATATTCACTCTAGGTAAGTGCCCTGGAGATGATGGTGGTGTCTGTAGTTCTGATAGAAAGTTAAGAGGATCCCTTCCCAGAGACAACAGAAATCCATTTCTGATCCCCAAGTCCCAACCTCACCAGTCAGAGTAGAGCTTCATTTCCTGTCTCCTTCTTTCCCATGCTGACATGGCCATTTGGAAGTGAAATAAAACAGGAAAGGTAAAGAAAAAAGGAAACCTTGGTGTGAAATGCATGTTGGCATGTGGGAGGAAGGCAACCCAGCAGCCTGATTTTCTTGCTCTCCCTTTCCACCCAGGGGGGACTCCATACCCAGAACTGCCCATGAATGAACAGTTCTACAACGCCATCAAACGTGGCTATCGGATGTCCAAGCCCACCCATGCCTCTGATGAGATGTAAGTGCTGCCCATACACCTTTCCCTGAGCTTGTCCTACACAAACTACAGAAGTGTTTCTCCACCTGCCCAACAAACTCACCAGAGGGCTCTCTCTTGCTTCTTGTTAGCTATGATATCATGCAGAAGTGCTGGGAGGAGAAGTTTGAGATCAGACCATCCTTCTCACAGCTGGTGGTGCTCATGGGAAACCTCTTGGTGGATTGCTACAGAAAGGTGTGTTTAAAGGGCCCTGTGCTGGAGGGACAGAACAGGCTCAGTGCTCTGTGGGGGATGCTGCCTTGGTTAGGGACCTCAGTCAGGGTTTGGAGACCAGAGCTTAGTGTTGCTGTGTCAGAGGATTTTGCTGTGACTAAGGCTGCACTAATTTGAACAGCCAGTGAAGGTGGTTTGGGTATCCTGAGGGCATTGTTAAGACAGCTGGTATTTCAGAAACTGGAAATGAGAACTAGCAGGAGATTAAAAACCTTTCTATGACTCTCTGGTATTTTGGAGCTGTGGAATCGTGCCCCTGATCTATCCCTTAGGAAATGTTTGTGATCTGCTTTTGGTGGAGTCAGGGTAGCTGAACCCAGCTAGAAGATGTCAGCCCCTCTAGAAAAACAGCTGAGCAGACAGAGAAAGCAAATACAACACAAGTGCATTTTCTCCACTCACAAGACCTTTTCCATTTCTCTTTTAACCTGCCCTGCAAGAGCAGAGGTACCAGCAGGTGGATGAAGAGTTCATGAAGAGTGACCACCCTGCTGTTGTCCGCACAAGACCCACAATCCCTGGGCTGAACAATGCCAGGCTCACTCCCAGTTCCCCCACCAGCAGCATCCTCTACACAGCTGTGCACCAGAACGGGGGCGAGAACGATTATATCATCCCTCTTCCTGACCCCAAGCCTGAGGTAACCTGTGATCTCCCTCAGGAGGCCTCCATCAGCAGGGCCAGGTAAAACATCACTTCTCTATTGTCCCATCCCCTGACTGCCCATATCTGAAAATGGGAGCCTCGGGAGAAGATGGGGATGCTCTGCTATGGGACAGACCAGGGTGGGTTTACCAGCAGAGAAGGAGGGAAGTGTCATCCTCAGCTCAGGTGCTGCATCCTTGTGTGAGCCTGCAGGGATGAAGCTGAAACAGAGGAGCTGGGATGTGAGCTAAGATAGGGTGTCATGTCATGTCCCTGTACATCAGCTGGCACAGGTGGGGACAAAAGACCCCACTTCTGTAAGGGGAGCAGTAGAGCAGGGCACACTGGAGCACATGGTCTGCAATGCCCCACTGGCCATAAGTTGTGTTTGAGGGCTGCATAGATCCAAGTGAAATTGTCTGTCCTCCTGTGGAAAGCTACTCACAGAGACTGGGGCTCTGTGGCTACTGGGGCCAGGAGATTGACACAGCCAAAGGGAATCCTCTCTCACCAGGAGACTTGGGACAAGGCACTCATGTGTTTTTTTCTCCTTCTTGTCTCCCCTCAGCTCTACACTGAACGAGGCCAACACATCATCTACAATATCCTGTGACAGCCCTCTGGACCTCCATCAGGATGAGGAGCAGGAATCTGACCCACAGCCAGGCTGCCAGGAGCCAACCACAGGGCACCAAGAGGTGGAGGAGAGTTTCCTGTAGTCAGAGCTGGGCTGACTCTGCATCCCCCCACAGCAAGACCAGCTGAGGGGCTGACCCAGACACTGCAGAGAGCCATGCTTTGAACTTCTACACTGGGACATCCCCACCTGTCCCAGCATTCCTCCTTCCCTCCCATCTCCCAGTGTTGTTTGGGGAATTAGACTTTTCCCCATTGCCATCCCTTTTCCCCTTACAAAGAGATGGCTCAGTGCCAACAACCTTCCAGATCACTGCCACATTCTCCTCAGTGACCAAACCACTGCAGGAGGGAGACATCTCACAGACCAACATCTTCTTTTCAAGTGAAAGAAGTGGGCTGGATCTCCACAAGAGATGCCATTTTCTGCATTGCTAAGACGATACTCCAGCCTCTTCCCCCTCCATGGCAATGAGCTTCATCTCCTCTGCACCAGCACTTCTGATGGTCTCACCCCCAGCCACACTGTGGTTCTGTGAAATGCCACCAGGATGGACAATTTGCTTGGAGCCCATTGCTGGGGTGTAGAGAACCTGCTACACCAACCTTCAGCTGCTGGAGAGCAAGAGTTCATTGGGTGGATTCTCCTCCAAACACAGCCAAGTCTTGGAGAGACCAGTCAGTGTCTCAGAGATACTGAATCATTTCTTGACAGCTGTTCTATGGTGGATAAGAACATCACAAGCACTACAGGTACCCATTGCTCTGGGACACAGCTCTGCATCCACCTAGAGGAGCTGTCACACCCTTTTGTGCCCAGCATGGCACCAGGAACCCAAGGGCATGCCAGGAACTCAAGCTGCTCTCACAATGACTCTGTGGAAGCAGCAAGGAGGGCAGTCCCTCGTTGTTTGTGTCACCTGTGTGGACACCAAGCTAATTATTCTTCATTGAAGATTTAAAGGGAACAAATATATTAATCCACTAGCCAGGGCCAGTATAAGGAATCTATATGGCTATTCATTAATCTACTGCCACTAAGCCCAGCTCATCTGCTGGGAAATCATATAACCCCACCAGCTGCAGAATCTTTGTGCCTTATCTTTGGGAAGCAAGGGCTCCCTTTTTATAGACTCTTCACCCAAACACCCTTTCTCAGGAAGGGAGGTCTCACTGGTCACTCCTGGGTCACAGCAAGATTATGGGGACCATAAGGATGCTGGAACACCAGTGCAGGGACATCTCAAAAGAGAGAGAGAGGGAGAGAGGCTGGGAAGCTATTTGGTCACAGCTGAACTGTCTCTCACACCCTGCCACTTTCTAGGGGCCAGGCACAGCCACTCACAGCCTGGCAGGGCTGTGGATGAAGTGTCATGGGGAACTGAGCAGAGCAGGAGGAATTATGAAGGATCCCTCTCTCTTGGAAAGTGTTTTGAAGGAAAAAAGGGCAGAGACCTTCCTCCTTGCTTCTTGCCTCCTTCCTTGCTTTTTGCAGGTAGGCCTGGACTTCCTGTGGTCTCAGCTGTCACCTGAATAAGGAGACCCAGAGCAGAAGGGACACCAGGCTTTTGAAATCACTGGTGAACCTCACCTCTGAAGAAATGAAATTTAGCCCCCAGGTCTGGCAACACAGAAACAAACAGGGATTTTTCTAAAAAGAGAAGTAACAGGCAGGTTTAGAAATTCAGAAATTCAATCAGCATCTAGCTGGGCTTCTGTTCCCTCAGAGCCACCAAGAATTAAGAATAAATAAATAAGAAATTAAACTTCTGCCAGAAATCCCCAGCAGCTTCTGGTTAAAGTTGTCTATCATGGCAATGCTGCTGTTTATACAGCTAAAGAGGAGTAGATGTTTTGTGGGCTGATGTCCTTCATAAAATGTGAATCTAAGAAACAGCACTTTTATTGGCAGCTGATGGAGTTTATTTTCAGCCCATGTGGTCAGATTCCCCACCATCCATAGGAAATCCACTGTGAATGACAACTCTTTTTCCATGCTCTGTTCTTCCTGCTTTTAATGAAGGAGCCATCTTCTGTGGCCACAGTTCATTAAATGATCCTAACCACAGAGAAGCAGTAACTCATGAGATTCTTGGGGTCAGACCACTTTATTTTTCTAACATGTAAGGTGCTTGGTAGGATCTGTATCACTGCAACTTGAGCCCATAGGATGGCACAGCTGATCATCCTCATCACCCCTGTCTGTACCAGCTCTGTTTTTAATTTGTTCTTCTTTATCAGAGGTGACCAGAAGTACCCTGTACTCCAGGTGAGGTCAAATCTAGACCTTGCATAGGGCATTAATAGTTCTGGTCTGTACTGGATTGGGCTTGCCTGGTGTAGCTTTGGATAGTGTTGGCCTTTTCCCAGCCACAACATACTGGTAGTCTGGAGTCATCCTCTGAGCAATCTAAGCACCTACATCTTTCTACTTTTTTCCAGCATTTCTAACCAAGATACTCCCTGCTGCTCCAGACATTGGATCATCAGCACATCTTGTTAACAAACTGTTATTTTTGGGCTGGACTGACTAATAAAAATATGAAAACTTCCAGCATCAAGAGCAACCCTGGAGAGCAACTTTTATTACCTCTGTCCAGCCCAAAGATTTCCTCATCAATTAACTCCTTCTCACCCTCCCTTTAGCCATCTGCTTATTTACTTCACAAAATCTAAACTCCATCTAAAATCCATCTTGTACAGATTAATTACAAATTAAATGACTAATGTCCCCCTATCAAATAGTTTCCATGGTTCTGAAAGAGGAGATCTACTTTTCTCCCTGCTGGGGGAACTCAGGTATCCTGTCCTATTAGCTGGGCATTAGCTACACTTGGATGCCTATTGTATTTTGTCCCATGTGTAGATTTATTGCAATTATTCTTTGCATCAAAACCTGTTCTGGCTGCTGAGAGGGTGCTAATCCCACCTCCTTCTTCCTTCTTCAAGTAGGTACGCCAGATGCTTTTTAAGATGGTACCATTCTCCACTCCTCAAAGAGATGACCAAATATTTGCCTTTGGCCCTGTGACTGCAAAGGCTAAGCCTTGCACCTTGTGGTACTTTCCTGTCCTTACTCAACTATTCTCACCATCCTTTAGCAAGGACATGCACACCTGCTGCAGCAGGCAGGTCTTCTCAGCCAGGGACAGGCAACATGTTCTGCTCAGCATCCCTGCAACTCTCCCCCAAGAGAGGGCTTGGCAGGGCTTACAGCAGCCTCCCCAGACAAGCTCTCTCTGCTCAGGGGAGCCAACTCCAGCCCCTTCTCCCTCTCTCACTGATGCGAACATTCCAGTCCCTAAGTGGCCCAGAGGGTGAGGGCCAGGAGAAATGGCCCCTGTTCTGGGCCCGTTAGTTTCACAGCCATAATTTCTCCAGTGAGACTCTGAAGGGAACCAGCCCCTCCAGGTTTTCAGTTTCAATTATCAGTATCTTTGTTTGGGTGTGGTTTTGTGTTTAGAGGTGGACCCAAACTGAGCCCCTCCAAAAAGGGACACGTGCCACAGCTTGGGCCCATCTCTAGTGCGGTATCTTTTATTTGTAGATCATATTTTACTTTACAGCTGTCACATTGTTATCAGCACCAGAATATGCATAATCCTACTGCCAGTCACTATTGCATATGTTCCTAAATGTATCCCAGAAATGAATGCAACACTCCAGTGTCTCTTTCCACATTTAAGATGCTTCTCAGACTGATAATGTGCACAGGTTTTAATCCTTTTGTCCTTCTTGGTTTGAGTGTGTTGTTTTTATTAAGCGACAGTGTCGGGTTTAGTGTTTGTTTGTGTCTTACTAAGAAATCTAGAGCACAGTGGACTTTATTTGTAACTAAATTGTCTCTGTTCAGCTGCCAAGGGGACTGTGGCAGTTCCACGGGGATGGGAGGCAGAAGTGCAGTGCAGATGTGCAGCCAGGAGGAAGTCAGCCAGAAGTGAGAAATGGGTCTTCCCCTTCTTCCCAGGTGGGACTCTGGGCTGGGGGAGAGGCAGCACCACAGGGTACTGGGCAGTGGGTTAGGTTTTGGCTGTGGGGAAGCTGGGCCTGTATAAAGCTGGGCAGATGTGGAGAAGGGGATTTCACAGATGTCTCCTTCAGGGGGGCTTTTTCTAAAATGGGATATCAGCTAATGCACTACGGAGGCAGACCCTGTGCTGCAATGCCCAGGCCTGAGGAAGGGCTCTGCTCAGGCTCAGTGCTTGGCTCAGACCCCAGGATCAGCATGGCCAGTTCACAGTGCAAACCCCAGGATGTCCCACATGGACAGGAGAGCCTGGAGACAGTTTGGCTGTGCTCTCACTTGGAGACCATGAAGGTTGCCTACTGGCAGCTCTCAGTAGCCTTTTGGCAGCCTTTGCCCTGGGTGGTTGCACAGGCAGAGAGCAACCAGAGCAGCTGCAGGTCCTCACAGGGCAGCTCTTGCGCTGGGAACAGGTCCTTCCTGCAGCATATCCCAGCCCTGCTGGGATACTAAGGAGTCAGGGCTGACTGCAGTGGTTAAGGCACCATGTTGTCTGCAGGACTTGCACAGGGCAGGCCAGATATTGTTAAAAAATCAGATTTCCAGGGTCAGTACATGGGTAGCTGGGCTCACAGTATCATTCCTGTGTTTCAGCCAGATGGCTGAAGCCTCTGGGGCATGCCAAGATGGATCCTGTTGAATTTGGAAAAGGCAGGTGAACTGCTCCAGCAGCACTTTGGAGATGACTTACAGGGGAGGAAGCAGGGAAGACAGCTTGTGCTGGGAGACCTGCAGTATCCCATCACTCCTGTCCTTTCCTCCTTCATGGATTGCACCAGACCTGCAAAGCTGACCCAAAGCTTGCCCTCTGCCCTCTCCCACTCCTGCTGTGCTGGCCTGCTGGCACCATGCTGTTATTCTGCAGCATCTCTGAACAGAAGCAGCACCTGCCTCCCTGCTGTCTGTCAGAAACCACCCTGAAGGCAGAAGAAAAAACAGAGTTCAGATGAAGGTACCAAAGAGTTAACATTTTCCTAGGTTTACAGATGTATTTTAGGATTTGTACTATGTCACATCTATAGCCATGAGATATTATTTTTATGCCGTAAACTTTTACAAATATGTTTTTAAAGAAAGAGTTTAAAAAAAATAAAGGTGTTTTTCTTTTTGCAAAGTTTCACCTCTTCCTCTGTTTGCCTGGTTTTTGTTGCTCCTGCATAGATGGGGCTGGGAATACAGCTTAACCATGTGGTGGGTGAAGGCTAAGCACGTTAATACGCTCTGCGTGACCCCAGGGAAAGCCAAGCTGGGAGCCAGGCAGAGAGAAGCACAGCAAGAAAACAGCTGAGCCCAGAGACATGGTAAGGAAAAGGGGCTCTGGTCACTGGCCAGCTTGTGGGTGGTGTTGAACTGGGAGGTGGTAGGTAAGAGGAAGGATGCAAGGAACAGTTCCCATCTCTATCTCCAGTACCTGAGGTTTGGGCCAGTGGCCACAAACAAGGCTCCTTGGGAACGTCACTGGGTCTGTGCTCAGATCAGGGTAGGGATGAGGGTGCTGGGCTGAAGGAGATGGGAGACAGCACAAGGTTGTTGATTTTTCCATATAGTTTAATAGCTCAGGGCAGTGGGAGAGACTGAAGATTATAGCAATGGGGCAGGGCACCTACAGGAGCCACACTAGGGTGCACAGGGGTCCCCATGTCCAGCTCTGCTCTAAGCTGGGGTCTCCTCCCCTCCCTCTGGGATCAGAAATTCCCTGATACCTTTTAAAGATGCAACCCCAAAATCCTGCCTCCCCATCTTAACATTCCACTGGGTCCCCCTGCTTTCTTCCTGTTCCCTCACCTTTCTCCAGTCACCTGTCCAGAAGTGCTGGGGTCCTCCAGCCCCATGACAGTCAGGCACCTCCTGAGTCGAGCCCAAAACTTTCTCCTCCCTCTGGCTCCAAGGAAGCTGCTCCTCCTGAAAACCACCCCAGGCTGCTGAATGGAGCTGTTTGCAGCCAGCTCTGAGCCACATGCTTGGAAAGCCAAGGGTTGCTGCAAAGAGGGGATTTTGAACTGAGGTTCAAATGTATCAACGTTGACCCTGTTTTCAGGCTGCATGATGCAGCCTCGGTGCAAATCCTTGCTGACCACAGTAGTGCTTCTCTCAGCTCCTGGAAACCCCTGGTGTACCCAAGGGCTCAAGACACCAGCTGCAGCAAGAGACAGGTCCAAGTCCCAGCAAGGCTCCTCTCTCCAGCACGGCCTGTCCTGGGCTCCTGTCTTTGCTCAGTTTGCAGAGAGGAGGTTTGCAGGGTCCTTGGCCAACTCAGGCTGATGTTCCCCAGATATGCTCTGAATCACCTGGCATGGCTCAGCCATGACAGGCAGACACGGCATTTTATTCCAGGAGCTGAATCAGCAGAGGAAAAATCACCTTGGCTCCAGAGAGACTGCAGTAAGGGCTTGGGGAGGCAAGGAGGAGGAATTGGTAGACCTCATCTCTGAACCCAACAGGCTCCCACTGCCCAATCCTGGGGTTTAAGTGACTCAAAGAAAGGTTGCAGTTCCTCTAAGCACCCCTATCCCTTGCTCAGAGCTGTTCAAGCACGCAAGCCCAGCAGCACTCCTGTAGCTGAGCTTGCAACCACAGGATTTGGGATGCAGCCTGCAGGCAGGAGAGATGGCCACCAATGGGAGAGGAACCTCAGCAGGCAGCTGGTTCTACTGAGCATCCCCAAGTGTATCCAGCCCAGCCTGGGAACCTGTGTGTACAGGCTGTGGACACTGCCATGAGAGACACTCTGCAAGATGCCTCCTCAAAAGAGAAGAAGGGAGGCTGAGATACTGTTTCCCTTCTTTGTATTAAACCTGCCTGGTTTAATACTTGTTCACATTGGTGAGTCAGTTCTCTCTGAGCTGGCATTTGTTCCTGGAAAAAAAAAAAAAAAAAAAAAAAAAAAAAAAAAGAAGAAGGAGGGAAACAAACATCCTTTAAAAAGCCCCTTTGGCTCAAAAGGAGGAAAGAATAATCAGGCAGACATCTCCTGTGGCCCAGCCACTTGACAGCACCCCAGGTCTGGGTGGGAGCCCCCCCAGCACATCACACTGCCTCTCCTACATGTTCATCTTCCCCACATCCTGCCAGGAAAAACTGCTGAGAGGAAATCTTCTCCAGCCAAAAGCTGCCTTTCCTTCTCTCTGGACTCCCTCATACTCTCCAGCCATCCTTCTGGCCAAAACCAAGACTCCCTCCATGTTCCCATGACTTTTAGTCATCTCCAGCAAAGTCAGTCGTGCTCTCATCTCTTGGCCCCAAGACCTGGTCTTGCTGGTACCTTGCTGATTGTCCCCTTCAGAGAAGCCAGTTCCCCTCCTGTTTGTGGAGACCCTCTGCCTGGCACCTTTGCATTGCACGTGCAGATTCAACAGCCGTTTGTGCAGGCGTTTTGGAAGAGCCCATCTCTTCCTGCGGAAACAAACATCCTTTAAAAAGCCCCTTTGGCTCAAAAGGAGGAAAGAATAATCAGGCAGACATCTCCTGTGGCCCAGCCACTTGACAGCACCCCAGGTCTGGGTGGGAGCCCCCCCAGCACATCACACTGCCTCTCCTACATGTTCATCTTCCCCACATCCTGCCAGGAAAAACTGCTGAGAGGAAATCTTCTCCAGCCAAAAGCTGCCTTTCCTTCTCTCTGGACTCCCTCATACTCTCCAGCCATCCTTCTGGCCAAAACCAAGACTCCCTCCATGTTCCCATGACTTTTAGTCATCTCCAGCAAAGTCAGTCGTGCTCTCATCTCTTGGCCCCAAGACCTGGTCTTGCTGGTACCTTGCTGATTATCCCCTTCAGAGAAGCCAGTTCCCCTCCTGTTTGTGGAGACCCTCTGCCTGGCACCTTTGCATTGCACGTGCAGATTCAACAGCCGTTTATGCAGGCGTTTTGGAAGAGCCCATCTCTTCCTGCCCAGGTTTGGCAGCCAGCATCCCTGCCAGCTCCTTGCTGGTGGGGCTGCAGCTGGGTCCAGCTAAGCCAGAGCCTTCCCACTTGCCCCAGGCTGGACCTTCCCCACCGTGCTTCCCAGAGGGTGGCTGTAACTTCCCACCCCAGAGCTGCCCTGAACCGCCATGAACTTCTGCTGCAGCCTGAGGTTACCCAGAGCAGAGAGCCGGGGGCTCCCTGTGCCTGAGCTGCAAACACCTTGCTGACAGGAGTGTCCCCAGCAGAGCTGTTCTGCTTGAGGCCCTCACCCCTGCCTTGGGAGAGGAGCAGTCCCGGGGAGGGTTCACCAGGTGCCTAATTACTGCTCCCAGGTGCCTGCCACGCTGTCAATTAGAAAACAGCTTGGAAAGGCCTCCCCAGGAGCAGGTGCCTGATGGCGAGAGGGTTGCTGTGAGCCTTCGGTGGCAGGTCCTGGGGGAGGAGGAGCCCCGGGGTCCCTGCGTGTCCCCCAGCCCAGCTGGGGACAGGGAAGGCTTCGCAGGCCGGACCGAACGTGTCTCCCTGCTGGGAAGGACAGCGCGGGTGAGTTTACAGCTGGTGGATCAGCCCTGGGGCTGGAGTGGGGCTGCAGGGAGATCCTGCCTGGCCCCAGAACCCCTCTCAGCACCAGGGCTCACACTCTTGGTTAAAACAACCTCATTTGTCACCTTCGCGGGCCTTTTCCCCCCCTGGGAGCTGCCCCGGGCTGAGCCGCCTCTGCGGGCCTGGGGGGTGCCGGCTGTTTGCCCGTGTGGGCCCCGGGACCTGCCCCAGCAACAGCCACCGAGGTAAAGCCCATCCTGCTGAGGTAAAGGGGGAGTCCCTGCTGCCAGCAGGTCCCAGCCTGGCTCTTTGTGACCCCAAGCAAGTGTGCAGCAGTTTCTGGGGGTCTGGGTGGAAGCAGCCAGGGCAGATGGGGGTTGTTCTGAGCTCCCAGCCCATGCAGGGGCATCGGAACTAGATGATCTTTAAGGTCCCTTCCAACCCCAACCATTTTATGGTGCAGTTGCCCCTGACGGTCCTGGGGAGCAGTCTGGGGGCTGAACCCCTCTCTGAGGCAGGGTCTGTGGCGGGAGGGTGGCCCTGCAGCAGGGCACGTGCACGGGCCCCCCTCTGCCGGGGGGGTTTGTCACCCATGACGTCTCAAAGCCTTGCGCCTTGTGTTTTTTTCCCCCCCCCTTCCATTTCAAAAACAAACAAACCAAAAAAAAAAGGGAATTTCTTAACTTGTGGTCAACTCGGAAAGGAGAAGCTCCTGCTGAGGGAAGCGCTGGGGACAGTGCCCACGGGGAGAGGCGCCTGCTGCTCGAGACAATCCTTCGGTCGCGTCCCTGCTCCACGCTGGGGTCACCACAGTCCCCGGGGACATGGGTCCTGCTCTCCTCCTGCTGCTCACTGCAGCTGGTGTCTGGCAAGGTAGGTCCACTGCCCCCTACCCCAAAGCCCCACAGTGTCACCCTGAGGTGGGTTTGGAACGTGGGATGGGGTTTCTTGGGATTGTCAAATGTCAGTGCTCTCTTCCTCCTTGAGCAGGGAGGGGTGCTAGCCTTGGTGGTGCAGGGAATGGGGTAATGCTCAAGTTGGACTAATGGGCACTTGGTTCCTGGTGGTGGAGAGTGAAGCTGGGCTTCCCGTAGTGTCTGCCAGAAGCCTTCTGTGGGCTGGGCTGGTCCCAGCTTCTGGAAGTTGCTTCATGAGGCAGCTGGTGCTACTGTGGGCAGGTTTGAGGTGCCTCAGCATGGGCAGACAGCAGGCAAGAGGGTGTGTCTCCTCCATGGCACAGCAGGGAGGAGACACCAACTTGGCTTTTAGTGCAGATTTGGCTGTAGCAGCTTTTTGAAGATCATCCAGAACTGGCTGTCATTACAGAGGGATGACAGTGGTGGAAAGAGGGTGTGTTGCTAGTCTGTGTTGGCTCTGGAGCCAGTGGTGCTGGGGTCTTGCTCTCTTGGCTGCCTGCAGCACTGCCAGGATAAGGCCAAGGGTATGGAAAGGTGCATGTAGCATAGGAAGAGCCTTGACAGTAGGGAGATAGGAAAAGGAAACTTCCCAGTCTTTTGGTGTGGGCAGGAGCTAGGAGGAAGGAGAGGTTCAGCAAGGGAAGCTGTCTCTGAAATAACTCTTTACCCAAATGGGGCAAAAACTGGAGACACTTGGCCTGCAGGTGACAGAGAAGGTTGGTTGCCTGGCTGCAGAAGTCTAAGGGTTGCTGTTTTCTGATGGTGCTGGCATATGCAACAACTGTTAAACCTTGTGATGGAAACAGAACTCAGGGAGCCAAGGAGGGAAAGGTTGAATGCACCTGGTTTTTGAGGCTGCAGAAATGGCCATGAGTGATAACCCATCAACCTCAAGAAAGAGTCACTAAGCCTGTTTTGAGGTTTGCAACCAGACAGAAACCAGTATTGCTAATCTCACATCTTAAGTGCTTGACAGCCTCTCAGATCTTATGTGACACTTTCTTTCATTATCCTTTTAAGCTTGCTCCCCATGCAAGCAGACTCAGGTGTGAAGTCCCCCCTGGAAGAGGGAAATGTAGTGAGGAAGGAATTCAGCCTGTAGCAGGGAGGGAATGTGTTTCTCTTGAGCCACTGCTGTGTTTGTATTTTCAGCCCTGTTGAACTGCACAGGGTTTTGCTTGAAGTCATCCTGAGCAGGCTTTTCCCAGGTCTTCTATGCTGGGGGCTGGGTTGAAAAGGCTGTAGGGTTTTTAATTTCTTGTGTTGTTTTTTTTTTTAAGTTAATAGAGACTAGGCAGGTCTGATGTAGACTTATAAGAGATTATAATGGTATTTGTCAGGATCTCTCTGAAAATTTCTTGAGGCTCTGGGACATCCCCATCAGGTGCTGTTGGCCACGTCAGTGTGTTAGACATTCATTTGTCTGAGTACCACCACATTTGGCCACCTGCAGCACAAAGCTGAAGCAAGCCAAGGTTGTCCAAACCAATAGCTTCAAGCTGGAGCCAGAACCTGACTTCTCCTACCTCTTGAATTGCAAGTTCATCTTCTGAGAGTATTTAGGGCTGACATGGTATGACCATTGCAATTTGGACTCCTGCTGGGGGAGTGCCAAGATCTGTGTTTTTGGCCATCTTGAGAGTTCTTCCCAAGGTTTCTTCTGTTTTCTTGTAGTGGATGAATCTAAAGCTCTGAGGTGGAAGCCCCAAGGAAGAGATAAGACAAGCACCCTTTTCCCCACCTCCTGCCTCCCCCAGATACTGGAGGTGATTCTGGGAATGGTGTCCCGAAAACCAAGCTTTTTCCCTCCCATCATTGAGGGGGGAGCAAGGGGAACTCGGGATGGTATGGGTACCTCCCAAGGCTAGACCTCAGCCTCATAATCTTCCAGAATGAAGCCAAGGTCCTGATAACTGGCTTCTGTGGTAAGGTCATTGAGCCCCTCTGTCTTACTAGACTTTTATTTCTCCTCCTTCACCATTTCCAAACCCTCAGCAAACTAAAGCAATGTTTTGGCTGGCATGGGAGAGGTAGGGACAGAGCCTGCAGCTGTAACTAGAGGTCATGGTTACACAACCCAAGTGTGGTAAAACCTTTGGCCAGCAGTTACTGGCAGTGCTGCGGAAGCTGCTGGAGAGCAGCAGAGACATCCCTGGGCTTCATGCAAGATTGCACACTGGTCAGCAGGGAGAAAGCCTCCCCCAGCAGCCCTGTTTCCCCATTCTGGAAAAGGACCTGCTGGTCTGACTCATCCCCCAGCACACAGTGTGGATGCTTGGGTGGCCTTTTCACCTGGCATTGTAGGAGACACTACATTTAGTGTCTCCTCCCCATGTATCCTCACTCCACTTTGTGGTGGTTGTGCTGTTGACAGGAGTCTCCAGTGATAGCCTGGAGGCTGCTGGCTTCCTCACCGTTATGGAGAGCACCTGCCCGGGGCCTTTTCTGGCCATAGCATCTCAGGAGTAACTGAACAATGAGGACACAGAGTGACATGGCTCTTGTCTGTCTTGTCTTCCTGCTGTGGCCAAACCAAGGACCAGTTACAACATCATCTTTCCCTCAGTCAGTTTGTATGGAGCTCTAAGCTGAAGAGCTTGCCTATCTCATTAAATGAGGATGTGGAGGGATAGCTAAAGCAGAGAGTAGCTGAGGGAAAAGCATTCAGTGATAAAGAAGTAAAAGCAACAGAAATGTGTCAAGCCCCACTAGAAAACAGCTTGGCAAAAAGAGAGGAATGTTGTGCCTCAGATATGTGGAAAATGTGGCTTTGCAAAGGATTCTGGGTTATGTTTTTTTCCATTCTGGGAATAAATGAGGCTTTTCCTCTTTCCACAGAAAGATAAGAGCATCACAAAAAACAAAACACAACCCCAGGGAGATAAGATGTCAAATATTCCATACTCTGAAGCTCCCTGTCCTCTGCTTCTTCCTGCAGGGCCAGTGAGTTTGATCCAGACCTTTTTTGGGTTTCCCCTGGACAACTTCACGGTTGTCACACACCACAGTGCTCTCCAGGGCCTTGAGCCTGGTAGTTTCAACCCTTTATTGCACAGAGGGAGGCAGCAGCCCAAGACTGTTTTAATGATGCTCTCTGAGCTCTGATGAACAGCTCTGGTGTTACAGAGCTGAGCACAGCTGGTATCCCAGGACACATGTTTGAGCCTAGGACATGGTCTTCCTCACCCAATGGGGTGGGTGAGGATGAGTGCCTGCTTCTGCTGGACATGTTACAGTGTCCAAAGCAGCACCCAGGAACAGCTTTTCTTTAAGCTGTCTTTGCTACCCATGACCATAAGCAGCCTTCCCTTCTCTCATCCCTGCAGCAAAGTCTGTAGCATCTGGCCACTACTCCCCTTTCCTCTGAAGGACATGCAAGTGCAGCTGGACTAATGGTGCCATGATGGGATGCTCTGCCCTATCCCACTTCCTGTTAAGGTCACAGAATCTTAGGGGTTGGAAGGGACCTCAAAAGACCATGTAGTCCAATGCCCCTGCCAGAGCAGGATCTCCTAGAGTAGGTCACACAGGAACACATCCAAGTGGGTTTTTAATGTCTCCAGAGAAAGAGACTTCACAACCTCTATGGACAGCCTGTTCCAGTGCTCTGTCATCCTCACAGTGGAAAAGGTTTTCCTCATGTTTACATGGAACCTCCTATGCTCCAGTGTGCACCTGTTGCCTCTTGTCCTGTCATTGGACATCACTGAGAAGAGCTTGGCTCCATTCTCCTGACACTTGCCCTTTACATATTTGTAAACATTAAAGAGGTTGCCTCTCAGTCTTCTCCAAGTTAAAGAGGCCCAGCTCCCTCAGCCTTTCAGTTATGGGTTTTATGTTTATTTGGATAACAAATCTTTTAACTGAAGAGGTCCTGTGAGTCCAGAGCAGTCAGCTGCAGAGTTTGAGGCATCACAAGACCAAACTCAGCTCTTGTTTTTGCTGCCACCACACAAGAGCAACGCTGCCTGCAATCACCTCCTCTACAAAGAGCAATGAATTGATAAGCTGGGCAGCTACCTTTACACTTCATATTATTTGAACCTGGGTGTGTGTCCCTTTAAGATGTGAGGTTGGGTTAGCAACTGGGAAGGAAAGCAGAAGTGGGAGAACAGCCCTTGAGAGGGGCTGGAGGGGATGCAGAGCCCCCCAAACACAGATAGCCATTTGCAATGTGTTTCCTGTCCTCCCTGAAGGCCTGGCGTGGGGGTGGTGGTACCACTTCTTCCCTAGCCCCACGGCACTGATTCATTTCTCACTTCCCCCCACCCTAAATATAGGTGGTGACTCAAAGAACTCGCTGACACAACAAAACGGGAAAAATATTTCCTTCTGACACAAAGGGCTGGAGCAGGACCTTGGTTCCCCTTTCTTCAGCCAGCAGAGGAGCCGTCCTCGAAGTAGAGATGGCATCAGAAATCCATCTGGCCTGCAGTGCCAGTGTCACCATGGCCTGGTGCTCTCTACATACAACTGCAGTCATGGGCTTTCATGAGCCATTTAGCTTTTCTGTGCCTCAGTTCCCACCCCTCAATATGAATAATGATGGCAACTCACTTACTTCATCATGTATAGATGGTATCTGCAAGGAAAACACTGACTCTGTGTTAAGGTATAAGTAGGTGTCCCTCAAAATCCACTGCCCAGCAACCAGAAATCCAGTCTTCCCAAAAGGCTTTCACTGACCTGCAGAAGTTTTGCAGATCTGTTCTAAGCTCATCACAGCACCAATGCAACAGAGAGCCCCATCCACTGGACTTGGCTTAAACTTCAGCAAATGGTGGTACTGGTTAACCAAGTTCAGCTCCAGCTCTTTCACAAAAGGAAAACTGTTGCAAGAGGTAAAACCCAATGGAAATAATTGGTTTTTTCTGTCCCATGTTCACATGTGAGGTTTTCTGTCTTCCTGGAAATTTATTCCTTGTATTATCAGGCTGTATTGGTCTGGTGGGATGGAGAATGGCTGGAGTGATGCAAGCCAAAAAGCCAGTTTGAACCCCAAGTCCAGCCTCTTCCTGATGCTGAGCTACCTCATGCTTAACAGTGTGAACTCCAACAGAGCATCATTAGGGATCATTTTTGCATTCTCACTGTTTCTCTTTTCCCTTTGTAGGCTTGACATCCCCAGTTATCAGCCCTGATCTCCCTGCTCTGGTTGTCAACACGGGTGATCCAGTCATCTTGTACTGCTCAGGGGAGACCAAGGTCGAATGGGAAAGTCGGAAGGATACATTCAGCAACCACACCAGCAGCACACTCAGCATTCCCAAGGCCACTTACAGAGATACAGGCACCTATAAGTGTGCTTATGTCAACAGCAGTGACAAAGACATTGCAACTGTGCATCTGTTTGTGCGAGGTAATCACAGATTTCCCTCCTCCTTTAGATGCTGGCAGAACTTCCCCTTCCAGAGAGCACAGCCATTACTCAGGTCCTCTCTATGGCTGTGGTGGTGTGTGTGTTTGGGGAAGCAGTGTAGGCTCCTACTGGGACAGTGGCTCACACACAGCCACGTAGGCCCACCTACAATGGGGCCAGTGGCTGCAGCACTGGGATAGAGTGCAGAGCATCTACATATCATGCACAGCTGAATGGCCTGGACCTCTCCCTCTGTTTACCTTGGCTTCCCTTCCAGAAAAAAACCAACAAAACACAACAGGGATGAAAGTCTGATTGGTGTTGTAATGAGCAGTGAGATCTGGAGATCAGAGAACAGTGTTGTCAGATAAGGAAAAGTCACATAAATCACATCCTCATGATGTGACTTGGACCCCAAACATTCTTTTACCCCAGAAGTTTTGGTGTGGTAGCTCCACCATTTGAGTTCACCCCTTCCCTTGTACCAGAGTTACTGTCCTGGACAGGGAAGCTGGTGGTCTGATGAATGAAACTTTGACAAGTTTAATGAGAGATAAGCTTACTTCTCAGTCTTTCTTGCCTGTGTACATCTGTGAGATGATGGCTGTGCTCCCCTCAGACACCTTAGCTGAAATTGGGCTTGTGTGAGGTTTTGGAGGCTGAGTTAGGCAGGCACTGAGCAGGGCTGCCTCAGCATCAGCCTCCCACTGGGCAGCAATGCTGGAGACTTGCCTTTGCTGGAATGTGTTCCTCAGCTTCAATGCATTTTCTGATCCCATTCTCTGGCATATCTTTTCCTCCACAGATCCCAATAATGTTTGGTCTGTCCCAATTTTACGGATCTCTGTGACCAAAGGTGATGATGCTGAATTCCCCTGTCTCATCACGGCCCCCGAGTATGGATCCAGTGTGACTCTGATAATGGATGATGGCTCTAATCTCTCACCTGGGACCAACTATTCTTTCAGTCCTGAGAAAGGAATAACACTTCACAATGTGCAAAGCAAGCAGAAGGGCTATTACCGATGCCAAGCAGTGGTAAATGGAAAAATAGAGAAGTCATCCAAAATAAGACTGCTTGTGAAAGAAGGTAAATGACTGGGGTTGCTGCTGTCCCTGGGGAGACAGCAATAGCTAAGATGGCCATAGTAGATAGCTAAGGAATAGCTCCTTGCCAGTGGTAGGAAAGATCTTCTGAGCTTGCAGTCTTTAAAGGGGATTTAATGGAAGCAAAATTCCATTAGCTTCTGGCAAATTGTCTCCTTCCATGGGTTCACCAGCATTCAAAACTTTGCAGGCACTATCACAGAAGAGAAAATGTCTACTGACCTCCCTGACGTTCTGCAAGTCCTCAGGCCCTGATACTTAGGATATATCCATTACAGAAGGTTCCCCTTCCCTTGCAACTCACAGTGACTTCTGTGCTCTCCCTGAGCTGTACTGCTTCCTACAGGCATGTCCAAAAACAATATTACAATCCCAAGGCTGAGGGTAAAGAAACTGAAGAGAATCTAAAGAAGAAGGTAGCCAGGCCCTGGGGAGTCTCACATGGGGTCATTGGACCAGTTGATGTTGAATCTTTCCCTGCTTGCCTTTGTGTAGGACCTGAGAAGCCTGTGTCAGTGATGATGGACCCTACAGACCATGTGCGGATCGTGGGTGAACCCTTCAAAATCACTTGCAGAGTAATTGCTCCTTCCCACAAGTATGACATCAGATGGGTGACACCAGCCAAGAACGTAAGTTGTGCAGCTTCATGGGGGGACAGGGCTTTCCTGGAAACTGGGAGACACAGGGTGGCAAGAACTGTCCAAGTCACCTGCAGGAAAGCCTCAATCTGCCCAAACTAAGCAGCTATTCAAACAAGATGTTGAAATCTGAATATGGCCATCCTTTCCTTGGGATGTCACAGGGCTGAGAAACACCTGCCCATTGTCAGGATCTTGCTGCCAGAGAGAAGAGTATGTTGTTCCACCCAAGTTCATTGAGCAGGAGCCACAGTATCTACCAAGGCAATGTATCTCCACTCAGCACTGCCAGGGCTTATAAAGCAGCAAACATGTTCAGGACACAGTTCCACAGATAAAAGATATGGGTGAAGAAAGGGAATGCATTTCAAAATCTCTCTTGTGCTGACTTTTAACTGCTAGATAGGTAGATATGGTTTGCTAGAAGTCCTTATTATATCTGATGCCTTTATTCAGGAGTTGAAATACCATACAAGTTATGTTGGATAACACAATGTAAAGCCAACTTGAACTCAGAAGGCTGGCAATGGCAATGACACTGACTGCTGTGGAATATCTGCCCTGAACACCTGGGCTTAATATAATAAATAGACCTCTTAGTCTCCACACAGATGGCTTTCAGTGACAGCAGTTCAGTAGACCAGAACAGGAGGGGGTGGTTACGTTTCTCATAAATATTCTGTTTGATCCTTTGCCCTTCCAAGAAAGTGCCTCATGCTCCCTCCCTGACTGACAGGTCAAGAGTACTAAAAAGCCTGACTTTGGAAATGATAACTATGTCATCAGCAACATCCTGACTGTCCCAGCTGTGACCATGGAAGATAGTGGGAAATACACTTGTATAGCTAATAACTCAGCAGGATTC
>NW_009953964.1:10208021-10214238 GCF_000747805.2 Chaetura pelagica
AATGCCTCGACAATGCTTCAGGTGGTAGGTGAGTGCTTCCCCAAAAGACTAGAAGGTGTGGGCTGAATCACAGCCTGAAGTATTTGAGGCTTCTGCCTCCATCTTGTTTCTAGTTCTGTGGCTGGAAACATTATTCTCCCTTGTGCCTGAAGGCTCACATCAGAACTGTGGAGCTGCTAGGAAAGGAACTGGTGTTCCCTTCATGTCTCGAGGGGCAGAAGGACTCTGGATGGATTCTAGATGAAAAATTGGAAAGCTCTGCTCAGTTTCTGTGTGTTTATAAACAGATTTAACACACAAAAAAGAAACAATGGAGCAAGGTTATGCTGAAGACCAGGAAAGGCTGGCTGGAAGAAAGAGCAAGCCACATGAGCAGAGTGTGGATCTTTGTATCTTCTATCAACTGATCCACATAAGAGGATTCAGGTCTATGATACACTTGTTTGTATCTCAAGATAGAAAATTGATCCTTGCAGCTCATAGACTGTGGTTTGCTGATCACCCCAAGCAGCTGCATACAGTGTCTCAGAGAGAGGGCTTGGTCTGAGTTGTTTCCAAGCGAGAAGCCAGAGTTTAGCTAAGGGGCCTGTCTTCTATGGACAATCAGGAGGTACAGTTTGGACCTCATCTTTCCACATGAGAGTTCACTAAGATTTCCTAGCTCTCCTCAGGCAGTTAATCCAAGCTGCCATGACAAAGAAGCAACTTAAAAGTACTAATTTGGCAACATAATCTGTGTAATGTCTCATTTCCCCCTTCCGTCTCTCAGCTGCCCTTTCTCAAAATAGTCCATTGATGAAGCTGGTGTAAGGTTGTTTCAGGTCTCTGGACATGCCTGCTGATGTTCATGCTCTCCTCCATCCTGCAGAGAATGGTTATGTGTTCCTGACCCCAGTGCAAGCCACCAGCCAGGAAGTTGCTTTGGGAGACAGTCTGGAGCTGCAAGTACACATTGAGGCTTATCCAAAACTTCTCTACTGGGGCTGGGAGCACACAAACCCCTTGAACTCTGGGAGTACCACATTCAAGGGCCACATGACCTCTGGAAACAACTGGTATGTGCTTTCTGTCTCCTACACTGGCAATGACACGTTTCCAACAATACCTTCCTGGTGAAACAGGTAGACCCCTTGCTACTGGCTCACAGATAACTCTCAGGTTTTAAAGAGGGGAACTGTTCAGCCTTTTAGTCTCCTCTTTCCGGTATTAGCAAACCACAGTGGGCAGGTCTGATCAGGTCAAGGAGACACCACCTCTGTCTCACTTGGCAGCTTTCTCTTTAGCAAACCTTATGGTAGTCACTGTCATGTTTGTGGTCAGGTTTTCAAGTTTGCACTCTCCTTGTGGGAAGAAATAGTAGGGATTTCTGTACAAAAAAACCTGAATTCCCTCACTGCTCCTCAGACCTGTGCCGTGTTCTACTGTCTGGAGAGTGTATGTACAGAGCAGCTCTGTATGCCCCATGGCAAGAGAAGCCATGAAGAAGAAGAGAACTGTTATGTGGATAAGATCTAACAGAGGGCACAGCTCTGCTTCTTCAAAGCCTACAGCAAATTGAGGCCAAAAGGAGACTGAAAGGGGGAGAATCTTTCCATTTGGGCAATTCCCCTTTCATTTTCTCAGACACCCAAAATATTATACTAGAGGAAGCCACTCAGTGAGCATGGTGGCTTAGGGCATCAGGATCTGAGAAATGGGCTGGGGAGTGGGCACTAGGAACCATGACTTGGTGGGCCAGGAAATGGAAGGATCACTCATTCTGTCAAAGGCAGGAGGACCAGCATCCTCTAGCCCTTCAAAGGCAATGGTTTACATGTTCAACTCTCCTTTCTGAGGATTCACCCACCCATAGCCTTTCAGAAGAGCTATGCACTTGGTGGCAAAAGGTCTTTTCTCAAAGGAAGATCAGACCCTCCCTGCTTCTCCTGAAGAAGCAAGCAGCAGATTCCCCTTGTGGGCTGGGATTAGTGCTGAGTATTCACCCACTCCAGAACACAGAAAGCAGCAACACTTCACTGACCAAAGGCCCTGTGAGTGTTTAAGTTTCCTGAGCACAGTTTCCTTCATGGTGTTTACTCTTTCTCTGAGCAGGTACAACAATACACTCTTCCTGAACCGCCTGCAGGAAGGAGAGGGAGGTCTCTATACATTTAATGCCCTCAACAATGAGACCAATGCATCAGTTACCTTCAGTATCTCCCTGAAATGTAAGTGCTTGGCATTGCCCATTCTTTCACCCTGGTTTCCCTGCGGATGCTGCTAAGCTGGCAGCAAGTGGGGTGGGGTATCAGGGTGCTTCCAGCCCAGCACCCACAGGCCACACAGCCAAACTGTGTCTGGGACACAGCCCAGATCCATGTGTAACACAGGGGTTCCTAGTGTTTTATTGTCACACACATGGAAGGTGAATCAGAGCACAGGGAATATGCTCTTCCTCTGGTCACAGCACTTGCTTCTTATCTGCCTTCCTGACAGCTCCTCCGAGGGTCTGCAAAGTCAAGGTCCCAGCCAACGACTCCAGCATCCTCCAATGCATGGCCATTGGCTACCCTGCCCCGCGCATTGAGTGGTACCAGTGCTCCATTTACTCTGACAGGTAAGAAACGCCCAGGAGATGGAGCTCCTCCAAGGCACTTGCCCTTGCTGCTGGCATTTGCTGAGCAGCACCACGTGGGCTTGCTTACAGACCAATGCAGCAGAGCGTGTTCAGCAACGGGAATGCTGTCCTGCTAATAAAGAGGTTCTTGGGGCCTGTTTGAGGAGAGGGAGCAGGTACTCTTCCTCAAGTCCTGAGTTTGAAGAGTTCAGCCACTTGTGATTCATATTCTCCCAATGCTTTTCTGAGAAACATGTAAGTCCCTTGGAGAAGTGCACTGGTGTGGGTTGCTCTAGAGCTACATCCTGACTGCTTCTAGTTGTCTTTCTGGGACCTCCACAGATCTGAGGCTCTGCAAAGCAAAGACTTTCTGAGCTGTGGTGTGATGAGAGGCAGCAGCAGCTGCCTGTTTGGGGGTGGTTGTGTCTCAGTACCAGCCCCATTGAAGGAGGGAACTACTGCCAGAGCACAGTTAAGGTCCTGTCTATACAAGGCTTTAATGTCCAGGGAAAGGTCTCTTAACTAGGCAGTGAGTAACATGTCTCATAGAGCTGCAACCCTAATTCCCAGTGTCTCCTCTCTAGTCTGATACAGGCACCAATTCACATGGGAGCAACTGTGCTACAGAGGAACACTCATTCTCTCCTGTCTCTGCAGATACAGTGAGGACTATAAGTTGCTACTGAATGACTCCAGTCCCCAGGTGGTGAATATGCTGCCCTTCCATGAGGTGGAGGTGGAGAGTGCCATCCCTTTCCAGGAGCTGGGTCCCAATTTCACCTTCTGCTGTGTGGCTGTTAACAGAGAGGGGAATTTTTCTGACATGTTTCACTCGCTCACCATCACCAGTAAGATTCCAGCTGGTAGCTGGCTGGGGGAGAAACTGGGGGGTCTTGGGGTCCATCTTCCTATAAGTATGTCCCTACTGTGTTTCCAAGAGAAGTGGAATAGATTCCACAAGTCCTCTATATTCACAAGGAGATGGGAGGCTTTGGCATTTGCCAGTCCTAGGCAGAGCCTGGTGCCAAAGGCTAAGCCACACCATGAGCACCTTATACCTACAGGACTTAGCTCCAGGGTGCAGTTCAGCACCATCTTTTGGTGGGCTTGTTCAGGCTGCACAGATCTTGCTCCCCAGTCAACCTGACCTGAGGTGCTCTGGTGCTCTTTGTGTGGAAACTGGGGTGCATGAGGCACCTTTGCAGCCTTGAAGTTGGTACCAAGAACTTCCCTCAGTTCCCAGCAGCTCATTTGGGTGTCTCTGAGGCTAGTGCTGGGTTGAGTTGCACACTGGGGAAGTCTAAGTGAACAGCTGGGCAAAATGCTCCCAGAGGTGGAATTGAAACAGGAGTGTTTTACTCATCCCCATTTTTTTTACTTCTCCAGGAAGTGTCATGGCCCCTCCAAACAAGTTCTTCAGCCCTGTTCTCTCCACCTGCATAGGCACTTCGGTCCTGCTGCTCCTTCTGCTCCTCTTCCTCCTCTACAAGTACAACCAGGTCAGTTTCCCTGCTGCTCAGCAAGGGCTGTGACGCCTGCCAGGCCCAAAGCCCATTCTGGCTCTGCTGGCAGCCACAGTCAGAGAGCTTGGAGCTCCCTCCCTCACCTCCACTGCCTCCCAGCTTCCCCCAGGGCTTTCCTGCTGCAGGGCAAAGCTCAAGCCCCAAACCCAGTGTGCAAAGCTCTGGTCCTTCAGCCTTGTAACCTAGAGGTCAATGTGACTATTCCTCAGTACTTTTTCTGTGCTGTCAATTGCATCTGGTTTTGCTCTGGTCACCATGAATCCATAAACCAAATTAAGGAGAAAAAGTGATTTGCAACTTATATCTACTTTTTATCCTCCTCCCTCCTGTCTTTATGGGGAAACAGGATGATGTTAGAAGGTGTTTGTCTCCAGGAAGACTAGGTCACTATTTTTATACAAGAACTTGCCCTATTTTCTCTGCACAACTTATTTTCAGCATTTGGATTCCTTCTCAGTTGTTTACAGAAACTGTACCAATCAATAGCCACCTCTGTTTCATCCGTGGGTGAAAATCTCCTGGTTTTCAGCTCTCCCTTTGACACTTTTCCTTTGACAGCCCATCAAGGCTGCAAATTTTGCAGCAGAGTTCTATTGCTGGTTGTCAGAAGATCCATCAGAACTCTCTCCCAAACCAGCACCTACAGCTTTGCAGGCAGAGCTGTCTTTGGCCAGTAGTCCAGAGAGATGTAGATGGATTTTGTCCCTCGTATCTGTGCTAACTTAACTTTGAGCATCTACCCATAGACTGCATCCTTCTCTGCAGCTATCCAGGGAAAGTGGTGAGGGGAAGCATTGCAGCACACACCTCCCAGTTGCTGGGACCTGAGATGATTCATCTCGGCCCTGGTCATCCCACCCATGCTCCACTGTGCCTGCCTTGATGGACCTGAGACCACCTTTGCTACCCTGGGATGCAGGTCCTTGCTGCTCCTTGTGGCACATGCCAGCCCAGCTGCTTCCCTGCCTTTCTCTGTGTTTGTGCCTCCAGCCTGGCTCCCCAGCCCTCTCAACAGGAATGACAGCACCCAAGCTGGCAACTGCGTCTGCCCACAGGCTCCAGCACTGCTTCTCTCTGCTTTGCCTGGTTACTTCTGCCATGAGATTCGTGGAAAAGTGACTAAATTCTTACTTCTCTTTCTCAATTTCTTGTTTTCCCCTGTAAGGGAAGCAGGACTGGGCCAGCTCCACCGTTCTGCTGTGCTCAGCAACCCACGGTACCAAGGAGGGAGACAGAGAGGGGACATCTCCCTCCAACACCAGCTGGGTACTGTCAGCTGCTGGTCTGGTGGGATGTGCTGGCTCTGCCATCCCAAGTGAGGGCAGAGGGCTACTTTAAGTGAAAGAGCCAGGAGAGCCTCCCTTAGTCACGGGTGACAACTCAGAAGGACTTTGTAACAGCAAAGGGACCAGGCTGTCCAGATAGAGCTACTCTCAGTCCAGGTTGAAAGCAAGAAATATTTGATGGGCTGAAACCCAAGTCTTCTCTCTGTTCCTGCAGAGTGAGAGATAGAGTGTATCTGGGGACTTGGGGACACTCAGGACTTGAGGAACATTGAATAACTGGAGTCTCTTCCTTACAGAAACCCAAGTACCAGGTACGGTGGAAGATCATTGAGGCCTGTGAAGGGAATAACTACATATTTATCGATCCAACTCAGCTGCCATACAATGAAAAATGGGAGTTTCCCAGGAATAACCTCCAGTTTGGTAAGAAAATTTCCTTGCTGCTGGCCTGGTGGTGTGCAGTTCGCCACAGAGCTGAAATGCTCCAATGGACAGAGCCAAAGCAACTGGTCAAAACTCAAAGCTGCATCTAGACATTATGGGAACATCCTTAACCAGGCCTTGCTGCCCTCTTCCACAGAGGGTGTTAAATACTGGGGTACAACCTCCCTCTGGCCCTCTATTGCTCTGAGGAAGGTTAAGAGGATCACATACCTCCATTTGCATCTGGGATCATTCCCAATGCATAGACCTGGTGATTTCATGTGTGAACACAGGTTATTTCATACTGTCTTTGCACACAGTAGAGTTCCCCTCAGATGTTTAACCAGCTCCTGACTAAGGGATGTGTCATTTTGTCTGGGCTCAGCAGG
>NW_009953964.1:10214660-10233338 GCF_000747805.2 Chaetura pelagica
ATCCCCACTGACCAAACATCCTCCTCAAGGCTGTGTGCAGGACAACTGTTCAATCTCTTCCTATAAAGCATCTTATAACACAATTTTTTTCTCTCTGCAGGAAAAACTCTTGGAGCAGGAGCCTTTGGAAAAGTGGTAGAAGCTACTGCTTTTGGTCTTGGCAAAGAAGATTCAGTCCTCAAAGTGGCTGTGAAGATGCTAAAGTGTAAGCCCAGAGCAATTTGCAAAGGCTGAAATCTCCCAAGCTCCTTTGAGCAGGATGTAGTGTGTGATCACCACAGGTGGTGGTGCTTCCAGGATGCAACATCTACTTTTTCAATGTTTCTGTGACAAGCACTGGATGCTGGAATCATGCTGTTGTCCTTTTTGTGGATATGTCTGGCCAGAGGCACAGACAGAGGATAGTTTCCTCTCTGAGTGTGTCTCCTCCTTTTGTTCTATCTTTGTCTGCAGCTTTTTCTGTCCTCCCCCTTAGTGACCTCCCTGTCTCTCACTCCTTAATACAGCCCTTCACTTGTCTTGCAGCATCAGCAGACACAGATGAGCAAGAGGCTCTCATGTCTGAGCTGAAGATCATGAGCCACTTGGGACACCACGAGAACATTGTTAATCTGCTGGGAGCATGCACCTATGGAGGTAGGACCCCAGAGCCCTGGTGTCCCTGTGGACCTCTCCCATAGCCTGCTCCTCTGAGGCCGTACCTCTCCTCTGTCACAACAGAGACAGGAGATTAATTGGGTGGTCTTCTTTGAACCTGTGACTTTTGAGGGCCTGTTGTGGGCTGTTTCCAGACAGGCTGATGTGCAGGATGGGTTCTGCTGCCCCTCCCAGGGAAAGCAATCCTCAGGACAGGTCACAGTAGCATCACTTCTCAGTGAGCCCTTCCTGCCTCCCTCCCAGGCCCAATCCTTGTCATCACTGAGTACTGTCGCTATGGAGACCTGCTGAATTTCCTACGGAAGAAGGCTGAATCCATAATTATCCAGGATTCTTCCCTGGACACCTCTTTAGACAGTGCTGCTGATTACAAAAACGTTGATGTGGAGAAGAAATACATCCGCAGGTAAGAGTTCTGGTGGCCACAGAACTGAGCAATATTTGGCCTGGGTACCTGTGGGAGAAGTGTGCAGAGGGCTGTGCTGGGAAGAGAGTGGGACCAAAGGTCTTACCTGCAGAATTTGAGGATATAAAAGCCACTGGGAACATGTGTGTTTAGAGCTGGTTACAGTTCCAAGTTTTTCCAAGTCTTTGACAAGAGTTGTTGAGTATCCCGTCGTAAATCCTGGTTTCAATCCAGTCTGCCCTCCTACAGTCTGGAATCAGAACTCTTTGGCTTCCTGCACTGTTTTGTAGGACAAGAGAACTCCCCATCAGCCACGGGCAGTCCCCTGACAAGAGGGGAGCAATGGAGCCCATACCACAGGGCACCTAGGTCTTCCTTCTGAATCAGCTTCAACACTGACCTTCCCTTTGCCCTTAAGTCTCTGGCTAAGCCACTTCCTGCATGCAGGAATGTAGTTTGTCGTCAGTGGATGAGAAGGACAGAAGGTGCTGCTGGAGGGTTACTAACAGTCTGCCTCCATCTCTGTTGCTTCTGCCTCAGTGACAGTGGCTTTTCAAGCCAGGGTTTGGAAATGTATGTTGAAATGAGGCCCGTGTCATCATCATCTTCTTCAGCATCATCTGATTCTGCGCAAGCCAGGGGTGAGTTAAAGGCTCATTTCTGTGTTTTTGTGGTTTTATTTTGGCAATCCTGTCTAGCTTAGCCCCAGGGAACCAGGATAGAGCACAGCTTACATTATTTGCCATGTTTGTAGCAACTCTAAAACACAGCTTTGAATTTCAGGGAAAACCTCAGAGGAAGTTGATGAAACCAGAGAGGACCTCCGCCCCCTCAATCTCTCTGACCTGCTACAGTTTTCCAGCCAGGTGGCCCAGGGCATGGCATTCCTTGCATCAAAGAACGTGAGTACCAACAGAACAACTGCCCCCAGCACCCCAACTGGGAAATGCAGTCTAGCCAGCAGGCAGCAGCCATCCTGACCACATAAGGCTTGGGATGTTTGTGGAGGGGTGGCCAAGCCCAGGCAGCTGCTGCTGGAAATGGGCCTCTTAGCTCTAATTGCTGGGCTCAGACATGCTGGGTCATGGTGACTGGTGTTTCCTCCGGAGCCTTTGTCTCCCATGGGCCCCAGGGAGTCCATCAGGGCAGGGTAGTGACATGGAGGAACCCAGACCTGTCCATCTTCAACATTTTCTCCCCAGCCTTTCCAGGAGATCAGGAACATTGATGCAAAGCTTTCTCATGTTGGCAACATCCCCACTGCCCCAGGGACAAGGAACTGAAAGTGGCTGTTGAGCTGTCTGCCAGAGCTGGCTCATTTAGAGTCCCAGAGAGTAACTGAATGACTGTTGCAGAGATGAGGGCTCTGTGTCAACAGCCCCTGGCTCTGAGACAGTCCCCTGAATTATAAAAGGACATGGGAAGAAATGTCACTCTGTCTTAGCACTGCAAATGAAGTGGTTGAAAGGGAGCCCGTGCTCCTTCTGCATGACACAGTGCCCCTTGCTGGGGCTTTTCAGGCAATACATGTTCCTCTTGCCTCTTTTAAGTGTTGCTTCAGAGACAGGCCCCGGCTACAGGGAATTAGCTGGGACTACTGGAGATGTTGGCTGGGTCTCAGTGGTGCTCTCTTCACCCCAGTGCATCTGGCTGGGTCTCAGTGGTGCTCTCTCTCTTCCCCCCAGTGCATCCACCGTGACTTAGCAGCCAGGAACGTGCTGGTATCAGATGGACGGGTGGCCAAGATCTGTGACTTTGGGCTGGCCCGTGACATCATGAATGACTCAAACTATGTTGTTAAAGGCAACGTAAGTAACTGAAGTGGGGACCAGAGAAGGTTTAAGGGTAGGGTGTGGCTGCAGCACAAAGGGCAGGGTGTAGCATAAGCTGCCAGCCTGTCCCAGTCTGCAGGACTCTTTGCTTTTCCAGGCCCGCCTGCCCGTGAAATGGATGGCCCCAGAGAGCATCTTTGACTGCATTTATACAGTGCAGAGCGATGTGTGGTCTTATGGCATCCTTCTCTGGGAGATCTTCTCCCTTGGTAAGAAAGAAGCAAGCTTGTAAACCTCTAGTTTTCCATGGTTTACCACTGCCCTAATGTCTCTGTAGAAAAATTTCCAAGGAAGGAGGAAGGCTGACAAAAATCTAGGTTTTATCAGGGCTATAAAACTGTTATTCTTCCAGAGGGATCATTAAAAACAATGGATCCTGGATGATTTGTTGTAAATCAGAGCTCCCTGAGAAGGAGTAGCAGTGGCTCCAGCAATGCTCCAGGTTGCACTGTTAAAACCTCTGATCTGAGAGCTGCCTCTGCTCCTGTTCTGTCACAGGTAAAAGTCCATATCCTGGCATGGTGGTGAACAGCAAGTTCTACAGCATGGTGAAGCAAGGATACCAGATGGCCAGGCCTGACTTTGCTCCCTTGGAAATGTGAGTGGCTGTGCTGAGACACACACAGTGGGTGACAGGGTAGCTAGAGCTGCTTCCCAGGGAGTGAGCAGGGACATGGCACAAGGGCCTTGGTCACACATCTGCCTGCTTCTTCCAGGTGTCTGCTGTTGAGGTTCAGGTTGGATCCTAGCAAGTTGCTCCATGCTCCTGGGAAAGCAAGACCTGGAGCAGTCAGTTATGATGCTCTGTTCACTGTTTTCTCTGTTTAAGGATAGGAAGACAGGAGAACTATTACATGTCTATATTCCTGAACTTAGTTTTTTTTAGTCAATTACTTTTGACTCTAGGACTATGAGAAGACAAGCCTGAGTAGGCTACAAGAGGGGAATGACTTTAAGCTTAAAGCAAAAAGTACTGGAGGCATAAAGCACCCTGTTGACAGATTAGTTTGCTCTGTACACTTCTGTGCTCACATCTCCCTGGAGCACTGCACTTGCACTGACCATGGCTTTTACAGGCAGGAAGATGAGGGGCTGCTCAGTGCTCTGTGCCTGAAACTCCAGGTGCTGCAGGGAAAAGGCTGAGGGTGCAGCCCCTCCAGCAGCACAAGGCAAGGGCCCTGTCCCCCTTTGGCTCTGCAGGTACAGCATCATGCAGGCATGCTGGAGCCTGGAGCCCACGCAGAGACCCACCTTTGACCAGATCAGCTGCTTCATTCAGAAAGAACTGGAGGTGCACAAGGAGCAGGTAAGGATCTGTGGAAATAAGGGGGAAGGGAGATGTACTTTCTCCCTGTCTGAACGTAGCTCCTGGACAGTTTTCCTGGAGATGTCCCTTACCTTTAAGTGATGGCAGCAGTTCAGTGTTCTGTGGGCAGCAGGATGGGTGGTGATACAACTCCATTTGCAGCAGCTGTGCCCTGTTCCCCCAGGTTTGGTGTGCAGCTGGACAGAGGGTGTGCTGCCTTGTGACCAGCTGTCCTGCAGCTCCACCAAAGCATGGGCAGGCCTGTCCTGCCAGCTAGCCATGCCCTGTGGTAGCAGCACTGGATAGTGTGGAGTCAGCAGTCCCAGCTGGTCATGTGTGCAGAGACAGATGTCCTGCACCACTGAAGGGACTGAAACACACTGGGGGTGATTTTTGCTTTCAAGGACTACACCAATCTCCCCTCTGCTGCTGAGGAGGACAGCGGCTGCGATACCTCTGGCTGCTGTGAGGAGTCCTGTGAGCAAGAGGAGAGTGGCCAGCCCCTTCTCAAGAGCAACAACTATCAGTTCTGTTAGCTGGGACCATCACCCTGGGGTAGATCCCTGTCCTTCTGGCTCTGCAGAGCTCAGCTCTGCCCTAGGACACCGACACCTTCTGCTTTGGCTCTCTGTGCTTTCTGAAGTGTGAGTGTTACCAACTCCCTCACCGAAAGGATGGTGCTGGTAGAGACTCAACACCAAGACTCACCATGGGGGTCCCTCAGGTCTTACCTCAAGTGTAGCATAGAGTTGTTAGGATGATTACACACTCCATCTCTACAAGGTGCTGAGAGGTTTCACATCCCTTGCCTCCCCAGCCCCAGAGGAGACTGTGGGGTGTTTGGCTTTTGTAGTGTTCCTAAAATGCATGTTGCAGCCAAATAAGGTATTTCCAAAAGTCACTCACGTGACTGAACCCTTGTTTTATGAACGCATCTTGAACTAAGTGCTGAAGCTGAAACTGTTCTACACACCAGCAGCAGCCCTCTTTCTTGGTGGTCCTGCTCTCTTCCCTTTGTCAGTCTAACCCTGAATGATGCAGAGTGTGTTTAAGTAGAGGCTTTACCTATATCTAGCACTAAATATGCATTAACATTTCCTCATGCAACCTACCTCTCTGCAGCTGATGCTTCTGCAGGAATTGAGTGAAGCAAGTCAAGGTGACAACCTCAGGGTTCCATGAACTTGCGCCCCAGTAACAGGACAGAGGGACAGTTATTTCTCAGGTAAAACACAGAGGTAACCAGTGCTTTTCTGCACGAGCACTGAACACAACCCCAATCCAAGAAAGAATGGCAGCTTAAACAGATCTGGAAGTCAACATACATCCTACAAAATGTCTGAGTTGAACATGTAGCAATCACTGCCTTTGTCATGATTACAGGTAGACTTTTTGTACATATTTTCCTGAGTATATTTTAGTAGTACCACTGAGGTAACTTTTTTTCATAAGCTAGGGCCCCATCACCTGTAGCTGTCAGAAGTAGCTAAAGAACCTACTCAGCAGCTTCACCTGCTTCGATGGGTAAAGGTTCAGTATTCCAGGTATAAACACTGACAGAGCTCAGGCAAACTGTGTGGCAGGTGGCCTTTGTCATACTTTGAGCCAATTATGGTGTGGGCCACTTCTGGTTATATAAAACCCAGTTTTATGCTAACACCAAGTGATTCACTCCTCCTTACTAAATAAAAGCTAATGTACTTCTATCTGTCAGCATTATAGAGAATAAAATAAGATGTTTAACAAAGTGAGACTTTAAGGACTGTTCTCAGAGAGGAATAGATCAGAGCATGAGTGATGCACTGGCCCATCCTCTCACAGCTTGCAACTCTGCTTCAGTTCCTCAGACACACTTCTAATTACCAGTTCTCAAAACCACTCAATCTTGTGTAATACAAACAAACCCAAATTATTAAAAACAAGGTTTTAAAACACTTTGCTCTGACTGGATGTGTGTAATTGGGAAAAATGAAAAAGTCTCCATCCATGGATTTAATGGGGGAATAATTTAAATTGTGATGGGATATCTGGCAGCAGTTTCTGTGTTTGAGACAGGTGTGTGAAGAAAGGCAGTGCAATGCCAAGGGCAGAGGCAGATGAGTCTTAGATGCAGCAGGACCTCCAGCCCAGGCTGTTAGACACATCTTGAAGTTACTGGCACCTGCTGCAGATGCTCTCCTATGAAAGTCACCTTAGGACCTGCCCTGTGCAGGGAAGTGCAGGAAAAAAAGCAGGTAGACTGGGGAATTCAACCAACTGCAGAACCTGTTTTTTTTTTAACATTTAGCTATATTAATGTGATGTGACACTGGTGCAAGAACTTCTTGAGCTGTTCCTCTCCAACACCTTGCTTTTAAGAACACCAGGCTTTTCCCCACCACCAGGGCAGTGCAGACTGCAATCAAGGTTTCTGTGCAGTGTTTCTGCCCTTTCCCATTTCAGTCCTCCAGGTCTTGTACATGAAAAACAAGTCACTTAGCCATATTTTCACCCCAAAAATTGGAGATAATTTATTAAATTTATCACTGACTGAAAAAAGTCACTAATGTCTCTTATAATAAGTTAATGTTCTTAACAGAAAAACCCCAAGCCATAATTACTGCATTTGCTTAGACTTAATACATTTACTTTAACAGTACGGTACTCAATAGGTTCCCCTTCACAGAAGGGAGTTTTCAACCACACCACAAGCCTCTGAACCTTCCCCACTGCTCACCCAGACAAAATAAACTCCCTGGATGGCAACGTAGCAGTCTGGCACCCCCCTCCCTCCTCTGCAGGTCACAGCAACCTCCCATCCCCTGTCACTTTGTCACCAGCACTAGCAAAGGGAGCTGGCAGCAGACAAGGCATGCAGCCCTGCAGACACACTGCAGGGGCAGAGGTCTCAGTCCCACCCCTCTGAAGGAGAAGGAGACTTCTTGAACCCACCCCATGCTGTGTGGACATGGGCAGGGCACGTTACCTCTGAATGGGTGGATGCAGCTCTCAGCTGTAGTCTCTCCTGTGAGGGAAGAACACCAAACCCTGCGTGCTCTGGTGACACTGCATCCATCATTGCTCCTTGATCCCACAAACATACTTTGTGATGCTGCCCTAAGGGCAGGGCAGCAGAAACTCAAGTGCTTTAACAGAATGAAACTGCTAAAAAAACCCCACCAAACAAGTATCCAGAAATGTTTAGTGTCCTTTCCACAGCCACCACCTCACACAGTGCTCCTACAAGCTCCAATGAGCTTGTTCCCCTGGGGCTCAACCAGTCAATTCTTAACTTACAGAACACTTCTCACTCAGTGTATATTTCTGCTTATAGATGATTAGTGCTTATGTGAAGGGACAAACAATTCTAGAAACTTCCTGCATCTGAAGCACCCGCAATCCCAGACTAGGGAGGCTGGCTGAAGCTGCACAGCTGCTCTTCCTCCTTAACTGAAGACCCTTTGCAGCCAATGTATATAAGAGCTCTGCAAGATTTCCAAGCAGATGTCAGTGTCCTAAACTAATCTATCCGGAAGATTTTTTTTGGGAAATCATCTTAGCTGTCTGCCTTTCATGCCTGCTCCCACACACCCAGCCCTGCCACCAATATGCACAAAGAAGTCAGCAAGCAAGATTCAGAATTTAAAAACCTGTGTGCTTGACCATGTGTACACCCTGTCACGAGAACTGCTGCTCCCTTCTCCACTGCCCAGCTCCAGGGAGGGCAACATCCCACACCCTGGAACAGGGGGTCCATCGCACACCTCAGGAGGCAGCTGCAGCCCTCACAAGGGGAGCAACAGACCCATTCTCACAGCACCTCTCATGACACTCTGAAAGCACACAGCTCTTTGGTCATTTACAGCAATCAAAGCCACCAGCATCACACCTCCAACCTGTAAAAATAAACTCTCAAGCCTCACAGAAGCTGGCCCAGCCCACTCCTCCACGCGACCACAGAGAGAAACCAACAAGCTGTTCCACTACTCAGCAACCTGTATCATCCTCCTGCTTCCCCTCGTCATTCTCTTCTGTTTCCGTTTTGATCTGGGCCACCCCGAGCCGGTAGAGGGCATCCCGGATCACCACCTCCCCCGGCTGGCAGCTCTGCACGACCTCCTGGATCTGCCGGTTGACGATCTCCCTGCTGGTGAGGAAGTCCATGAGGCGGTTGTAGAGGTAATAGTGCGTGGCGTTCTCGAAGGTGATGGGCCGCTGGCGGACGGTGCTGGTTCTGCTGTGGCCGATGGCGGCGATGATGGCGCTGTAGGGCTCCAGCTCCCGGCAGAGGGAGATGCAGTGGTGCTGAGCTGTGGGGTCCCGGGGGCTGCTCTGCTCCAAACCCGTGTGGACGATCCGGCGCGCAGAGGACTTGGTGATGGGGTGTGTGACAGAGTGCTCGGCCACTGTCATGTCTACACTGTAGTGCTGGTCTAGCAGCTCCGGGCAGGACACATACTGGGAGAGAGAGAAAGAGACACACCAGGTAGAACTAGAAGCAGCTTTTCCACAGCTAAGAGGAACAAGATAAAACTACTGCTTTGCTGAACTCCAACCAGCACGAGGACCCAGGGCAGAGGGAGGGCTAACTGATTCAGGCTTGCCCTCAATGCCACCAAAGTGGCTCTGTACACTCAAATCCAAGGCACTAGTGACCCTTTCTCTCACATTTCTCAAGTAATAGCAGAAGTTTCAGACATGTGAGTTGCTGTGTCAAAATAAGTGACATGCTCTGAAGTTCATGAGTTGAGCTAGTACAATGCACCTCCAGCACATCTCCTCCTGCTAAGGAGCATGAACCTAATACATAAAGTGTTGGGTAAGCAACATTGAATGCTTTATGATATGCTCAGAAGCTGGGCACTGGGTAAAGCTGTCAGTCAGGAGACACTTAACAGGCTAAATGATCTTCACGCATAACACAGGTAACAAAAAATTGTTAATTAAATCTCACTAAAACTTCTCCATATTGCACTGGTGTAGCAGAGTGCAAAGGTGGATGTAACTAACCATTGGAGGCTCCATGGGGTCAGAGAAGCAGCCCTGGTTTTTGCCCCACATCTGGGAAGTCAGGCCAGGACAGCAGACATCTGCACACAGTGCCACTGAAGAGGCTGTATCAACAACATACACTGGAGGCCAGTGACGAGAGGAAACCAACAAATCCACATGATCCCTGGCATTTTCTCCTCTTACAATGTACTTCGAGCCACACACAACCTGGAAAGAAAAGATCATTAACAAGCAGTACAATAAAACTGAAAAAAATATGGGGAAAAAAAATAGTCTTAAGAAAATTAAGCTTCTCTTTGGGTACTCCAGGCGATACTGTAACCAGACAGGTACTTTCTCTGCAGATGTTCTGGTCCCTTCTCATACACATTCACTTTAACTAGTTCAGGATGAGGTGATTCTCAATTCCACCTCAGCAGCAACATCAAGACCAGACTTCAGCTCACCAGGTGACCTTGAAATCTCCTGCAGGACTGCTCCAAGCCCCCCAGGCAGTGGGTTTCATTCCCAGGGCCCAGAACAGCCCACTCCACTGCTTCTATTTAATGAGGGAGTTCCACACTGGTAAGTCAGATAATAGTGAATTGCAAGGTAATAAAAGGCATTGCTGACTCCAGGCTGCCTTACCTGATGTGGACACACTTTGTAGATTTTCCCTCCTGTGTGATGAGCAGATGTTTGTGTGACACTTGTCCCATTCTGTACAAACTCATAGAGAGCCAGGAGGGAGTAGCAGAGCTGGTCCTAGAAAATACAGGCCCCAGAGAAAGTCTGTACTTGGCTAAAATTAAAGGACTCCATCAGGGAGGGAGAAGACCCCAGGCAAGGTCTCCCAAATCCTAATTTGCACTTTTAGCTTCCTAATCCCACACTCAGCACCCTGAGGAGGACAAGCAATTAGAAGCCACTGAGCCTGTGACAAGGTAATTACAGGCCTCCTTCCTTCTAGCCCACAAATGTTCAATTTATTTCACCATGTGTAAAGTTATCCTATCATCTGCAGGCACTCAGTCCTAACCCATCCCTACCCTCAGTGCAGTCAGAGGAGAAGTTAATTATCTAGACTGGCAAGTGTGAATGAGGGAAAGACAGTGAAGAACAGCTCCACTCCTGTGGGCTAGTATGTGGGCAAACAAGCCATTACCTTTGTATCTGAAGCCTCCCAGGGGATGCTGCACTGTGTCAGAAAGCTCTGCAGCTCCTCCTCACTGTAAGAGCTTATCAACTCAAGCCTGAAGTTTTCTTCCTGAAGGAGCCTCACCAAGGCACTCCCATTGCCTGCAAAGGCAGGAAACAAGTCTCAGCACTCATTCTCAGGAAGGGAAGCTACCAAAATAATTTCTTCTGAAGACTACAAAAGAAGAGATTACACAACAGCCTGCCAGCAAGAGAAAGCTGTGAACAGACCAGTTCCAAGGCACATCGCACACCACACTTCTCCCACATCCTTTGACAATGAGGTCACCAGACTGAGTCCAGCAGAGCTGCAGGCTCCAGGAGCACTTGTCTATCCTGTTGTTTGTAACCTTTAAATAACTGGTTGGACAGACTTGAGTATAAACAAGTGACAGAAGGGTGCAGAGAAATGTGACTGCAGCCTTCGGACTGAGCAGCTCCAGGATTACCCTTCCCATCTCTGCCCTGCTTCCTTCTCCAGAGCTCCACTTCCAGGGAAGCCCATTTAGCCGTTCTGCAGCTCACCTCTAGAACAGCTGCAGCCCTGGCTGCAAAGCCAACTCATACACTTGTTAAGTTGCAAAGCCAGTTTTCTTATTTATACCTAATGTCTAAACTGTTAAGGCAACTGGGTGCTGACTTAATTTAGCTCTCATGCATCTGAGCTTATTCATCTCTTGGTTTCTTGTTACATGCAGCCAGTGCCCTGGATACACTGAATGTTGATACCAGTGATCAGGGCTAACACATCCACCTCCAACTCTGTTTTTCAAGTTCTGTTAAAAGGATTCACCCTTTACTGAGATCATGATCTTGAGGCACCAAGTCCTGCACCTTTCACAGTGCGTGTATCAGTCTAACATGAAACAAATAGTGACCAGCACTCAAGTTATGCCTGCACCCCTCTGCAATCAGACCACATCTCACTTGAGGTGCAGTGTTTTCAAGTCTCAGATGTATCAGAGCAACCAGTGCATTCAAGCTTCATGGGGCAGACCAAAGCTCAAGCTGCTAAGTACCCTGAGAACAGCTGAGCTCACCCCAGCTCAGCAGATACAACATTTAAAGAGTCATGCATAATCAGTTCTCAACACTAAATAGCACCAGAAGACTGAAGCCATCAGCAGGTAAAGTGCTCCCTTAAGAACAACCTCAGCAGTTACCTGGCACTGCCTGGGCATCCAGGTTCTTGTCCTTCTCAGTATTGATCACCATCGCTCCTCTCATCAGTGGAGGGAAGAAAGGAGCAACAATAGAGGCATCAAACTTTGTGATGGGGATGCTAGAAGGAAAAGCCACTTGCTCAATCACCTCTGTCTCCATCGTTGACCAGAAGTCTTCTACATTCACCTCACTTGATGACAAGAATTCTGGCCAGGTAAACTAGAAAAAGCAAGAAACACTGGTCAAATACAAGTAACCACAGTTAATTTGACTGTTTTGTGTCAGCCTCACTCAAGGCATGAGGACTACCCAGGAGGCAACTCAGCCCAAAATCTATCAAGATGCCTTCAGGCTCCTAGAGTTCCGCACAAGCACTTTCCATGGGCTGAGAGTCAAAACCATTTATTTGACATAAAAGCCAGAGATGCTGCACACTATCAGCAGGGCTTTGTTTCTCCTTTAAAGAAGACAACACCTCAAGGAAACTGCTATTGGGGAAAAAAAACCAATGCCTTTGTGTCAAAGGAAGAAGGTCAAGTTCATGACAATAATCCAAGGTGTCTGCTGTCAGAGGCTGTGGGACAACAGCTGTGGTCCAGGGACAGAGGATCTTGTTTTCCCCAAACCATACATCAACACCTCTAAGAGGAAGTGCAGGCATCACCACTCCAGCCACATCCTCTTGCCAGGCATCAGCAGAAAACTTCTCACAGAGCTCTCATGTAATTTTCATGCATTACAAAGACCAGAGTCAGCAAAAGTCACTACGAGATCCACTTTGAACACCAACAGGATGTGAAGTTTGTGAGAAGCCTACCTCTATATTTTTCAGTGCCAGGACATTTTCCACATTCCTCTGGGCTATTTCCACCTTGGGGGTTATGCCACAGATTCCACAGATCATATCATTGTAATCCCGGACTGTCAGGCATTCAAAGGCCCAGTAGCCATTGCACAGCAGTTCCTGGAGCTGAGCCCGCTCCTCAGGGCTCAGGCTTTTCTCTGAAAAGAGAACATGCTGTTGTTACAGCTTTCACTTCCTGAAGTCAGTGGACAGGTTTTTATTCTGTGTAGGAGAACCAAACCTGTCCTCCAGAGAATTGTTACAAAGAATTGGTCACAGAGGTACTGTTTGGTTTAGGAAGTAATTTAACAGAAACATACCACATCACAAGAGGTGAGTTTTCCCTCTTGATAGCCTAACAATCATCAGCATGTCACAGTTTGGTGTGTAAGTGTCACGGTAAAAAAACAAGAAGGGAAACGCACCGGTTTGCTCCTGCACAGAGTCGAGGATGTTGCCAACAGCCACTCTGGGATCCTCTCCAAGTTTAATGTGGTTCCGGATGGCAAACAGAAGATCCAAGCTCACTAGCAACTTGTTACCCACATTGAAAAGGCCTGCAATTAAAACAGGACAGTTATTGTCTCTGCAGGGCTATGCACAAAGAAATATATTCTTTACTGATACAGAAAATACTGGTACAAGTTCGGTTCCGAGGACAATGGAAACAACTGGACAGTTCTTCTGGGACTGTCCCCTCTGTACAAGATTAGCTCCTTTCACAGACTTGCACTGAATTTCAAAAAGCTACAAGGAACAGCAGCCAATCCATCTCCCCAGCTCCATGTTGCCTTGCAGGAGGCCCACAGTGCCTGCCACTTGAGTCTTGCCAGTCAACAAGAGAAACTGCACCCTGCAGAGGGGTCTGACTGTGAGCTCAGGGGCTGCCTCGCAGAACTCAACACTGATCACTCACACAGAGGAGAACTACACCAGTGAAGCAAGGCACAGCCTCTCTCATTGAAGCATTCACACATGATTTTCTCACATATACAGATTAACTTGCAGAAAGAGCAGAACAGTGCAAGTCAGAAATAATTTAAGTTAATACGCTGAGGCAGGGAATAGGCTTTTCTGGGCAAAGACAATGGCCTGTACAGTCTCAAGGCTCCTGAAGGGGTTCAGACTGTAGTCATGCTGTACATTTGGCATGCTTACATTTTTCCTACCTGTGTAAATATCAGTGAAGCTATGGAGGGCCAGACACTGCAGGTTCAAGCACACTTTGACCTGAGCTGTAACCACCTGTAATCGGTTAGCTGTCAGCAGCCAGCACTCCTGAGGACCAGCAAGGGAACTGTAACAGACAACAAAAGATGGCTCCAAGTCAAGCCAACAGGTTTTTCGGTCCAGTCCTGCAGTAACTTCATATTTTCTAGTTAGATCAGTTCGTCAGTATGTCAGTCTAAGCCAGCTCACATCATTTCACACCAGGAAAGAAATAATCTATTTTAAAATGGATTCGCCTGGGAGAGTCAGGTCACTGCTCATGTTCTTTTAACAGCACTACAGCATCTCTTCAGCTCCATTTTTTGAGCCCATGGTATTTGAGAGGTGGAGAAAATCTATGGCCCCAGCTGCCATAGAGAAAATCTATGCCCTTATTGCTGTGGGTCAATGACTGGTGAGCAGCAACACTTTGTAGCTGAGAGCCTGTCCATGCACACAAACATCTAGAGGGGCCTGCTCCTCCACAGCACAGCTGGGAAGGAGGAAGTTCAGACAGGATAATGCCAGTTGTGCCCTAGTGGCAGAAATACAGCTGTCCAGCTGAGAAACAGGAATCAGCCATAGCAGCTCCCCTGGCTGGCAGGGGTTCAGCTGGAGGACCAGGGAGAGTCCCAGGCTGAGCAGCCCACCCCTGCAGCAAGGACCGACAGTGCACAGGTTGGGAAGCCACAAGGGGAGGGACAGGCTGCAAGACAGCACTGTTCTGTAAAAATTACTGAGGATAACAAGGATCTCTGCTGGAAAAATGTCAATTAGTATTAGCCAGAGCAAAGAAAACATCTTTAACTGGTATCAAGAGTATCTTTTTTGTTGAGGAAAGAAACACAACAATAAACTACTTCACATTTTGCTGTGGGAAACATTTCACCTCAAGCTTTAGGCAACAGGAGGATGTTTGTTAGGCTCAGTGAGGAGATATCCTATGGGCTTTCACACAAATCCAGTTAAGGTAATCTAGCCTATACACTGGTGATTTCTTAGTCCTTCATATTTCTATTTGGGTGTTTGTTCCAAAAAAGGATTCACTCAAGCCCACACTAAGCCATTAAAAGAACAAAAACATCCTAAGCAAAAAGATCCACATAGGAAATATTCAGATCAGGAAGAGAGAGAAAAGGGAAATCACACCATGCACATCTATAATCCCACAACTTTACCTCTGTCAGCCTCAAAACATCAGACTGGGACACAAAGAAGGGATGACTAAGAAAAAGATTCTGTTTCAAGAAAAAAATAAATTACATCTAGATTTAGCAGCCAGTCTCTGATCAAGCTGTACAGAAATGGTAACTATGACAAACTACACTGCACAGGAGAAACAGAAACAGCTTCATTCTAACCAACCCAACCCTTTCTACAGACATGTAGCTTATGCAGTGTCCCCGACACCAGCTTCAGTACCAGGGGCTAAAGCAAATACTATTCCAGGCACGCTTGTCACGTAAGAATATCAGCGCGAGGTTGAAAGAGTCACAAGTCTAAAACAGAATCTTACTTCTGTCGCCTGGGAGAGTCAGGTCACTGCTCATGTTCTTTTAACAGCACTACAGCATCTCTTCAGCTCCATTTTTTGAGCCCATGGTATTTGAGAGGTGGAGAAAATCTATGGCCCCAGCTGCCATAGAGAAAATCTATGCCCTTATTGCTGTGGGGCAATGACTGGTGAGCAGCAACACTTTGTAGCTGAGAGCCTGTCCATGCACACAAACATCTAGAGGGGCCTGCTCCTCCACAGCACAGCTGGGAAGGAGGAAGTTCAGACAGGATAATGCCAGTTGTGCCCTAGTGGCAGAAATACAGCTGTCCAGCTGAGAAACAGGAATCAGCCATAGCAGCTCCCCTGGCTGGCAGGGGTTCAGCTGGAGGACCAGGGAGAGTCCCAGGCTGAGCAGCCCACCCCTGCAGCAAGGACCGACAGTGCACAGGTTGGGAAGCCACAAGGGGAGGGACAGGCTGCAAGACAGCACTGTTCTGTAAAAATTACTGAGGATAACAAGGATCTCTGCTGGAAAAATGTCAATTAGTATTAGCCAGAGCAAAGAAAACATCTTTAACTGGTATCAAGAGTATCTTTTTTGTTGAGGAAAGAAACACAACAATAAACTACTTCACATTTTGCTGTGGGAAACATTTCACCTCAAGCTTTAGGCAACAGGAGGATGTTTGTTAGGCTCAGTGAGGAGATATCCTATGGGCTTTCACACAAATCCAGTTAAGGTAATCTAGCCTATACACTGGTGATTTCTTAGTCCTTCATATTTCTATTTGGGTGTTTGTTCCAAAAAAGGATTCACTCAAGCCCACACTAAGCCATTAAAAGAACAAAAACATCCTAAGCAAAAAGATCCACATAGGAAATATTCAGATCAGGAAGAGAGAGAAAAGGGAAATCACACCATGCACATCTATAATCCCACAACTTTACCTCTGTCAGCCTCAAAACATCAGACTGGGACACAAAGAAGGGATGACTAAGAAAAAGATTCTGTTTCAAGAAAAAAATAAATTACATCTAGATTTAGCAGCCAGTCTCTGATCAAGCTGTACAGAAATGGTAACTATGACAAACTACACTGCACAGGAGAAACAGAAACAGCTTCATTCTAACCAACCCAACCCTTTCTACAGACATGTAGCTTATGCAGTGTCCCCGACACCAGCTTCAGTACCAGGGGCTAAAGCAAATACTATTCCAGGCACGCTTGTCACGTAAGAATATCAGCGCGAGGTTGAAAGAGTCACAAGTCTAAAACAGAATCTTACTTCTGTCCCCCTTTGAACAATGGGCTGCTACAGAGGAGGCATTGCGTAGATGGAGACTCATAGTAGTTTGACCAGGAGGTCTGCTCTATGGTGACTGTCTCCTCACTCACGTTGGACAGGATGAGCCGCGAGCTGTTGAGCTCATGGATGAGCGTGAAGACCTCGGCCAGCTCGGATTCGTTCTCTGGGACCTGCACTACCTTGCGCAGCAGCTGCAGGGTGGATTGGCGCTGGATCTCCCTCTGGGATGGGGTGAGGGGCTCGCTGGTGTTCAGCACATCAGACTGACCTGGACTGACCTCCTAGGAAGAAAATCAAACGCTCACATATTAAACTAAGCAAGGATAGGGATGAAATATTGCAAAGCCCTAAGAATTAAAGGTAAGAGAAACGGGGTAACCTTTGTACACAGCAGACTTCACTTCTCCACTGCTCAATCATTCACTCCAGAGAGCAGCCTCAAGCCTAAGGTACTTCACCAAAGATACTTTATTACAGCGCAGCCTTTCAGGAACTCCTGTAATATTGCTAGACCATCACAGACTTAGCACTAAACTGGAGATGGAGGATCAAGAGGGTGAGAACAACCACCAACATATTAACACTTCACTAATCCTGGCACTCGTCACTGCTTTTCTCAGTTACCAATCACATTCTCCTGTGGTCTCTGCTCAGTCAGCCACAGCAGTCTGCACATCTCTCCAGAAGCAAGAAGACAAGTACTAAATAAGACCTTAGGGTTGCAGTGTGCAGAATAGACTGATCAATTACAACTGATCAACTGTCATCCTTACACACATATGCTGTCAAGCCAAAATGCTCAAGCACAGGAGAATGAAACTCTAGGTGACTCAGGGGAACAGTGAGAACACAAACAAGCCAATCTGTTTAATCACTTAAACTCTTCTGCCAACATTTCAGCCTGTTTTTCTGTCTAGTGTAGCAAGGAGATGAATGATCAGTCCAAAGCCCAGAGATACCAATGAGCTGGGTGACAGGAATGGTGAACACATACAAAAACAGAAAATAAGAAAAAATACCTAAATAAGGAAGAGATAAGCCACATGCCTTTCAAAATGCAAGCTAAGTGCACTGCTGTTCCTTACACAGCTGCTTATGCACCAGTTTCTCACAAGCCAGCTCAGTTTGTTTGTTTGTTTTTTAAAGAACACTACACAAAGTTCTGTTCTTCAAAATAAAAAAGGCAAGTGGGAGACCCATATTACCACACAGGCTAAAATGTAGTCTGTCTATATGCTGAGTGGGCATTTCAGCTAAGAACAGGACAGCTCCTTTTTTAATTTCAAAACAACAAAACAACCCACTTCTGAATGAGAAAAGATAACCTTTGAAGCTTCAAATGCAAAAGCACCACAAATAAAAAAACAAAATTCATTATTTACATCCATGTAGAAGAGCAGACAACTGAAAAACATCTTTTTACAACAGAAAAAAATCCCCACTTCATCCAGCAACAAATGCAGGCTGGAAGTAAAGCTGCACTGCAAACCCCTAGAAATGGGAAGCTCTAATACAAGATGTACTAATTACATTGACATTAACCACAAAGTAAAGCATACTTGGGAGATTCTTGATGAAGTCTGAAGTTCAACAAAGCTGACACAACAAACGTGACTACAGGGGTGATATCCCCAGTTATTTTTAAGCTACAGAGACATCCAGTGGTAGAACTGAGTGCACTCAGTTTCATTCTCAGCCTGGAGCTCCACTGTTGCAGGAGCTCGACAGCACAAACATCACCACAAGTATTTCCAATAGGACATCACTCTATTAGAAAAGCTTAGCATAATGAAAGAAAATTAACATGTTCCCACTGGTACCTGCAAACTAAGGTAACTTCCCTGCCCACCCACAACAGCCATTTGATGAGACCAACTATTCCAACCCTTACCAGGGATTTTGCTGTTTTCTCAGCTCTGTCTTTGGCAAGATTGTATCCACAGCTTGGACAGATCCGAGGCTTGTGCCTGTTTGTATACACGTAACTACAGGAGGGGTTCTTGCATTTCCCTCTGCCACGTGATGTTGCCAATCCCAAATCCTGAATGACACAAAAGAGATGTTTGCTGACCTTGACTTTTCAATGCTGGTAGGATTCTACAAAAGTCTGCTTGAATATCATGTGCTTTTTCACCACTTTGTAACACCTCCTTTAACAGTCAAATGGCAGGCCCTTTCACTTTGCAGAGAGTATTTTAACTGGCACTCACATATTCTGGCACCATTTCCAGAGACCACAAACACTCACACACTAAACTCATTTAGAAACCACCAATCTTCCCTGCTG
>NW_009953964.1:10233440-10241887 GCF_000747805.2 Chaetura pelagica
AACTCAAGGAAGGGATGAGGACTGTGCTAGGGCATGAATTAAAAGTCCAGTTCTTAACAAGGTCACAAGTATGACAGCAACAGAGCACAGTCAGCCTGGATTAGGTCATCAGGTCCCTACACACAACAGACAGTCTTACATGAAGCACGAGATACATTTCTGCAAGTCAGTAAAACAAAAGTCACAGAATGGTTTCATCTCAGAGATGACATTCCCCACGGTGTAAGAAATCATCTGAAATATTCTCACCAAAGTTACGGTGCAGCTGTACTTGTAGGAAGGGAATATGTCTGGTTTGACCTCCACTACTTTAACCTGAGATGCTCTGCTGGTCAAAGCACTGTGAAGTTGCTAGAGATTGAAAGCAGAAAAAACAACACCCATGAGACACCTACTACTGAACACACACTCCCTGTAAGCAATACCTATTAGCATTTTTTTACCCCCAAGAATCAACTAAAGTTTATTTAATGTCAGAGGACTACAACACACTGTTATGTATACTGAGGCACTACAATCCAAACAAAAATATTCCAGCATCTTGGCATACTCAGTTATATTTCACAGCTGAAAGACTCAATATTCAGTGTTGCATGTCCAATTACCAAAGCACTAGGAGATCCTCACAACATCTTCTGGAGGTAGCTGGGAGGTTCTCAAAGCAGCCAACAGAAGGACTGTCCAACAGCAGCTCTCAGTTCAGTTCCTACACTCAACCATGTACCATTCATGCTGCTTCTGAGCCATCTCATAAAAACTGTCAGTCACAGATCTCACCATTATAAGGCTGCTTCATGTTTATATTATTTTTCTCACCACTCGGGTGATACCTCTAATCTATGAAAAAAAAACCAAAAACCCACAGGAAAATAATATGCATTGGAAGCACAAACCATACGTACCTTTCTCTCCTCAATGTTTGGTGGCTGCAGAACTGACTGGCCCAATTGTTTCAGTGTACTGGGCTTCAAGCCTGAAGTTCTCACAGGGGAATTCTTGTCTTCAAGGAAGAAAAGGATGTAGCAGGTTAGATATGAGAAAACATCAGAATTATGTAAGATTTCTCCTCTGAACTTGACATGACCCAAACACCAAGCAGGTGTTTCACGGCCCATTTACTGCACTCTCAGTTTTGTCTAGTGTAGGTCACTGCCTCTCTTCAGACATATCTCACTATTTGACAGACCACTTCATCAGTGAGAAAAGACACCCAAACCATACCAGAGATTTCTGCTTTTACCAGTATTGACAAAGGCCTGTCTGTTGCTGGGCTGCTCCGTGCTGGTTTCTCTGCCCACACTGGCTGGCGCGGGCAGAATGGCCCGCATGGGTCTGGCTGCAGCCAGCAAGGAGGGCTTGGGTCTTGGTTTGCTCTTCACTTCTTGTCCTTTGTTTGTAGCAGCTGGAGCATCAATTCTGAAAGATAAGAGCTACAACTGGAAAACAATTCCATGGATTGTCTCTCCACTCCAATTTTCTTCTCTCTCTTGCCTGAACTGTGCTTAATTAGCATAATAATCCCACCTACTGCAGTAGAGGGAGGGGAGAAACAGTGCTAAGGATACATCTGCTCTGTGACTACAATTTAGCACTTCAAACAAAAATTAGCTCTGATGGACAACACAGTGTCAAAGGAACGATCCTGAATGGGCAGAAAACAGACAGTAAACAGAACAGGTCTTGCAGGAAGCACTGCCAACAGCCTTCAGTTTCTTGGTTTAGTTCCATCAGCACCCAACAGACATCCTGTGCTCCCGTAACATATGGAAAACTGACTCACCCCACCGGCTTCTTTGCAGGGGCGTTTGGACCCAACGCCTCAGAAGATGGTGGCATCCCCAGCCCTGTGCCATCTTTTTCTGCCTGCTCTGAAGAAGAGTCTCCTTGTCGCTGGCTCTCCTGCCCCAGCGGCACCGCAGCAGCGCCCCCCCTGTCCTCAGCAAGCACACTGTTGGCAAGAACATGAGCCTCGGAGACGATCACTTCTTCCCACTCTGTCTCCCGCAGTTGCCCTCCCCCAGGCACAGAGTTCAGCAGCTGGCTGACAGCTTCAGAGCTTTCCAAGGCAGACCTGGAGGCACCCTCACTAACAGCTGCTGGTTCTGGGAATATGGCCTGTTGATTTCTTTTAGCTGCTGGATTTTTTAGAGAGGTGCCTGAATTTGGCTCAGATTTGCTTTTTGGTTGCTTTTCCTAGAAATAAAGAGAGAGTCAGATTTCAGAGCTTTCACAGGTAAGTTAGTTCCCTTCACACATGCCAGGTTTGCTTTGGCCTACTTAATGCTGAATCAAAACACCAAAATCCTGAAGTGCTGAAGCAGTGAACTTTAGGAGAGCAGAAAGACATCATCTCCCACGACAGCAAAGTCCCTGTTAACATTTCATCTAGCCTCCTGGCCCTTCCTGTGTTATTCTTAGACACTGTTTACTTTGAAGAATCAGCCTTTCCTCAACTCCCTCAAATATCACCATTAGCATCAACATCACAAACTCACCCACCACTCTGTGTAACAAGGACCCACCTCCTACGTTCCCCTTTCATAGCTTCAGCTCTCTGAGGTTGTCTGTTCTTCCACACTATTAAGGAACTCAAGGGATAGAGAATTTGTATCTTTTGGTTACATTCAGAAGAGCCTAGATTTGAGTAAGTCAGGACAGAGAATTGCTCAGGAAGGCTTTTTGCCTTTAAGAAAAATACTGCCTTCTAGATTAAGGCTACAGAAGCCATGTGCTGGGGTCAATGAAGGTAGAGTGGAACACTGAATTGGTAACATGCAAAAAGATATCAGAAGTGGGACCAAGAATATCTGGCATGATGAACATCTAAGCTCCCTACATAGTTCATACTCAGAAGGATATTCTTGTTTTTTAAAAACAGACATCTTATCATCTAGTCCCTTTCACTTCTGAGGAACAGGAAGGTATGCATCTAACTTAGTATCTCTTCTACTGGTGTTATTACCAGTTAAAAAACCTGCTGGTACATGTTTTTCCCAAGGAATGACACCATAACAATAAGAGGAGCCGTTTATGCAAATGTGTTCCCAGAAGAGCAAGAATAAAACTGAAAGCCAGCAAAACTCCCTCTAGAAGCTTCCAGTTCTGATCAATGTAAGTGAGCCTACAGGGAGCAGGAGCAGGCATCCCATAATGGGGCAGAAACATGTTTTTGCAGTTAGCCACTACTGCTTTAGCAGGTTTAGAGAACAAATGCTGAGACATCATCACCACCATTGGAATCCTGCCATGGAGGAAACCAAACATCAGCTTAAACACGAGAGTTTGTCAGGTGGTTAAAAAAGTTCTTGCCCCTAAATGCTTAATGGATCTAGACGCAAAGCAAAGGAGGTTCAGAACAAATCCACATAAAGCCACTGAGCATCAGTGCAAATTTTTACACTGACAACATCCTTCAACTTGTGCCCAAGGAGCCCTGCTTCAGAGAGAAATTTATTAAACACATCTCTTCAGAGCTGACTAATTACCATGACATTGCCAAGGTTTAAGGAGCAAGTGCTTTTTGCTGTACACAGCTAGTACAGATGCCAGTAACTTAAGTGGAAACCTTAATTTGTAGAACTTCAGACACATATAAATTACCACAGAACAAATGGTTCAACCAAATCCCTGAGCTAAGCTAAGGCTGTAGCAGGAAGAACAGGCAATGCCTTCCAATCACAGGAACTATAATGCAGGCAGAGGGCCAGGAGAATGCGTGTCCTCTCAGTGAGGGAGTTACCAAATGCAGGCCCATCTATTCTAACTGATACCATTACAGGTGGTGTCCTTATCCAAGGTGTGGGGATTCTGGGTCTGTCTCACCTTGGCCAAGTGTCCTGCACAATGGTGACCTGCTCTAGAACACGCATTGGAACACGTGCAAGAATCAAATCTAACCTATCTGAGCTTTTGTGCCAGATCTCCAGGTCTAGAAATATCCCAGCTGTACACAAAACCAGCAGGTTTTGTCTCAACATCAGAGAAGGAAAAGCAAATTTACCTTTGGGATCCATTTCCCACCCAGGAAGTTCCCACATGTCGGGCATTTTGGTGGTTTATGTCTGGTGACATAAGTGAAGGAACAGCCAGGATTGGTGCAATTCCCATGTCCCCTGCGGGTATAGGTGGTTGTCTGAAACGAGAGTTGTCAAGAATCCCTCTAGAGAGCTGAAGCACACAAAGCTGTGCTCATTGCTCCCTTTTCACTTGTAAGCACTTTACAAACCTTATCCAGCCAATCATCAGCTCCCACTGTTACTCCTTTTAATAATCAACCACCACACAGCTGGATGAGTCAGCACTGTAACTGCTCCATCTAAATGCTCCATCTGTACAAGAGCCTCCATTACTACCAGAATTCAGATCAAATAGCAGAGATGAACCATGCATATGAGCCCTGGAGAAGCTCATCTTGTGTTTACAGTGATGTAACATTTCTCTTGCCAATATGAAGAAGTCCCAATAAGATGCTATAAAAATGATTCAAACAGCAATCCACATTGCTCATGTCAGCAGGGCAACAAGACTTGAAGACGTGAGGACTCATGTCAGCAGGGCAACAAGACTTGAAGACAAGCACTCACTATGTACAGGCAGTTTTCATTAGTGGTGTTGTATGCAGTGGTCAGATACTCCCTGGTGCTTTACTCTAACGTGCTGTGAACTACTGCAACACCAGCAGCACCATCAGGCACCATTTATCAAAACAAGTACAGCAGAACCCACCACCTCTGCCAAGACAACAGCATCAACACATGGAGTTTTTGTCAGTGTAGCACTTCTCAATATTCTGTACTCAACACTCCTGAGGGAGCTGCTGAGCAATAAGTCCTTAACGTTTTTTCCTAGAAATGCAAGTACTGCTGTCAAATAAATGAGACAATTTTAGGTAGATCCTTCTCAGGAACAAAATCCTGAGGTATTTTCATTCTCCCTAAGACACCTGGAAGAACATCATGCCATGTGCTGCTATAAATATCTGCTGTGTTCCACCAGCTGGAAGCACAGAGGACCTGGAAAATAGAATTTGATGCTAGCTTATACAACACAAGGAGCTGCAGTGCTGACTGCACAATGAAGTCCTACAAAGAGTACAGAAATCCAGGTGGCTGGAGTGCTTAGAGAAATAATACTATTCTTCCTCATGCAACAGGCCACACAATCTTTTACAAGGTTCTCACAACCTTAGGTCACTGCTTCTCTGCTGTCATGTGGCCAAAGTGACAGCCACCCAGGAAACTGGGGAGCTCCTGTCTTCCTGTCTCAAGAGCTGATTCTTGCTCTTAAAGGGAGGGACAGTGGCATTTTATGAAGACAAACATGCAACCGAGTAGAGAATGTAGATGGCCAGATGTGCTGTGACAGCATTAACTCCATCTGTCTCCAAGAACTCCTTGAAAAACAAAGCAGAAACAGGCCCCTGTAAGACACACTAGGAAGTCAGAGACCCAACCAGCACACACAAGGCATAAAACCAGGGACAAGAAATATATCAGCTCACTTGATGACTCCAAACTGGATTATCCCTAAGAGCTGAACCATAATCAAATACTTCTGACTCTAACATCTTCAAGACAAACCTCTGGTTTGTCTCAAAATGTATCCATACCTTAAAATGCCATACATGCCTCTGAACTTCTTACCAATTTAATTGACGCTGGGTTCTCCACCACAGAATGAGCTGGCAAAGGTAACATGATGAACTGTGCAGCAGGTGCAGAGGAGCTACTCTCTTCAGTGTTCTAAAATGAAGACAAAGGGAAAAAACATGCAGAAAACAGGAGACATGGTTACCTGTCCCCCACCCTCTCAAGAAAACTGCCACTGAACATGTTAAGGACTGATGAGACCAGAAAGCAGGGAAGAGAAGTGATCATTTCCAAAGCAATGGCCTTATCAGATCTACTCTGGAAATTACCCCAGCTTGCCATTGAAAACAGCAGGTCCATTGCTCCACAGAACAAGGTTTTCTATAACCAACCCCTAACACCTCAACTTAAAAGGACTCCCCTTCTACCTCTCTGCAACCAAGAAAACAGCTACCAGGAGCACAGAGGTAACATTTTTCTCCCCAAAATTTTGTAGTCCAACTGTAGAACCCACCCCAATTATAAGAAAAAAGTCAAAACATCAGTCATTTCAAGGCACAAGTGCTATCAGCACGTGGCTCAGTCAACCTGCCAGCAGTGATGCTGCCACCACCGAGCTGCAGAAGCTGCTGTTGCCCTCATTGCCAAGTCCACTTGGTGGGTAACACTGGATCTCCTGCAGCCACCAAGGATCAACAGCACCCGGACATTTCAGGGGAGATGCCAACAGGAGTCAGAGTGTCACAACTTACCCTCCCAGTCACCACGGTCACCACAGACACAGCATCTGAAACCTGGGGAGGAGCCACCGCGATGTCTGCAGAGCTGCTCACCAGGGTCTCCTCAATCACCACCCGGGCTGTCTGGTACGGCTGCCCTTCTATTTCCAAAGAAGCCTCATCCAGGAGGAGATCTCCAGCCACCTTCTCTGTCACGGGCCCAACATAGTGAGAGAGAACCTCTGAGGCAACCACTTCTTCCACAGCATCTGGTTGAGCAAAGGAGGTGGCCTCTTCTGCCAGGCCCTCAATGAAAAAAAGAATGCCGACATGGCTGGAGTCCACGGAAAGGATGTTCTGCACGGCATCACGGGAGACGTTGGTGGAAGCAGTTATCCCTTCAGGTGCTGCCTGACCCTGTGTCACACACAGCTCCAGTGACTGCCTGCTCCTGTCCTCTTGAAGAGTGCTTTTGGGAATAATTATATAATCGGAGCGAGGAAGGATCTTACGGAAACCTGGAATGTCTGGAACTACCGCGGTCCGAGCGGACACCTTGGAGTTCTGTTGGCAAAAACAGAGTGTGCAATAAATGAAAAGAAGAAGAGATTCCATTCTCAATCCTGCCATTTTAGTGCCTAAAGTTCAAATGGTTTCCTGAAGTAGTTTGTTGGGAATTTCTCCATGTGACAGAGTTGGCAGAATACCTCTCAGCCCTGGTTTTATCATCCTCTTCCCCATCAACCACCCTGATGACATGACACAGAAATAACAACCATCCCTGTCAGTGGGCACCAGATTCATTCATCTTGGATTTCCAAACGTTGTTCCTTGACTGAACAAATGCAAAAGCAAGAGGCAGTGGCCTCACACACCACTGCTTTCCAGCCTGTCCTAAGCAGAAACACACACTGGAATCTGCAGTTACATGATTCCTCCCCCCCCAGAGCTGTGTAAGCACCGAAGTGACTCTTCACATGGCAAAGAACTGCCAGGACAACGACTTACCGGGTCTAACCCCTCTTTCTCTAGCTTGGCTTTCTCCAAGTAGTAGCTTTTCTCAGCCACGCTGAGCAACCTCCAACTCTCACTGATCTTTTTGTTGATCTCAGATTGAGGGAGGTGGGGAAGCTCTTGCTGTACTTTCAAGTAAATATCATAATAGTAGAGGAGGTAAGCAGATCTGAAACGCAACCAGAAACATTAACCTCATGCCACATAAATTCCTTTGGAAAAAGAAATCCACAAGGTTTATGTTGGTCTCAAGGTCAAATGACAAGCACATGACATTCAGTTCTACTTGTACATGCATTCTTTTAACCAAATGAACACTCAGACTCTGAGGAGACCCTCTGCAGCAAGGAGAAAGTACCTAAGGTAATTTATTCTGGGGGAAACGAACTTTAGACCCAGCAACAGCAGGACCAGTAAAGACAAGGATGTCAAAGCAGGCCCCAAGTGACAAGTCAGTGTTTGATATAAGATGTTTTACACTCTGAAGTGTTCCAAGTGCACTGCAAAGCTCCTTCTTATCACAAACAAGGAAAGCTTCTTAGCAGGAGCTAAATGAAGACAGAAAGAACCTACCTGGGCTTTTTAGCTTTTTCTCCATGATCACCAGCACTTTTGTATTTCTTTTTCTTCTTAGATGGCACTGGTGATGCATAAGTGTAGGTGCCCTCTATCTCCTCCATTACCACAGTCACTTCAGTGCCATCATATGGAGCCTCCATTGCTAAAAACACACATTTTATGTTATGCACTTGCCTAGCACCGTGTTTCTCCCAACAAAGGCTCCTAATCACCTCTGTAACCTGCCAGCATCATTGGCCTGCACGTCTGGCTGTAACTAACCAAGATAACAACATGTTAGCTCTTTACTTATTTTTAGAAGCAAACACCTTCATTGCTATGACCTCAACACCACCGGTTCGGTGCAGACACCCTGCAGCTCCACCTGGGAACCGCGGTTTCCCGGGATCCCCTCAGCCCGGTGACCCAGCACTGCCTTGAGGCCCAAGCACTGCGTGTCCGGCCCCACCGCGTCCCGGCAGCAGCGGTACCGGGCCGCACAGCACGGCAGCCTCATCATCTCCTCACCCACCACATCCCCCGGGGCTCCCCGCTCAGTAACACCGAG
>NW_009953964.1:10242093-10264258 GCF_000747805.2 Chaetura pelagica
TCCACACGGCAGCCGCGCCGGCCGCTCACGGGGTCCTTGGGCTCCAGCAGGTGTGAGCCAACATTTCTCACCCGGGTTTTGAAGTGCTGAGTCCAGTTCTGGAGCCTCCCACGTAAGAAAGACGTGGAGCTCCTGAGGGGGCCTCAGGGCGGCCGTGAGGACGGTGAAGGGCTGGGGCATCTGTGCAGGCAGGGCGAGGGAGCTGGGCCTGTTCAGCCTGGAGAGGAGAAGGCTCCACTTTTTACAAGGACGTGTAGTGAGAGGACAAGGGGTGATGGTTTAAAACTTGAAGAGGGGAGATTTGTTTTACATATTAGGAAGAAATTCTTCAGTGTGAGGGGGTGAGACCCTGGCCCAGGCTGCCCAGGGAAGCTGTGAAACCCCTTCCCTGGCAGTGTTGAAGGGCAGGTTGGATGGGGCTTGGAGCAGCCTGGGCTGCTGGGAGGTGTCCCTGCCCATGCAGGGGGTTTCAAGATGGGCTTGAGCATCCCTTCCAACCCAAACCATCCTATGGTTGTATGGATGGAAGTTTCCATACATGACAGAGTAATTGTTTTCTTGCACTATAGGGCTCTCGACCCATAACTCTCCTCCTCTGAACCTTCTGGAAGGCAGGATATTGTGCAGCTATTGCCTTAACATGTTTTTCATATTATGCATTTGGTTGGGTTTTTTTTCTATTCATATCTATTTCTGTGTTTTACATCATGACTTCTAACTTTAGAGCAATGTAAACCACATCTATCTCGTGTCTTCCCAGATCTTGGAAGAGGGGAAAAAAGGGCTCCTCTTGTCTAGTAAGTCATTAATAAAACTGACAAGGCAGTGATATGACAACCAGCATTAAATCTGCAAACAGTTATTTATTCTCCTGAAGTCCTGCAGCCATTTATGTGCTCTGCTAATGTTTATGTGCAGTAATTGGTGGCAAACTCTGCTCTACTTCAAACACTGCACAGCTTCATCCAGCCCATCTACTCTTCTGAAGCTCCATATTTTTATCTGGATCAATATACGACCACTAGAATTTTGCTGGAATTATTACCTAGTCAAGTGTTTGAGGGAAGAAGGGGGAAAAGACTGATTGGCTTCACAGGACTAATGAACAACTGAAAAAAATAAGTTAAGAGACAAAAACTTGATGGAAAGCAGCCGTGTTTCCCCCGTTGTTCATGGAGAAGTTTATCGTGGTGTGCTGGCTGCTGAGGGCCTTGGGAACTCAGAGTCTTTCCTAAATTGGGCATTTTTGACTCTTCCATGGACATCCGGCTTTATCTCAGAAAAATGATACTAACAGCATGGAAATTGTTTTAACTGTGTTGTAATAATATTTTGAGGAACCGGGAAGCTGCTGTGTAGCAGGATCCATTGTGAGTCCAAGGAAGGGTACAGTGGAGTGCCTGCTGTTCACCAGGACACTTTATGCATCATTACCTCAAGAAATGAAAGGTAACGATGGTGATTATGCAGGGATCTCCCTCTTCGTTTCCCGGATAAAATACCAGGGCCACTTTGAAGGAATTCCAAAGACAGCCAGGCGCACTGAACTACAGCAGGTACCAGCATTTATTTTTGAAGAGCTGGCTTCAGAGTCTGTTTAAATAGATGAGAAATGGGAGCAGATTATGATTTGTTTCATCCAGCTCCCTCGTCTGCAAAGCCTTCCCAGATTCAATCCCTTCCTCTATTCAGTCCACATGAAGTTGTCAGGCGAGTACTGTGGGGCTGAGGCATCTTTCCTGAGTGTGATTTGACATCTTGCCTGTGTCAGCCCTCAAACAGCACCAGTTTCCAAGAGACTTTCATGACACCAGCCCCTGAAACACAAGCTGTGTGGCTGTGAGAGGGAAAACCCTGCCAAGAACTTCAGGGGGTCATTTTCACAGTGGAGGTGGAGGGCTTGAAACCCCAACAGGACCTACTGTGAGCCTTGTCCTTGGTGAAGGACACGTGCAGGGATTTCAGAGCAGGCACGGGGACATCAGCTGTAGTACCAGGGACAGTTTTCATTTGTCCTAAGTCATTTTAAACTGCCCTGAGATTTGCTAGGATGCTCTGCTGGTGACTGGGGTCGTGGTTTCCTTTGGAGAGTGAAGACATGCTGAGCTAGCTCCTCTGTGGCTCTGCACACATCTGCTGTAGCTCCATTTCACCACGCCATCCATGGTCTTTGTGCTGATAATAACTGCAGCAGCGTGATAGAGCAGCAGTCGGAGGACTGGAGACAAAGAAGAAGCATCTGTCTGCCTGTAGAAGGGTAAAGGAGCCCTCTTTTCCCTCAGAAATGTTGCAGTAAAGATGTTGCTATTTTTAAAATGGCACCAGTGGAAAAAGCAAAAAGGAATTTGTTGTATTTCTGATTAATTCTTGTATGTTTGAGAGCTGTTTGCAAGAACAAACATCAGGGATCTCAGAAATGTTAACATTTTCAGTGTTTGAAATTATATACACTGGTTTCTGGGAGGTGGGGGTTACAAAACAACAAAATTTGGCTCTTAAATGTGATTGTCTTTATGGAACAGGTGACTCACAGCACAAAATTATTGAACAAGAAAAGGGACCAAAAGTATATTTGATAAAGGTAGCATAAAAGGTATCCTTTTGTTTTATCCAAAGCAAACTTAAACTGAGAGAGTTATTGTACCAACCTCTAATTTAATCTTCCAGAATCATAAAAATTTCAGTTTTTCCATGAGGCTGCAATAGCCACATGCAGCATTTGGGGTTTTTGTGACTATCAAGCAGAACCCGCCTCACTGCTTTCAAATTGCTTTGCTTTCTGAGTTGCCATCCAACCAAATCCATTCAACAATAGTCAAACTATCACATATTGTGCTGTAGAAGAAATATGTTCCTGTCAAAAGGTTATATAAAACATTTTCAAGGCATTTATTAGATTTTTCCCTAAAGAATAGGAGCAATGATTCATATTGCTTCTCTATTCTAGTTATTTCAATACAATTCTGAACAAGGCTTAGAGGTGACCTTCATATTTTATAGTAAAATTTGATCTCTACACAATTTTTTACTAAATGAGGTATTAAAGCATTATGTGCTAGGTGATGGAAATAATGGAAGCCAGGAGAAAAGGCACAATTAAAATGTCTGTCTAGAGAGTTTATGAAGGAGAAACCCAGTGATAGATTTGTGTAAAATAAAGAACCACACAGAAGAGGCCAGGCAAGAGTTCCCCTTCTGTCTGTGTTGCAGAGAAAGGAAAAGGGTTTGCTTTTGAAATTGAAAATTCCAATTTCATTCAGATTTGGAAAGTGAAATTGAAGCAGAACTGCTCAAGGCTCAAAGGAAGAAAGGCCTGCAGCTTTGCTGCCAGTTGGTCACAGAGCTGCACAGTATAGCAGCAACTACCCAAACCCAATACAAATATAAAAAGCTGCTTCAGGATAAACAAATAGGAGCTAAATGACTTCCTGTTTAAAGAATAAACTCACCACTAGGGAAAGGAGGGAAGAAGTTCCCTGAGGCCTTGTATCTCTGTCAGAGTCTGTTAGAGAGGGTTCAGTACAGTGCTTGTGGCTTTTAAAGGCAGAGAGTCTTGACTAGGTCTAACAATTTATAGGGTTATGAATATGTTTTCTTTAAATAAACATTTTTCTTTCCCCAGGAGCATCAGGAACAGTGTGTCATGGTCCCTGTTTTAGCTGGACTTCTCCCCAGAGAGTCAGAAAATGGTATTGCCTCAAGAAACAGAGTTTTCTCTTGGTATCTGTAAGTTGTGTTCTCTATTTGCTTGCAAAAAAAACTCCACGGTGTAGTCCATGTAGACCTGTATGGTCTTTGTGTGGCACAGTCATGTCAGCTGCCCAGACCCCACAGCCCCTTGCAGGGAGCCAGGCTGCCAGCCAGCACAGGGACAGCTCTGCTCCCTGACAGGAGCAGCAACGAGGGGGCAGTCATTGTCTTCATGGTTGTGAATGAGAGTAGGAGACAGAGCCAGCACAGAGCTGTCCCCAGAAGGCCTGTGGATTCTGTCCTTCCTGCCAATTGCAGCTGTGGAAGTGTTATTATTTTCCTGTGCTCATGCTGTGCTGCTCTCTCTGACAGAACATATTGCTTTATTTCATTACAGTTTTGTTAAGTAGCATGTAACGTTTCTCTGAAATCAATCAAGACAACTGCCTCCTTTCTTTAATGAACATGTTAATGGTTTCAGTCCATATTGGGTCTTTCCTGTTGTTCCCAAAGCAATGTGTTTGCTTGGATCCTTTGTGAAGTGCAGTGTTTCATGGAGTGACAAATGCATTCATTCATAAGGAGCTGCCCCTTATGAAGGCATCACCTCCTGAGAGTGTCCTTTGTGCTGAGCCTGTTCAGTATGACAAGCTTGACTCAGTATGTGGAGTTCATGAAGGAAAAGCTATTCAAAGATTTGGCATTTGGGGTTGCAGCTCTAAAATTACACTTTAGCAGCAACAGTAGTGAAACCTACTTGACAGCAGTAATTAGGTGCATGATGTGAGGCAGGTAAACACTGCTTCTCACTCCCCATTTTAATGATGACAAAACTGAAATGCAAAGAGATTAAAAGGAATAGCTACAGACTGGTATCTCAAACCCAGTGAAGTCACTAACTGGTTGACACGGATCTTTGATTCTAACCCCATTACAGTCAGTTTTGTTTTGCTTTGGTTTGTTTGGGTTTTGTTTTTTTTTGGGGGTGAAGAAACAAACCAACCAAAAAAAAAACCAAAAAAGAACCAAAAAGCAAAAAAACAGCCATAGGGTGAATAACAGGCCAGACTTTTCACTGCAGTGTGGACATACAGTAAAAGGCAGCAGAGTGCCAGGAGTGAAAGAAAACATCTCTCCTGGCAGGGCACAGCTGGTTGTCTGCCAGAAAGGGTAAAGCTTGACTGGGTGGAAGACAGTAAAGCCTTCTTGTTGGCATTGCAAAATGAGCTCCCTCAGGGCATGGGAGCCATGATAAATTCCAATCATTTCTAGTCCCAAAGCAGTCAGGCTCTTTTTTTTTTTTGGTATCTTACCTCCTGCAAGGTAATATTTTTTCAAAAGTTAGCCACCAGAACGAGACACTTCTTGCACTCACACCTTCTCCTGGAGATACAGTGGGTGAATAAACAACAGGAGAGATGTGAACCACTTAGTATTGGACAGAGCTCAGATACCAGTCAGTACAGCTCATGTGTGATGTATAGAGTACAGGTGAATCCCTCTAGCCTTGCTCATTCTCCTGCTCTGCAGTCTTTATGACAACAAGGAGGCTCTGGTTTGCTCTCTGGTGGCACAGATGAGGTACACCAGGATGCTGGACCTTCGGTAGTAGGACTGGGAAATAACTCCTCCAGCTTCCCCGTCAGAGTCAGTGGGTGGCTGACACTGAGCTGGAGCTCTGTGACAAGTACTGATGTGCCACCCACGCCAGCAAGGGGGCAGTTTTCTCAAATACAAAAAGCAGCTACAACTGTCAAACACAAAAGGTGCAATCCCGGGCTCTGTGGTGTTAATCTGGTTTCAAACAGAGCAGCTGAGTAGAGAACCAAGTACCCTGACAGTTCATGATTTTACCGTGACATTAAGAACAACAGCAGCTCCTGTTTTGAACATGATAATGCCATCACTGAGCTCAAAATAGCTAATCTCAGCTGCACTGAAGGGGAGAACATCAAAGCTTTAACATCTGCACCTCCAACCTATCTGTCTACTGTCTCTCTCCTCTCCCCTCCCTGTTCCCTAGTCCATTTTGAGCTGAAACCTTTGCCTTATCACATTCAACAGTTGCCTGTTGACTGTAAGAATTAAAAGAATTTGGAGCTGTGGCTCAGCTTGCATGACAGATTATTTCTAAATGTCTGCAAGTCTCTGGCAAGCAGACCTTGGTGCCAGGGTCTCATTTCATATAATACCTTAGAACCACTTGGCATGATGATCACACTGGAGGGGTCCCTGATCAGGCCCTTCACAACACAGTTCACATACAGAGACGCAGTCAAGCTGCCTCCAGCCATCAAAGCTCCAGTGTCTCACAGAGGTTTTGTGGACTGTAAAGTAGGATAATATCCAGGAATGAAGTCACATGCCTATGCTTCCTTCTAACAAGTGCTGGCTTGTTTATACAATCTCCTCTGATAATACTCCCCAGGAAAGTCCCAGCCAAAATCATCTCTTGGTTGCACTGTAGGGGCTGCACCTGTTTGTTAATGCCAGAAGGCATCTATCTCATATTTATTAGCACAGGCATATGGGGGTAGAAGGAATGAGCTCTGGATAGCATTGTGCTACCCATAAAACTCAAGAAGTCCTATTAACAAAAGGGCTACAAACATCCAAGAAGCAGTTTATTAATCCAGCAGGTTGAGCTAACCTAAGGCCTACAGTACAATAGAGATAAGAATTTTTAAATCAAAACAGACTGATAAAAGAGTGCATAACCTGCAGCTCTGGACTGAAAACATAAAATCTGCACTGAGCTACAACCACTGTAACAACAAGGAGATAAGAAATTCTGTTTAGAAACCTGATTTTTCACTTGCTTTTATAACTCATCAGTCATATGAATGCATAACTGAAGAATTTTTGCCACAGAACTGGCATTCTGGTTTTTGAGTGAGCACAGTGAAAGGTGTGCAGGTGAGGAAGGATTGTTCATTTACTACTGCTAAGATGGTGCAGGGCACCAGAATGATCAGAATACATGGGAGCACGACTAGACCTGATGAGAAGACTGAAACAAAAGACTGTAACATGCTGAGAAATGAAAGCAGCTTCTCAGAGCAGGATCCATTCATCTGTGGAATGGACCTATAAGGATCCAAGGGGGACCCATGACTTGAAACAGAACATGAAGAGACAAAACAGTAATAAGTGCACTTGAGGGATCAAGGACATTCTGCCCCAGCTCTTCTATTTTACAGGACTCTGCAGATGGTGCTGTGCCTGTTAGTGCTTGTTAATGAGTAGCCTCAGCCAGAGATCAGACTGGTGATTTGTCTTTAACAATGGAGAAGTAGGTTAAAAATTCCAGGAGGGGGGACACACAAGAGCCCCTAAGGAAAAAGGAAAAAAAAATACAATGGGGCTACAAACACTCACATAACATCTGACATCTTTTGGGGTGTCCTGTGGTCAGGGATAACTAAGAATCAGTTCCCTAGAAAGCCCATTACTCCCATGCTCCATGGCTCCAAAACTCATGAATGGGGTAGAAAGCCCCATTTAACTTATAAACCACTTGATGAATTTCAGCAAAATTTAACAAAGGGTTCAAGGTCTCCAGGATGCTACATTTGAAAAGTTTTGTGTCAGAACATAGCAGGCAAAGAGTGCCACTGTGTGAGCTGACACATGATTAGACACCAGAGAGACAGGCAGCAGGCATAAGCCCATTAGGAAACCTGGGTTTCCTAGATCTGTGGCTCACTGAGCTACTTGCAAAGATATTTGTTACAAGTTGCAAGTCACAATTCCACAAGGAGCACTTCAAACACTTCCCAGGGTAGACTCCAGCCTCTGGGGGGACATGAGCCACTTTGAGAGCCTTCAATAAATAGGGCCAAAAGGGGAAGGCCCTATTTATTAAAAAGGCCCTTTTTGTTAAAAAAATAAATATCTCCACTAAGAATTGATGCAACAGGGACCACAGATTAGTGAAGATATGACATGATCATAAAAGCCATGACAGCAGGTTGCTTTCTAGCTTCCTAATCTGGCTGTGATAAATGTCCTGCCTCAGAGGGTCACCTCCACGCTGCTCCTAAATGTAATTTTTTGTCCTGCTGATGGCTGGGGCAATGACACAATGTTGTAAATTTGCTTTGCAGCCAAGGTGCCCCATCCTTCTCTTTACACCGTTAAGTGATGCTGCAGCCCAGAGCTTGTCATCTTCCAAAGTGGTTTCAGCAGAGGAAGCTCCTTTTTCCAATTGCACATGTTAGCAAACATCAGGGATGGAAGCACAAAGCAGCACAAGGCAATAAGAACTGGCTAAAAATTGCTTTTTTAAAATTAGCTTCCTTGGAACAGAAAACAACTGTGTTGGTACTCCTTGAGAAACATTCTTGTCCAAGCAAGTCAGAAATGCGTATGAGCAGTGGAGAAAAGCCTGTGGTCATCCTTCAGTTGATACCCACACCCCACATTGGAAGCAGTAGGTGCTGAAAAATTCCGGGCACTGTCACCATTAAAACCCCTCCCACACCTGGATTCACAAATCATTACTTTTTTTGAGCATCTGGAATAAATATTTACCCCTGAGAATTCAAGATTTGCTTTTCTCTGAGTATTTAACAGCTCTTTCCAAGAGCCTGCCTGCTTAATACATGACTGATGGAAATAAAATTATTGTAAGAAGTGTTTAATGATGATGCTTTTTGCTGCAGTAACACTATTCATCTGGCACATACAATATGTTTTACAAGCCTCTGGGTGCTGCACTTGCCCTTTTTCACAGAAGAAGAGAGCAAAGCTCAGCAGTTTAAGATCAGCTCATCTAGGATTTGACAAAGCTGGAAAAGAGAAGGAGCTGAAAAGAATTTTACATCCTGTTTCACAATACAAGAAAATACGATATAAGAGCTGTTCTTCAAGGCAAAGCGGAAGAAATAGCAATTAAAGGTCCCCTGAACAGGGTATGCCAGGGACAGTGTGAAGTCAACACTGCCCCTGTGTTGCTGGTCTGCTGGCAGAGCTGTTTGCTGAGGCACCTCAGCAGGGCTGAGTGCAGCCTCTTCCAGCAGTGCCACTGGATGCAAGAGTGGGGCTCCAAACACGGCCTGAAGGTTGCCTGGGCCTGTTTGTAAAGGAAGGGGTGCAAGGGACTGACTGCTGTGCTCACAACAGGGGTGGGGAATGCAGAAAGCTGCCAGGCAGCACAAGAAATAGTCCTGAGGTTGATTCAGACATATTTGCAAGACACCAGGTTCCTTGGGAAAGGCAAGTTTGGAGATGATGATTGTGGCCTCCTGTTGCTTGTGTCTCTGTTTCCGTATGGTCATATGCTCTGGGCGTAGCCAGAGCTGTACACACTTGGCAGCACCCACAAGGTACAAAACTCCACGTGACTGATGCAACTTGTAGGGAAACCTTTGCCTCATATGTGTTGTCACCTATGAGAGCTTGAGTAATGCTGCAAAGTGCTGCTGCTTTTACCCATGCAGAAACAGCCCTTGGTGAGTCAGAACATGGAAATAGCTCTGCTGACAGGGAAACAAAGACCCTGGTCTCCTGCCATAGCATAGAAGCAGTCACTGCATTTGGAAAAGAGCAGTTCCAATTATGCATTCTGGTATACAGTGATTGCTCAGAGAACCTGATGTTTCTGCAGAACCTTTTTACCTCCTTCAGTCCTTTTGTTTACCTGCAAAACTACCAGCTGTTGAACACAGAAAGTCCAGAGGAGAGCAGCAAGAGAAAAGGGAGGTACAGCAAATGAGCCTTGTGAGGAAGGACAGAAAAAAAAATGACTTGGTTTAGTCTGGAGGGGGTGGAAGAGATTCTTGATAATACCTTTTAAATACATTAAGGTGCAGTATAGAAGGTAATAAACTATTATCTTATCTGCCAGGAGACAAGAAATAATAAATTGTGGTGAGGGAGATTTATTGGTTAGACATTAGGAAGGGCTCAGAATAGACTGTGGAGGGAGTGGATGAAATCTCCATCACAGAAGCCTTGGAAGAGGTGAGATAGCCTGCAGTCAGGAATGGTTTAGCCTAAGGAGCTCCAACTCCCTTCCTTTTAACTCCTATGATGTTTCCTTACACTATTATTCCTTACAGTATTCTTCTAGTTTTTGACTAAAATACTCCAGAACATTTCTCTGCTTGGGTTGCAGTGAGATTAGCTCATGTCCTTTTAATTACATAATTACAAAGACCAGGAATCCAAGCAACTATTAATGACCCAACTCTCACTGACTTTATGTGAAGCAAATTGGAATTCCACACACCAAAGAACTGCAGCACCAGGCAGACCTTACAGAGACCAGCAAACTCTGTGCTTTAGTGAGGCATCTTTGCCTCTGTAGCTTATTGCACTCCTTGAAGCAATGGATCATTTCAAGCAGTTCTTGCCATGCTCCTTTTGCTGTTTTAGCTGTGTTGAATTGTGTACTGCAGGGTTGTCTTGGAGAGTTGAGATCCACCCTTTGAAAACACTCAATTCTTTTATCTAACCTAGGAAAGAGAAACGGAATTTCAAAGTAAAGTTGTCAGTAACAAAACTGGACCAAAAATGCTGAACCACTGCATAAATTTGTTAGCTGGGGTCTACTAACACAGTCGTCTGCTGAGTTCAACCTTGGAGATTAGCTCCCAGCAACTGAAGCCCTAAATTATTGTTTTAATAATCATGTCTGAATTCCTGTCTGAAGTCAAGCGTCACGGCAGGAAGCAAGTAAAACTTTATCCTGGCCTCACTGCCTGGGTTTGCTATCATCTCATGAACATTCACCAGGCCCTCAGGTCTGGTGGCTCAGTCTCTGGTATTCCCGTGGTGATCTCTTGCTGATTTCCCTTTTGAAGGTTTTTTGTTTCTGCTGCTCAGATCTTGGCTGACAGGAATGCAACCGTGCTGGGTGCTGATTGCAGCTGGCAGGTGGATTAGAGCACATTGAGGTGGCGTGAAATGCCTCTGACAGGCAGAAATGGCAGAACAAGGGATTGCTTCACCATCAGAGCCCAGAAACTGGTGCACATGGTCACACTGAGGAGACAAGCTGAGGAACGTGCAAAACACTTCTTGCTTCCACAAGCCCCAGTAGATCTTCCCAGCTCAAAGTTTTGGGCATGTGCTTCCAGTTCCCTTCCTCCTCCCCGAAACTGGTTGATTTCTCTGAGGTGCAGGATGTTCTCAAATTCTTCCGAAAAATGTGGGAGCAGCAGTTGCCAAGTAACAAAAACTCATCACTCTTTTCCTGAAAAGCACAATTCCTCATTTTTCTGTTTTGCAGAATGGACAGATGAAGCTGTTTTATGACACTGGTCTAGTATCAGGATAAATTTTACTCCAGTCTTGCCCCTAGATAAATCTGTTGGATACGGAGTTCAAGGTGAGGTAGGGAACTGACTGCCCCTTGTGACTCTCAACTTCAGAAGCAAAACTAAGGATGCATTTCATGATTCACTGAACTGACTCAGTGACCAGTGTAATGAGATTTCATTAACAATACAGCAATGCTGTAGCCAGGGAGAGGCAGCCTGACATTTTATCAAGAGGTGTCCTTCCCTCACACCTACTTGAAAGCCCTCATATGGCTGATCTCAAGCAAAGTTGGAACAAAGCTGATAAATCCCACTCCTTCACAGGAATTATGAGCCAAATTCAGACCCTTGTGATATTTGAGGGACTAGAGGAGGTCCACAAAATAACAAATAAGATGACGAGGGCTGAAGAAGCTGCCTTAGGAGATGTGACTTAAGCTCAGAGAGGAGAATGCTGGAGGATAGCATCAAGGTAGGAAGGCAGTGAGTAAGCCTTCTGAAGAGTAAGTTCAGCTGCTGTTCAGCAAGAACCACAGTGCTAGAACCAGAGGCACTTGCTAAAACCAGTAGGGGATTTGGTTTAACGGATAAAAGGAAGTACTTTTTTACACCGGCAGTGAACTTGTGCCACAGGAGGCTGTGGAAGCAGAGAGAATTGTCAGGGAACGGATTAGACAAATTCATGAACAAAAAGTCTACAAATGGATACTAAATTTTGTACACAAGGATGTCCCCTCTAACATCTCTAATACAACAGCTGTGGCTACTGCTAGGGCTGTGAGAGGAGTGGACCACAGAAGTGGCCAAGTTAACATGCTTTCCCTAAACAGTATCTTTTATTGCCTCCACCTAAGACAAAATACTGAATATGATGGATCCAGGTTTGCCATTATTTCTTGTCTCTATTTTGATACAGGCTCTTTTCTTCCTTCACTGTGGCAGAGTTCACTCCCCTTTGGATGTTACTCATCCTGATGCCAAGAGAGCCAACAATCTACCCCATCTTTCAAAGAGACCCTCATTAACCTCAAAATTTCATCCAGGGGCCCATCCTCTTCTTAACATCTTGAAGTTTTGTTCTGTGGTCTGTTTTCCTTCTTCCTTCCATGCAGCACCAAGGAGAACCACCTTGTAGCTGAGCTGTTTGTTCATCCTGGAGACAAACGGTGTCTGAAAGTTTGTGACACATTAGCAGAGGGACACAGTGACAACTCCATGCTTGTGCACTTCAATAAGCTGGTTATAAACAAAAATATTTCTCCTCTAATATTCACAGTCCTTGCTACCACACTGGAGTGGCTTGAACTAATGAAGATCTCCTCCTGTGAGCTCCATGAGGCACCTGCACTACTCCTTCTCTACTCATTACACTGAGCAGAACACAGACCAGAAAAAGCATTCTTTGCTGGCTATAAATCATGAGTGACACTGAGGTATTGCTATTAGCAGCATAAAAAATGCTTTCCTCCCACAATCTCACTCAGCCCCATATACATACAAAAACTTCAGCGAAGGGTGCTGGGGTGTCTGGGTAGAAAATTAAATAGAGATTGTGTTGTCTGTAGATAAACTGCTGCCTCCCTCGGTGTGTGTGAGTGACTTTTTTCTGATTTCTCTTGTAATTGACAGAACACTGAGACTAGAGATAACGATGAGCTGTAAAAACCTAGCCTTCTTCCCCTCCTAGGCCCTCCTGAGCAAATCCTTTCCCTGAAACGAGCTCAAAGAGAAGATAAATATTCTGGCAGTTATATGCAATATTATTTTTGGCACTTGAAGAATCTCAAGCTAGATAAGGGAAAACTGAAAGGAAGGAAAAGCTCTGTTTTTTCAAATGCAAGGGACCAAGTTGTACTCACCCATATGAACACAGAATCCTTTCTTTTTTCTGGATTATTGCAGTAATCCTGATTTTCACTAGGTTAGTTGATCCTGAGATCTTACTTAAAACCCAGCACATTCACTCTGGTGAAAGCACACAGTAACAGCAGAAGGACAAACACATGCACAGAAAGCACCAACTTCACAGCCCCTGCCCAAACAAAGACTAATTTGGTTTCATACCATGTTAGCTGCAACAGTGATAGGATTAACACCTGATACCAAGGGAAGCTCAGGAGCTGTCTGTGACCTCCTTCAGCAGAATGGCACTCCAGCCCCTCTCCTGTTAGCATATGTTAGAGGAACTGCTGCTTTCCTGGGCCAGTAGGGATTTCCCTGTAGAACCTTTGTAGAAAGCTCAGAGCAATGTTCCTGCAGATACATTCATGGGCACGTGGAATAAAACAGGTGCCAGCTGACACTGTTTGCATGGGCTGCAATGGGTAATGGCAGAGGCCACACGGTCCTGCAGGGCAGAGAGCCACGAGAGGATGGATCTGGCCTTTGTAGCAGCAGGATGAAGCACAGGCATACACAGGAGTGTGTCATGTCTTTGATTCTAGCAGAGCCCTGACTGCAGGACCCAGCTCACCCTGCATTGATCTAAATGCTGGCTGTACATGATACCTTGGGACAGGGAAAAGTAAAATGTCCAGACCTTTGCTCTTTTTACCTGCATGAAGTTGTTACAGACGTTTATGCTTTAGAAATCAAACAGGAAGGGATTTTCAGAGAAAACTTAAGTGGTTTAGAGGCAAAATTTCTATTGCCTTCTGTGTCCAAAGCACAGCCTTTGCTCTGCAAATGTCAGTGTGTTTCATCAGGCCTGGAAGTTTGATAAGAGACTCTGGGACTTGTGAGGGCTCTTGGAGCAGCCTGTAATATGGAAAAACAGTTACTGATGTTGCTGGTTTTAAATGATGATGTTGCCACATCTCAGCTGTTCTTGTGTCTGTCTGGCTGTGATTAATGGTTGCAGGGGATACTTAGAGTCATCCCCACCTGTGGTGTCTATTCAGGCTTAATAATCTGCTAGGGAGCCCTTAGCAATTAGGAACTGTTCAACGGTACTTTTAATAGTACAGGATTTGTATGATGTGACCTAAAAGAATGTTCTGGCATAAGGAATAGGGTGCTTCTCAGGGAATTCAGAAACTGTCTCTTAAAAGCTGTGAAATATCCTCGGGCCAGTTCAGTGAAGCAGCATTTTGAGGACGATGTCAGCAAGAGTCAGGAAGAGCCTTAGAGGAAATTCCTTTGGTCACTGGGAACAGCACTGTCTTCCAGACAAGCTTTGATGAAACACTTGTTCATTTTTTGTTTTCTCACCGTGTTTCTAACTCTCTAATGAAATCCATTGTCCCTCTCAGCTGTTGTGCCATTGACATGAGTCATTCCATCCCACATCAATAACACCAGGGCCAGCTCTGCAGAGAGGAGCCTGGCTTGGCTGTCACTGATGCACCTTTGCAAGGAGCAGGCAGTGGGAAGATGCCTTTGGTACCAAGAATATCTGTAACCACTAGAGGATCTGCCCTCAACACCAACAGGGTAGGGTCATGCCCTGTCTTGAGTTCTAAATAGTTAAAAAACTTATATTACCTCCGGTCTTTGGTTTCATTGGAACTGATCATGACAGTCAGGCCATCTCTAGTGGAGTGATAACATCTGGGGAACCTTCATCTCCGACAGATTTCAATCTTATGGAAACAAATTACTCCCTTTCTTCTATGCAGCCATGACAGTCTCTAACACGCTATTTATTTGCTCAAACCAAGGTCTGATGAGAAGCTCTGCTTCCATGCTCTCCACCTTGTCTTGTTCTGATTGGCAGTGGACACAAGGGCCACTTTCGCACAGTAGAGCTACCGTAGTTTTCCACTGGGACATGTGTACACAAGTGAGAGCTGATTTCCCTGCCTGCAGTGAGTGAGGAAAGTTGTAACTTTTTCCAATGGGAAGGAAAAAGCAGCAAGATCACAGGCAGAAATCCATCAGTAAAGCTTCACAAGTGTATTAAATAAAGCAAACAGAACTTTACTGCTACACTTCAAGTAAATAGTTTCTCCTTCTCAGTTTGCTCCAGCATAAAAATCCCTCTGTCCTATAAATGCCATTGCCAGGATTCATTTTTGGAAGATCTGGCATCTATTTATTTATTTATCCATTTTTAGTTTCAAAGTCTGGATTGAAATTTAAACAGTCATTCATAATGTCATTATCTGCTTTGCTATGCAGTCAGATACCATGTGTGGTGTCACAGGACAAAACCTTTGGCAAGGCCCCTAGAAGAGCAATTTAGCTCCTCATCCATCTCAGCTGGCAGTGTGATTGGATTCCAAGCTTGCGTTGCTGAATGTGTTCTTTTACTCTGACATATATTATTGAGTGTTAAATCACTTTCTGAAGTGTTTATTGGTAATAGTTTAATTTCTCCCACTTATTTAAACTGCTTTTGAAACAAGCATTTCCTTGTATCTTGGAGTTTGATGGAAACATAGGGAGAGTTCCCTGGGAGGGTGGATTGTAGAAATGACCAGTTCATTAGGTAGGGACAGAATTTATGAGTGCAGTAGAGGAGAACACTCTCCTTCTGTCAGGATGAAATAGCAAACTCCCACCATCATGTCCATGGTACTTCTTAAGGGGAAAGTTTCCTTGTGTCTTGGTTCTCCCATCAAGTCTTGGCCTCTGAGGAGCCAATTACCCTTTTATTGGAACATCAGGGACTTCCTGACAGGATCTTCATAGATCCTGAAACTCCCTGAAAAAAAACAAGCTGTGATCTCCTGAATCAGGTGCTGGTGAAGTTATTAGGCATCAGCACACCCATGCCCCCAAGATGGAGTGTGGTCAGTGGGCGCTCTGGCAGTGATGTCTCTCAGGAAGGAATCAGAGACCATGTTCTTGTACATTTAAGAAAATGAAGCAGAGCATCAGAGAGCAGAAGTAAACAGAGAGATTAAAATCTAGTGTGGCAGTCAGAAGCTGAGCTGGAGAACAAGGGCCAGAGGCAGGTCAAGCCAGGGAGGAGGCATGAGGGCCAGATCTTCAAATAAGGCCTTTGATAATTCATCTCTTGAGGACTCCAGATGTGACAGCCCAGCAGCCTGATCCAGGCTGGTGTACTCAATACTGCAAGTCCTCTTACCTCTTGTCCTTGTTCCAGTGAAGATCTACAAATCAAAGTATTGCTTTACTTTTAATCTTTAATGAGGTCTGTTGAATCTCTTTCCTGCATCTGGGAGTTACTTTCCAATCTGATGAACACTGACTTTTAGAGATGACACCAATGACGATGCTGAGATCACAGTAGCAATCAAGCCTCCTTTGATGGCAGAGCTAAAAATATGCTCCCCAGCTGACACAGCCTTAGGGAGAAGAACATATAGTTTGGTTTAAAAGAATGCATCTTCCTTTGTCTCTGTCTTCTTCTGCCAGAAGACATCACATCTGTGACAACTCTGCAAGCAGGTTACTTCTGTCTTTTGAAGCAGCCATGTAAAGACCCATACTACCTCCAACCCCTGAAAGAATAAAACTTTAAATCTCTCTCATCACCCTAGAGAATGGTGCCTTTGGCAGTTTTGCTTCTCTAGTCATGCTGGCACCTGCCAAGTTATTGCATGGCAGAAGCCACATCTTAGGGTCTGGAGGAGATCACCTCTGCCAATGCCCTAGGTTCAGCTTAAGTTCTCTTGATCAGCTGCCTCAGCTCCTTCCAATCTGCTCCTCTGCTTTCTCTCCTTCTTGCTAAATCCAGGGCACTGGCTCACCAACTCCCAGGCTAATTACATGTTCCCAAAGCCTTGCTTTGGCACTTGGAAACTGGTGAGCAGTGTCACTACTACCTCCTGGGCTTTCTGAGAAGGAGAGCTCATCCCATGGGTTGCAAAGGCAGATTCATGCACATGGTACCAGGGGTTGCCCAGCTTTGACCTGCACCAGCCCCTTCCCTCCCCAGGCCTGTGGAGCAGTGGCACTAACCAGCTCGTGTGGAGGTCTCCCCCCACCTTGGGGGCATTTGCTACAGATGGATCATTAGGGCTTTTGGGTAGGACATGTACAGATGAACAAGCACACACAATGAAGGCTCCACATTTGTAATGTGCAGTATGTCAGGGGGTGAAAGGTTGAGCAACCCACTCTGGCAAATGAAAATAGCAAAAAGGGCATATTTTGCTGGCTAGATGGAAGTCTCCTCTGTGTGGGATGTTTTGTGCTTCTGCATGTATAACTTGAAAGCAGAAGAAGGAAAAATTTGTTTGGTCAGACAGAAATACACCAGATTTATTGTTTTGAAAGATACAGGAGGGTATCTCTAGATGGCTGTGGTAGCTATAATGTTTTGGCAACACAATGTCCCACCATAAAAAGGCATTCACCCAGGAACACATCTGGGCTCAGTCAGCCTCAGTCCTGGAGGTGGGTGTTCCAGTCCTAAACCTCTGTGGGCAGTGGTTCCTGGCCAGAAGTCTGTTTGATGCTCCCATTTAGGGTGTTTGCCCTGAAGATGTAGGACCTGCCTCTAACTGAGCCTTCAGTGTGGATGCTTTCTGGCTTGTTCTGGCAACGGAAGAACATGAGGAAGCCATTCCTGTAGTTCTTGTTCATCCATCCATAAAGCAGGGGGTTGACAAAGGTAGAGCACATGGCCACCACATGGAAGACAGTGTAGAGAAGTTTGTAGTCATGGAAGTTAAGAACCAGATCAAGATCAATGGCAAGCTGGAATATGTGGAAGGGGAGCCAACACACTGCAAATACCACGACTACCACCACTAGCATTTTGGTTGTCTTCGTCCTCCGGCACTGGTTCTCATTGCTTGAAGTGGGACTGACATGATTTTTCAGCTTGAACCAGATCCTGGTGTAGGCATAAGAAATAATTGCAAGAGGCAAAACATACTGCAGGAGGAGCATGGACAGGCTGTAGATAGTGGCATCTCTGTTGTTACCAGAAGGCCATTTTTCTGAGCAAACAGCCATTTTGAGGTTGATGGATGGGATTTCCTCGTACCGGTACTCTCTGAAGATGGCCAGAGGACTTGCCAGGACAGCTGCTGCCAGCCACGTGACAGCTATGATGGTGAAGCTGAGCCTCTTGGAAATCCTGCTGTCCAGGTGGAAAACAATACACCGGTACCTATCCAGGGCAATCACAGTTAGGGTGAGAATGGACACATGGACACTCAGAGCTTGAGCATAAGGGACCAGATGGCAAAGAACAGCTCCAAATTTCCACTCGTCCAGCAGTGTGTACACTAGGGTGAAAGGCAGACAGAGCGTGTCCACCATCAGATCTGCCAGGGCCAGGTTAGCTATGAAAAAGTTGGTGACAGTCCTCATGGTCTTGTACTTCACGATGATGTAGATGACCAAAGAGTTGCCAATGAAGCCCAGCAGAATGATGAGGGAGTAGGCAGCAATCAGAACAACTTGGACCCCCAGGATCTTGGTGCTGTCCATCATAACACTGTGAGACCCGGAGAGATCCTGGCTAGGAGTGACCAAGTCTTTGGCATGCCAGCCCTGTGGCAGCTTCTCATCTAATGCTGTCTTCTCCATGGTGAGGGTGCTGTTGGCTTCCTCCAAAGGTCCCATGCCTGGTGTGAGAGGAGGAGAAGGAGTCAGACATGACAGAACTGAGAACACGAGACAGCAGAGCATCTGCAAGAATCAAGGCTCAAAGGGCATGTCCTACATGGCATTTGGGGCTAAACAGCAGCACCAGTGGCATCCTCCTTCCTTCTCCCATACCTCCCATCCTTCCTCACACTGAATGACCTTTCATCTCTCTTACCTCTCCTGTTAGAGCCTATGGTCAGCTGAATGCCAGTTTCCCAAGGAAAGGTCAGAGGAAAATGCAACTTTTCACACAAGTTTCTGAGATTTCATTTATTTGAATTGAACAGGAAAAAGCCCTCAACCAACCAAGGCCGGACTGATAGGTCCTGAAAAGACCTCCTGCTCATGGACCCCCTTTGCACAAAGCCTCTCCTGCTCTTCAGGCTAGACTTTGCAAAACAGGGAAGTTGCTTCAAACAAACCAAAGATTTTGGACCTCTTGGGGCTGACAGAAGAAATTGATGATGGTGTCAGTCATCTTTGATAAAATTTACTTGCCTACAAAAATGCCCTGAGTCCTAACTGTTCAAGAATCAGGAAAGGAGAAAAACAACAGGGCGCTCTCAGATTCAAAATGTTTTTCTCCACCTCCCCATAACAATTTATTTCCAGATTGTGCACCCAGTTTTTTATTTCTCACCTCTCTGGGTGACAGTATCTGTCATCCTATCTCTGCATGAGTGTCCACCACTGCTCCTGCTAGTGATGCCACCACACAACTCAACCCAGTGTGACCAGTACTCCCTGCTTCAGAACCCTGGTAATGGAGTTAGCATAACTAATGCCATTTTATGAGATAAGCAGCCATTCTCTGTGACCAAGTGAGTCACATATTCATTCCCTTTCCCTCATTATCAGGCCCTGAATGTCCCATGAACCAAGCAGACAAACCAGTTTTCTTCTTCCCCTCCCTGCCAGCCTCAAGGTCCCCAGGTGCCAGGCTGAGTATGTCCTCCCTTGCTGGCCTTGAAGGTCCCAGGCACCCAGCCAGCCTGGTGTTGATGACCATAAAACCAAGCAGTTACAAACCCTAAGTGGGGAACTGCTGGACTGGACCAGTGACCCCCATAGTCAGGGACAACCCCACTGTCCTCTGCTTCTTCTCAGGATGGAGTGAGGGGCTCATCTTTTTATATCTGATTTCTGAGTCTTAGGTTAGGATTGTTTTACTGACACAGCAGACTACATCCTGAGATTTGACCCAATCTGCAGAGGGTCCAGGTGATGAGAAATCATAAATTAAGCTGTATGATAAATTTTGTTTTATGCATCTTGTAGGTTGTGCTACATTGATTCTGCTTGTAGAAATCTTGGGCTGTTCCAATCAGAAATTCCATGCTATACGAATCATAATATCGTCATAAAGAAATAAAGCTTTTATTTAATGCCATCATCATTCAGCCAAGGATCCCTAAGAGAACTTGTGTGTCCCTTCAGTGTTGGTGACACCCAGGCATCCCCCAGCTTTGCAAAGGAGGGAGCTCCTGCAGGGGGCAAACAGCTGAAACTGCAAACAAGCCTCCCGCAGAGCTGTTGCTGAGCATCCAGGCACAAAGGTGCCTGAGAGCACAGCCCTGGCATCAGTGAGTTTGGGAGCAGGGAGCCTGATTGATAAGCCAGGACTGACTTAGTCTGGAACCGGCGGCTGGGGTTTGGTGCTGTTGTGAAAGAGGAGTGTTATCATGGCAGGGTTTTCTTTCAGTCCAAACATGGCAGGAGCAAAGCCAGCTCTGTTCCTGGCTCCTTTTCAGCCTCTGTGTCTCAGGATTGCTGCTGGAGTACATGGAGAAGGGTGGACATGGCCCTTTGCATATCCCCTCTCCCCAGCACTGTGTGTGGAGCCCCCATTCCCACTGCACCCTTGAGCAGAAGTTACCACTCTGCCCAAACAGGGCGTCTGCAGAGCATCATGTTTGCTCTGACCTGCGGAGAGGAATAATGTCCTGCCACTGAGGGAGGGAGGCACAGGGCTTAAATTAAGCTGGGCATAAGAGGCAGTTTGCTGGACACCTTCTCAGTCTCTGTGAGGAACGAGCTGCTCTGGGTTTGTGCCAGGTGAGATGGGAGCACTGCTGACTGGATGCTGGTGGATTTCCACAGGTCCATGCCCTGCAAGCCAAATGTTTAAGGACAGCCTGTCCTTGGGAAGGCAGAACGCTTTCTGGGCAGAGCACCTGCATTTAAACTAGTTTCTTAAACAAACAGCATAAAATAATGGTGGCAAGATGGTAAAGGTGTCAGCAATTACATTGCAATGAAGAATAAAATGGTTGCTTGTTCTTTCATGGCTCCTCAGAGCAAGGGTTGTGATTCCACCTTGGAGCTGCTCTGAGGAATCTGTCCGTGTGGCTGCAAACCTGAGCCCCTGTGGAGGCCCAGCAAAAGAGCTGGCTGTAGTGGACTGGCCCTGCCTGCACACTTGCTTTCTCCTGCTATCCCCATGCCCCTTGACTTGCCTAACTTGTCTGACTCTGCTGGCTGATCTACACCAATGGCTCCTGTAAATGAAGTTGTTGGGCTGAGATGCCATGATAATGGAGAGCATGTAGCTGCTAAGAGAGCAGGAAGGTAGCTTTAAGCAGCAGGAGAGAAAAGTGGATGGATTTGCTGGTGGTCACAGACCTCCTAAACACTGCTGCCCCCAGCCCTTGAGTGGTAACCCCAAAGATTAGAGGGAGGTCCCAACTTCTAAGGCAGGAGAGAGGAGATCAAAGCCACCCTGCGCAGCTGATTCAGTGGGGGACAGAGCAGGGGGACAGGCAGGGCCCTGGGAAGGTGGCACAGCCACAGCCTCTTTGACAGAGCCTGACCCACATGCAGCAGCAGCCCAGCCCAGAGCACCTCCTCAGACACCCATGCTGGCCCCAAAGCCAACCGTAGTGCCGGCAGAGCAAGGTTAGTGAGGGAAACAGAGCAAGGGCTGGGCACACATTCAGACTCTGCTTTCCACACTTCTTCTGGGCTTTTTATACCTTCCAGATTGTCTAGCATTATTTTATCACTTGCTATCTCCTTTTCTGTGGCTTGCCTCTCCCATTGGTCTTTGGTACCCAAGTCCTGGCACAACACCAGGGGACCCTCCCTTCCCTTTATTTCCCTTCTCACCCACCGACTGGCTGCCAGTTCCCATGTTCACATCTCAGGCTTTTTCCTTTTACTGGAGACTGGCAGCTACCCACCATCTGAGAGGAGCCAGGAACATCATGATTATTGGAGCTGTTTCACCTCCTAACAAAATGGTCTTAATGGAGCTATTATTTGATTTGGTTTTCTTTGTATGTTTTGTTTTGTTGTGTTGGGTTTTTTTTTCCCAAAGGGGACCTTTTAAAAATCAATTAAGACATTTTAATTAAGAAACAAAATGGTCATAATAAACATTCATGCTCCAGGGGTTGCTTGGAGGTTGCAGGGACGCTGCTAGATGTGGACCAAGGTCCATTCCAACAAGTAATGGAAGTGCTGGCTCATGTGTAGGCTGCTGCCAGGCACATGTTCCTGTGCCCAGTGAGCCTGCCAGGCTAGATGGAAAAATCATTGGAGCTGAAAGCCAGCTGCTCTTGGGAGAACAAAACTGAAGGGCAGACCCAGAGAAGACAGAACTACTACCCTAAGCCCTTTCTTCTGTGCTGGGTTGCCATGAAGGGATGCAGAAACAGGGCATTGTGTGGATCCTGCCTTCACTCTCTCCTCTGGCTGAGGTT
>NW_009953965.1:0-3424 GCF_000747805.2 Chaetura pelagica
TAATTCTATATTATCTATAGATAATAGAAATAGCTACAGTCATGTGACTTGATTATTTGATGTTATAATTAATTCTTAAGATTATTTGGTGCTTATTTACTTGAAACTGGGGCACCTGAGCTTTACTTTTGCACCAGTTGACATGACTGGGAGCCTGATTCCAAGCTAAATCCTTTTGGATATTTATATTTTTATTGCTTTCTACTGACAACTACAAGTAACTCAACATCTGTGGTGTTGGTTGATAAAGAGAACATAGTTCTGGAGAGTTAACCACCTGTAAATGTAATTAGAAGTATTGCTAATGAGGGGAATTAATGGTGATACTTTTGGCTATTGTCATTCTGTGTCCTTGCTGGTTAATTGCTGCGTCTCTACAACTCGTAACTTTTAACTTCTATCTTTTTTCTTAATGCTATCATAGGAGTTAAAAAAGTAAGTACTTTGTGTTTTTTGGGGGGTTTTCTGGAAAATCAAGGGAATGCAGGCACTGACCTGATCCTTCTTGCTAGGCAGATGGCTGCCAGCTTTCTGATTTCCACTGGAAAAAACTGAACTTTCAGAGGTTAATTTATGAAATTCCTCCCTGTCTGACTTGGATTCAAGACAGTTCTTTGATTTAAGGGAACCTCCTGGTCACTAGGGTCCTCAACAAAGCTCATCCTTGAGATGGGTGACCTGGGGGGGTTGCAGCTCCACTGCTTGAAGCTCTTTGCTGAAGGACTTGAGCAAAATCACCTATAATTAAAAAAAAAATAAGAAATTAAGCCCCAAATGTTATGTTTGTGGGTTGTATGTTTTTTTTTGTCAAATGGTCGTGCTCTTTCTATATGGAAAGTTAGCAGCTGTAATTAAATTAAATATTTAAAGGTGTTAGAGTTTGAGCTGCGTTGAGTCACATCTGGGTTTCTTGTTACACCCTCTGGAGGTTCTTCCTGAAGTTTAATTTATACCCTCAGAGTGTAACACCACCTGCATTGGGGTAGTGAAATATCCCTAATACAGCATCTCCTTGTGGGCTGTAAACTATGATGTATTTATTTTTTCCTCAAAATAACTCAAATCCACAGGAATGCAAAGCCAAGCAGAGCACATGTCAGGCAAACACAGCAATCTGATGTTTTCAGGAGCTCTTCACCTGAATAAAACCATGAAATCCCAACTTTTTTGTCCTCCCTGTGCAGCTCCAGGTCGGCGTTTTGCTTTCCCTGTGGATTTTTTAGGCTGACAAGTTTGCTCCCCTAGCTCTGGGTGGCTGCTGTTGTGGAATGTGTGCTCTGCCAAGCAGAGCACATGTCAGGCAAATCTTCATTGGCATCATTTCCTCGTTTTCCAGTCTCCCCAACCATGGAAATGCAAATTTCCCTCTAGCAGACCTGGCCTCTTCTTCAGGTTGCCCCCTTAGAATTGTCCCTCCCCCCCCGTCCCCCAAGTTGTCCCTTTTTTCTTTCAATTTAGATATTTTTTCACCTTTATCGTAGTCTTTTCAGCAGCTGGCTGAGTTTCACAAGTCCAAGGAGAGGCAAAAATCTACTTTTGCATATCACAGTGATTTTTTAAAATACTTTAAATATAAAGTATGGACTTGCTTTAGTATTTTAAACCATTAAAAAAATTGACAGTTTAAAAGGCAAAATGTTCACTTGTAATCAGAGTTTTTTGGTCTGTCAGCCCTGGCCTTGAGGCTTGTAAAAACCTTCCAGGAATGGTTTGAACAGTTTTTATACTTGGAAAGATATTTTTTCTAGCTTTTCCAATAATCTACACATACCAGGAGCTCCTTAATGATATTTTTTTCCTTTTTTAAAGTATGACAAGGGCAGGAAAAACAAAACAGATGCAAATTTTTCATTTCAATAGATTAATTTTTTTGGTAAACTAAGTGGGTCATGAGATCTCCAGCTCCTGGCCAAGTAGAAATTTGCCAACACGGGGTTTTAAATCAAAAAGGAGTCCTAGTTTTTATGTCAACTCCCTCTGCACAGAAATAGGGGTCAGCAATGACTTCTAAACACAATCAAGAATTGGGGCATCTTTTTTTTTCCAGCCTGCCTTCCCAAATCAGTGCCTAGTTGAGAATATTGACAAGTAATTCAGGGAATTGAACTTGGGAAAAAAATACCTTTATATGACCAGAGTTTTGAAAAAAATCTTATCTTTTCCTCCCAGTTTGTCTTAAAAAATGAATTTTGAAGTCCTTTCAGTCCTTGAAAAATGAATTTTGAAGTCCTTTCAGCCAGTGCCTTTATTTTTAAATAAGTAATGTGCAGAATTCTTGAGATCAAAAGTATTTTAGGAGTGTTGTTTTGACTTTGGGAACTGGATGTGTTGTTTAATCTCTTTGAAAGCCTCGGGTGTTGGGTTGGTTTCTTTCAAATTAAAATTGGTAACAAAGGAAATATCGACCTGAATGCTCTTTGGCATGAATAATAATGCTGAGATGATCACTTTTAATGCTCTTGTGTGACTTGAGAAAGAACTGAAAGCCTGATGCATGCCCTTGCTTTGTGTGGTTTGGCTGCAACTCCATTGTTGTGCTTATCTTTTAATGCTGCCACTTTTTGGAAGATGAGGACCAGGAAACCTCCGTGCCCAGTAGAAAAAGTGTGGGTGGAGAAGCACAAATATGATGAAGCAGAGAGACTTCATTATGAAAGAGAAGCCACCCTGGCTGCTGCTGCCCCTGAGGAGTGCCAGGAGGTAGAGGCTGTAAATGGAGTCTGCAATGATGACTCTGCTGAAAGTGAAGTCAAGGGAGACCTGAAGAAAACGAGGAATGGGAAGAAACAGAGGAAACGGAAACGTTCTCCCAAACCCAGAAACGTGGCCTCTAAGTTAGACTCTGTGCTGGCTGGTTTGTCAGCTGACTGTGTGTGGTTTGAGAAGCCTTTCTATGATCAAGCTGAGAACCTGTACAGGCAGAAATTAGTGGATTGTCAGAATGAGGAAGAGGCACCTGAGACTCCACTAACTGCTGAGCAGTCCCCTTTAGTGGTCAGGGCAAAAGCTGTCCAAGATGTTCCCAAGCCAAAGATGCTTTCAGCAGCCCTGCCCTGCTACCATGGTAACCTGTCTGCCTGTCACCATGTTGTTCAGGATGTATGGGTCAACAAGTTTGACTTTGATAAGGCTGAGGTGATGTTTATTGAAAAAACTCAGTTCTTTGTCCCTCCAAATGTCCTCACCATCCCCTCTGTGGGGTCAGGCGCTGGGCTGAGGACACCAGATGAGGGTTATGTTACAGCCCTGCCTACTCCTGCCACACCAGGCTTGGCTCCAGATGTTGCTGCAGACCCTGCTTCCTCCTCCATTCCCAGTGTGCCTGGCTCTGTCCACGAGACAGTCAATGGCAAGCCACAGATTTCAAGCTTGCAGGCTCTCATGTCCGAGGTGTGGCTGGGGGAGCCCCTCTATGACGGGGGCG
>NW_009953965.1:3540-12572 GCF_000747805.2 Chaetura pelagica
CGGCGTTGTGCCCGGGAGACAGTAATGGGAAAGCCACAGATTTCAAGCTTGCAGGCTCTCATGTCCGAGGTGTGGCTGGAGAAGCCTCTCTATGACGGTGCCGAGAAGATCTTCTACGAGAACATGTTTGATGGGCATCCATTGGGCCAAGCTGGGCAGCAGCAAGGGCTGAAGAACCCCCATGAGGACAGGAAGGGCCACAGAGCTGGAGAGGAAGTGGTCACCAAGCACCTGGAGATGGCCACCAACTCTCCACCTACCTGCTTTTTCCTACATGAGGACAGTGAGACTGTGTGGCTTAACAAGCCGACGTACGACAGCGCCGAGTCACGATTCTATGCAGCTGAGGCCCTGGGCATGGCAAGACCAGGAGAGAGGACAGGGGTGGAGGAATCTGCTGTAGTAAATCCCTCCCAACCAGCTCCTTCTGCTTCCAGCGTCCTGGTGCCAGAAAAGAAGTAGGAGAAGTTTATTCTGGGGTAACACGTGCACAATTCCTGGTCAGGAGTGAGCTGAAGGGATTTGCATGTGTAGAAGACTTGGGTGTCCTTTGTGTCTGCAGGACCTGAGCCTGCATGGCAGAGGAGCATGGAATGGTTTGGGTTGGGAGGGACCTTAAAGAGCATTTAGTTCCAACCGCCCTGCTATGGGCAGGGACACCTCCCACCAGCCCAGGCTGCTCCAAGCCCCATCCAACCTGCCCTTCAACACTGCCAGGGATGGGGCAGCCACAGCTTCCCTGGGCAACCTGGGCCAGGGGCGCTGCACCCTCACAGCAAAGAATTTCTCCCTCCCATCTCAACTCCAGCTCCCTCTGCCAGCTGGAAACCCTTCCCCCTGCTCCCATCCCTCCCTGCCCTTGTCCCAAGCCCCTCCCCAGCTTTCCTGGAGCCCCTTCAGGCACTGGAAGGTGCTCTCAGGTCTCCCTGGAGCCTTCTCTTCTCCAGGCTGAACACCCCAACTCTCCCAGCCTGTCTCTAGAGCAGAGCTGCTCCAGACCTCCCATCACCTCCGGGACCTCATCTGGACTTGCTCCAACAGCTCTGTGTCCTCCTTATAGGCCAGCTCTGGCCCCAGCACTGCGGGGGGGCTGGGGATCTTAGCAGAGTGGAGCAAAAATGAGGGATGCCCTCTCTGGCCCTGCTGGCCGCTTTTCTTATGGTGCAGCCTAGAATACATTTGTATTCCTGGGCTGTCACTGTAGGGAGACACTGCTCCTGAGCCAGGGAGCCTGTTTGTGGGCAGGCTAACTCAGGGAAACTCCTTGTAGAGTCATTTTGGTTGGAAAAGACCTTGAAGATCATCCAGTCCAACAATTCCCCCAGCACTGCCAAGGCCACCACTGCCCCATGTCCCTCAGCACCATCTCCAGGGCTTGGAAACCCCTCCAGGGATGGGGACTCCACCCCTGCCCTGGGCAGCCTGGGCCAGGCCCTGACAACCCTTTCAGGGAAGAAAATTTTCCTCCTATCCCATCTATCCTTCAAGGAACCTCCTTCTGGTGAATGCTGGTGGCTCAAGGTAGTACTTTGTGTGGTGCCAGAGGTTCAGGGTTTAAAGTCAGGGCTGGGAGGTGAGCTAAGGTTGGTCCTCCTCTTTGCATGGGGGGGGGAAACTTAAGCTGTTCCCCTTTCTAGATGAGTATTCCATGCAAAAAGCCATAAAGATGAGAGGGAGTCATCATGTGTGGAATTGTCTGCTGAGACCTCTGAGTGTTTTGTCCTTGAATCTGAGAAATTAATGGTGGTGATTAGCTGTAAATTTGTCAAAAAGCCAAAAAGTTCTTTCAGAGAAGCTCTTATCCCAGTTCTTCAGAGCACCTGAGCTGGTCCTCGAGTTCCATGCAAGACATTTGAGCATCACCACAAGCATCCAGCTTGGGAGATGAGAGTGAAATGCAGTTTAAGGTGTCAGTCTGGTGGGAGCATGTGCTGTATTTGCTCCATCACGGGAGAAACTGACCTTTCTAATCTGTTAAACCATTTGGCCTGGAAGCTGCTGTTAATTTTGGGCCAAGGCTGGCTGGGTTACAGCTGGTTGGATGTGAGTGGATGCAGCTGGGTAGGAAGAGTTTCTTCTCAAGTGGTAGGTGACCTTCATGGTCCTGGCTGTTATAAATCAATTTACAAACATTTAAAGGCTGCCTTTTATGGCCTGGGTGAGGTCCAGGATGATACCACAGTGTTTAAAATGTGCTTTTATAGGTGACTGAACCTCAAAGTCTGCTGCCTGGAGGGCTGGAAGGCCCTGGAATCCTATCTGAAGGCTTAGATGTTGTTTTGCAGTGACTGATGTTCTTGGAAAAAAGGCTCTTGGAGCATCAGTCCTTCTCTTCTGACACTTTTATGCCAAAAATCCTTTCTTTGAATTGTCTGGAAGGTTTTAAGATCTTTATGTCAGGTGATACAGGGTTTAAGGCACACATGCATTTTCACACTGTCCTGTTTGGGATAATTTTCTCTTCAGTTGGACAGGAGTAGATAGTTGGTCAAGTCCTTCACTCCTTCCCCAGGAAAGTCCACAATGTCCTTTCTAAAATAAGTGGCATAAATTTGTCTGGGGTTCTCTCTTGGTGATACTGGTTGGCAGCTCAAGTGGGGTCTTGGAGGGTTGAGTTCTGGGGATGGTTTCAGTGTAGAGGACCTGTCTGGAGTGGTGGCCTCTGGTGTCTTTTGAGTAGGTAGATGAGAAAGATGCTTGTTTGTTTGTGTTCCAGAAGACATTACCTGCTGGCTTCTGTCAAAGTGTTTTATTGGAGACCTGTGAGGTATTGAGCTGATGAGGAAAGGGCTTGTGGGTTGCTCCTAGTTGTGTGGTGGAATCTGGTGATGGTGTGTTCCAACCTTTTGATTGGGAAAGACCTTTAAGATCCTCTGATCCCACTGTTCCCCCAGCCTTGCCAAGGCCACCACTGCCCCGTGTCCCTCAGCACCTACAGGGCTTGGAAACCCCTCCAAGGATGGGGACTCCACCCCTGCCTTGGGCAGCCTGGGCCAGGCCCTGACAACCCTTGCCAGGAAGAAATTGTTCCTTATATAAGGAATCCCCTTCTTCTGCTCTCCCCACATCTTCAGACTCCTCTTGGCTCTGTTTTCTGTCCCCTGGCTCGAAATCGGGGCACATCATTTTCTCATAATTGCAAGGGCTCCATAATTTCCCTTCAAGTTAAGAAATTAAACAACTTTTGGAAGCTGCTGCACTGAAGAAAAGTAACTTGGAGCATTTCACAGCAGCATGAGGATGTTTCCTGCTGTTCTTCCTTGTAATTACAAATGTGTGTCCCTCCCAAATTGTCACATTGCTGATGATTTTAATTTCCAAACACATGCAGCAGCTCCCAAAAGGGCATCTGTGATGCTGTTTTAAGTTGTGCATCTAGATTCCTGGAGGCTGGAATGCTCTGGGTGCTGGGCTGTTCCTTCTGGGAAGATTGGGTTGTGTACCTTGAGCAGCTTGCTGGTGATGTGTACTAGCCTGAGATAGCCAAAAATTGCTGTCAGTGCAGTTTCAACCCAAAGAGGGTTGAAACTTGTTTAAATGAGTGAGCTGCAGTGGCAGGAGTCTCCTGTCACACTCAGTGCTCCCTCCTGCTGGCACATAGCTGAGTATTAGTCCAGCTATTTTAAGAATTAAAATACATTCCCTTTTTCTTTGGAGTCTCATGCACGAGACCTCTTTCTTAGCAAACTCCCCTGTGCCCAGAGTGGTCTAGAAAACCCTGCTCTGAAAGCTTTGTTTTTGTGGAAGAGGGTAGGGAGCAGCTGGTTTATTCTGTCCCCCCTTGGTCAGGTCAGGTGGAGGGGTTGATCAAACTGCCCTACTTGCTTAAGAGGATCCTGTTAAAGCTTCCCACCAGAGGGGAAACCAGAGAGCAGCAGGCACAGGGAAGAAAATGCTCTCCTGACCAGCTCACTGCAAGCTGAAGTACTTTTAGGAGCTCACTTGATTGTTGTTTTGGTGTTGTTTGTTTGGTTTTTCTTCCCTTCCTGCAGAAAAATGGCAGTGGACTACTTGGTGCATGAGAAGGTCTGGTTTGAGAAGTACAAGTACGACGACGCGGAGAGAAGATACTATGAGCAGATGAATGGGCCAGTTGGCAGCTCACCACGCCAGCAGGTGAGGCTGCTGCTCAGGTGGGGTTTGTGGCAGGTGGGCTGGAGCTTTCAGAGCCACTACAGGGCAGGCAAAAGGCCACTGTCCACCTGGGTGTGCTCTTTTGTGTTATTTCCACTCTTGCTGGGCTGCTTTTTCCAAGTGTGAGAGTCTTCTCTGGAGCTCACTAAGCTTCCCCCCCCCAGTTATGAAGCCTTTTGAAAGATCATCTGTGGGCTGTGAGTCATGGGATGGTTTGGGTTGGAAGGGACGTAAGATTATGTAGATCAAACCCCCCTGCATGGGCAGGGACACCTCCCACCAGCCCAGGCTGCTCCAAGCCCCATGCAACCTGCCCTTCAACACTGCCAGGGATGGGGCAGCCACAGCTTCCCTGGGCAACCTGGGCCAGGGTCTCACCATCCTCACAGTGAAGAATTTCTTCCAGGAAGAGTTTCTCCAGTACAACCAGTGTACTGGGAGATTAAACACCCTTCCAACAACAATCACAGGCTACAGCAGTTCCTACTCTTCACCTTGCCAGGCTGCAGTGACAGGGCAAAGATGCTCTCTGTCATCTAACAGGCAACACAGTTTGAACCACAAGCCCTCAGAGCTGCAGTTCTGTTGACTCTGATGGGTCAATCATGGAATGATTTGGGTTGGAAGGTACACAGAAGATAATCTAGTTCCAACCCCTCTGCATGGACAGGGACACCTTCCTGTCCCTATTCAGCCAGGGAAGATGCTCTTTTGGAGCAGCTAAACCTACCCCTTGGCAAGGGTTAGGTTTTGTAGAATGTCAGGATGTTTAAAAAGAGGCACTGTGGCTCCAAAGAGACCAGGAGTTCCATTCCTCTCCTTGTTACCCCTGAAACATCCCAGTGTGCTCCTGCAGGAGACTGCATCCCAGTACTGGTGAGTCTGGGGGGGAAGGTGGGGGACAAGCATGGTGTTGCTGCAGCTGAAGTTGTTCAGGCTTGAATATTAGCCCCAGATTATTCGTGTTGGAAGGTCCAGAGCTATCATAACCTCCTTCTGCTATGTCAAGAGCTGTTTAACTGCTTCTGCATTGGGTTGGTTCTGTAGAAAGCTGCTTGAGAGTTTCCAATGGCTGCCTTGCCTTGTGTTGAAGCTTCTGGCTGAAGCTACAGCTTCTAGGCACACTCTTGTCTGTTCCTGCTGCCCATGCTGGTGTAATGGTGGCATACCACCTGCAGGACACTTGAATTCAAAATGAAAAGCTGTAGATGAGCTCCTGAAGTGGGTGTTGAAGTGCAACCCCCTGTAGCACTCTTAGAAGAGCAGTGAGGGCCATTTCATGCCACCTAAAGATCTTCCAGGGAAGAGGTTCTGCCCGTGAGAGGTGGTGTGAAGACTCTGGTGGAGATTCTGCAGCACTTTTATCAGCCACATCCCTGCTAAGGAAAGAGATCCACACTCCTTAAAACCTTTCCTGCAACCTGGAAGTGGGAACCACCTGGATGTGTCCAGGCTGTTGCTCTTCTGTGGTCTGTTTGACACAGGGGGGTTTGGGCTTGGACAGTTTCACATCTCAGATCTTGCTTGTGGGGTTGCAGCCTGGGAGAGGCAAATGGAAATGGATCATGGAAACTGAGTTTGTGCCCTGAGAAGGGAATTTTCCAAATCTAGGCTAAGGCATGGCAGGAAAATGGGGGGGAAAATCCTTGTGCTTCCATACTCTGGTAGGTAGAGGTAGGTAGACCTCTCTGGTTAGAAGACTTCAGTCAGGGCTGTCCCTTCTTGCCTGAATACGATGACAAGTAACACCACACAAACAGATCCGAGGAGCACTGGAGTGACTCCAACCCTCTGACTGGCTGGCAGCTGTCTAAACCCTTCAGGATAATGACAGAGCTTTTGAAAAGCTCTTGTCTGGATGATCTTCTGGACACGTGGCCTGACGTGACCAGGGATTGCAGTGGATTTAGATCCCATCCTTGCCACCAATTCTGTGACGCTGAATCATTGCAAGGAACCCTCCCCTACTCTCCCCCCCTCTTTTTTTTTTTCTTTCATTCCCTGAGCACTTTCCCATGTTTCACTTTTTTTCTCCTCCCTGTGCAGTTTCCCATGTTTCATATTTTTTAATTTAAAAAAAAAAACAAACAAACCCCAAAACATCTTGGTTCTTTCTGCACTGTTTGCAGGAGAACGGAGCCAGCACGATCCTACGCGACATTGCCAGAGCCAGGGAGAATATCCAGAAATCGCTGGCCGGAGTGAGTACCCAAGCTCTCTCACCAGCTGGCTACCTGCAACCATTTTTAGCTGTGGTGCATCTCACAGAACCTCCATAAATTGGTGGGGCTTCCTTATTTTTGAAGTTAGAGGAGAAGACTTCAGGTGTGCGGCGCCGTGTACCAACCAGCGTAGCTCCATCCCATCAAGAGCACCCATGTACTAGGAGTGCATGCTGCTGACCTGCTTGCTAGCCTTGTAGTGCTTTTTTCAAACTAACTGGATTTGGGTTTAGATTCTTCAGCTGTGCATTTCTTTTTTCCTTGCCTCCTCGTGGGAATGTTCCCAGGTGTCTTATCAAGTTACTTATCTTAACGAGTTACAAGTTAAAATGACCTGGCTGGGTAGCGAAGCACTGAGCTGCCAGCAGGACAGGGACACCTCCCACCAGCCCAGGCTGCTCCAAGCCCCATCCAACCTGCCCTTCAACACTGCCAGGGATGGGGCAGCCACAGCTTCCCTGGGCAACCTGGGCCAGGGTCTCACCATCCTCACAGTGAAGAATTTCTTCCAGGAAGAGTTTCTCCAGTACAACCAGTGTACTGGGAGATTAAACACCCTTCCAACAACAATCACAGGCTACAGCAGTTCCTACTCTTCACCTTGCCAGGCTGCAGTGACAGGGCAAAGATGCTCTCTGTCATCTAACAGGCAACACAGTTTGAACCACAAGCCCTCAGAGCTGCAGTTCTGTTGACTCTGATGGGTCAATCATGGAATGATTTGGGTTGGAAGGTACACAGAAGATAATCTAGTTCCAACCCCTCTGCATGGACAGGGACACCTTCCTGTCCCTATTCAGCCAGGGAAGATGCTCTTTTGGAGCAGCTAAACCTACCCCTTGGCAAGGGTTAGGTTTTGTAGAATGTCAGGATGTTTAAAAAGAGGCACTGTGGCTCCAAAGAGACCAGGAGTTCCATTCCTCTCCTTGTTACCCCTGAAACATCCCAGTGTGCTCCTGCAGGAGACTGCATCCCAGTACTGGTGAGTCTGGGGGGGAAGGTGGGGGACAAGCATGGTGTTGCTGCAGCTGAAGTTGTTCAGGCTTGAATATTAGCCCCAGATTATTCGTGTTGGAAGGTCCAGAGCTATCATAACCTCCTTCTGCTATGTCAAGAGCTGTTTAACTGCTTCTGCATTGGGTTGGTTCTGTAGAAAGCTGCTTGAGAGTTTCCAATGGCTGCCTTGCCTTGTGTTGAAGCTTCTGGCTGAAGCTACAGCTTCTAGGCACACTCTTGTCTGTTCCTGCTGCCCATGCTGGTGTAATGGTGGCATACCACCTGCAGGACACTTGAATTCAAAATGAAAAGCTGTAGATGAGCTCCTGAAGTGGGTGTTGAAGTGCAACCCCCTGTAGCACTCTTAGAAGAGCAGTGAGGGCCATTTCATGCCACCTAAAGATCTTCCAGGGAAGAGGTTCTGCCCGTGAGAGGTGGTGTGAAGACTCTGGTGGAGATTCTGCAGCACTTTTATCAGCCACATCCCTGCTAAGGAAAGAGATCCACACTCCTTAAAACCTTTCCTGCAACCTGGAAGTGGGAACCACCTGGATGTGTCCAGGCTGTTGCTCTTCTGTGGTCTGTTTGACACAGGGGGGTTTGGGCTTGGGGACAGTTTCACATCTCAGATCTTGCTTGTGGGGTTGCAGCCTGGGAGAGGCAAATGGAAATGGATCATGGAAACTGAGTTTGTGCCCTGAGAAGGGAATTTTCCAAATCTAGGCTAAGGCATGGCAGGAAAATGGGGGGGAAAATCCTTGTGCTTCCATACTCTGGTAGGTAGAGGTAGGTAGACCTCTCTGGTTAGAAGACTTCAGTCAGGGCTGTCCCTTCTTGCCTGAATACGATGACAAGTAACACCACACAAACAGATCCGAGGAGCACTGGAGTGACTCCAACCCTCTGACTGGCTGGCAGCTGTCTAAACCCTTCAGGATAATGACAGAGCTTTTGAAAAGCTCTTGTCTGGATGATCTTCTGGACACGTGGCCTGACGTGACCAGGGATTGCAGTGGATTTAGATCCCATCCTTGCCACCAATTCTGTGACGCTGAATCATTGCAAGGAACCCTCCCCTACTCTCCCCCCCTCTTTTTTTTTTTCTTTCATTCCCTGAGCACTTTCCCATGTTTCACTTTTTTTCTCCTCCCTGTGCAGTTTCCCATGTTTCATATTTTTTAATTTAAAAAAAAAAAACAAACAAACCCCAAAACATCTTGGTTCTTTCTGCACTGTTTGCAGGAGAACGGAGCCAGCACGATCCTACGCGACATTGCCAGAGCCAGGGAGAATATCCAGAAATCGCTGGCCGGAGTGAGTACCCAAGCTCTCTCACCAGCTGGCTACCTGCAACCATTTTTAGCTGTGGTGCATCTCACAGAACCTCCATAAATTGGTGGGGCTTCCTTATTTTTGAAGTTAGAGGAGAAGACTTCAGGTGTGCGGCGCCGTGTACCAACCAGCGTAGCTCCATCCCATCAAGAGCACCCATGTACTAGGAGTGCATGCTGCTGACCTGCTTGCTAGCCTTGTAGTGCTTTTTTCAAACTAACTGGATTTGGGTTTAGATTCTTCAGCTGTGCATTTCTTTTTTCCTTGCCTCCTCGTGGGAATGTTCCCAGGTGTCTTATCAAGTTACTTATCTTAACGAGTTACAAGTTAAAATGACCTGGCTGGGTA
>NW_009953965.1:12582-25349 GCF_000747805.2 Chaetura pelagica
CAGGAATGTGTGTCTCTCTCTTGGGGTACAATGAGCTGCCACCTTCTTTTTCCTGTGTGGCTTTCAGTTAGGGTATGTGCAAAAAACAAAGGACTACTTCCACCTGCTGCATCCAGGGAATCCAGCTTGGCTGCCAGCTGGAGGTGTGGATCATCCTGTAAAAGTTCAGTCACATCTTTTCTGGAGGTGTTTATGTGCTGATGTGTGGTTTGGGTTGGAAGGGACCTTAAAGATCATCTAGATCCAACCCCCCTGCCTGGGCAGGGACACCTCCCTAAATCAAGTTGCTTAGAGCCTCGTCCAACCTGCCCTTCAACACTTCCAGGGATGGGGCAGCCACAGCTTCCCTGGACAACCTGTTCCATATCTCATCACCCTCACAGAGAATTCACTTGCTCCTAATATCTAACCTAGATCCCCCCTCTTCCAGTTTAAAACCATTAGCCTTGTCCTATCACTGCATGCCCAGACAGCACTGCTAAAGCTCTTAATTTTTCAAGAGGAAGGTGAGATCCTAAATCAGTAAGTGGACTGGTTTATGGGTGAAGAAAATTCATCCCATGCATCTTGATTTCTTACCTCTGCAGTGGGACTTCTTTGTACCTGCCCTTACTTTTCATCCACAGGTATCAATCCCTTATTGATTTGGCCTCATAACTCCCTCTTGGGGTGTTCAAAACCCTCAGTCTCTCTCTAGACCAGTGCAAAAACAGGGAATTAAGCCTTTCTCAAGGGGAATATTTCATATTCCTCCTTAACACAAGCAGAAAGGAGCTGTGGATATTTGGGATGAATGTGAAGGAGTTTGGCTAATTGCTTTCCCTCTGCCTGTTGAACTGGATTCTGCAACTGCTCCAACTGAGCAATCCAAGATGCTCAGTACTTGGAAGAGGAGGGCAAAATTGGTGGAAAAGGGTTAAATTTGGTTAGATTCAGTGGTCATGGGAATCAGTGGAAAATTGGGACAATTTAGTAATAATAAAATAAAAAACCAAGCAAAGCCTACTGAGAAGGAAAATATTGGAAGTTTCCTAGTACTGGTTCCTTATTTCAGTAGTTCAGCCAACAGCCTAAGGAAGATTTTCTTGAACTAGCTTATTTAAATTCACATCTGAAATGATGTTTGGGCTTGTAGAGACCATCAGTCCCTATCAAAGAGTTTTAGTTTGGACTTTAGTAAAACAAATACAGGGAGAAATGAGCCACAGGGTTGGAGAACTCTGCACTGATAAGAGTTGAAATGCCTTTGGAAAGACCTTTTGTGTCTTTACATTAAATCTTTTCATCAAAGACCCAACCTTTTCAGACTGGGCCAGGTGGCTGCTTCCTCCAAGACCTGTCTTTCCTCCAGGAGCAGAGGTTGGATGTGGTGAGTAGGGCCAGGAAACCTAAAGACAAATGATCTGGGAGTGCTGCTGCTCTGTCCTGGAGGCATATTTGCCATTTGGTAGAATAATTTGTGATTTGCCAAAGATGAGTTTCATACCCTGGCCCTGTCACTCCTATTAAAGAGCTTCTTTGTGTCAGAAGCATGTAGAAGTGGATCACCCAGGCCCTGTCATGGGGGAACTGGCAAAGCACCAGGCCAGGAATTGGAGACTGTTATTAACTCCTTTCCAACCCTGTGGGATGTGTTTTAATATGAAAATTCATCCTGGATTTTTTTTTTTTGTTATTGTTCCTGTGAAGAAAGCCTGGTGGGCTTGAGGATTTAAGGTCAGGACTGAGCCATAGGGCCTTAAAACTGGAATCTGGGGTGTTGCAAAAAGTGAGCTGAGACTCCCCAGTAGAGGCTTGAAGGAAAAGCATCATGTTGTGCACAAAGTGTATGGGAGAATCCCTGTTGTGCACCCTAGGCTGCATTGCTGGGCCACTCCATCGTGTATCTAAACTGCAGCTGCCATTCTGCTCCCAAAATTCGTAGTCCCTTAGCTAAGGAACTTAGTGTAACTGATCCTGCCTTGCTCTGACTTGCACAATACCCCAGAGAATTCAAGCTTTTTAATTTTTCCACACTGCCAGTTCTCTGCCCTGGAACCACCATCAGATCTTCTGTGTTCATGAGTGGGTTAGAAAGGCTGAGCTGTTGAGAAAGAAACCTGAAACATCAGCTTTTGTGGCTCACGTTTTTGGAAAGTTCATCATTCATCTTGGACACAGGGCAGGCTTGACTTCAGAACATGCTTAGACTTTGTGTTTCAGAAAGCCAGATTTATACTGTGTGTCCTACAGAGTCGTAGTGAAGCTTGTTTTTATGGTCAGGGTTTGGTCTTACCTTCCACCTGAAGATGCACAGTTATTGTCAGGAGTCTGAAGATGGAGGAAGTGAAGAGTTGGCTCTTGTAAGGTGTGGAGATGGAAGATGAGAGTCTTCCTTTTGCTGTCAAATTCAGCCAGGGCTGGTTTCAGCTCTGCTTCAGCTGGTGTTCTGCAAGGTGTGGGTGAGCAGGAGAAGGGCTGAGGCAGTGGTTTGTTACCTCCTGAAGAAAGGTACAAAGGTCTGATGCTGGAAACATTTGTTTGCACATACCTGTCATCCCGGTTTGAGTGGTCACGTGTGCTTTGAACAGTCCTCTCCAGTTGACATATGTTCAATGACTGATGCTCTACAAGATACCAAGGTTGTTAATTACTGCAGTACTGCAGCTGGTGGCATGGAGACCACACGTGGAGAAAGGTCTTCCAGCTGGGGGACCTGAGGCAAGGAGAGTGACTTGCTCTCAGGTCAGCAACAAGTCCAACAGGACTGAACTCTCACATCCTACCTCTCCCTGGGGTAGAGAAGACAAAAGGGATGACTCTGGGTGGGTGGCTGGTGGGGGACTGAAGCTCTCTTGTTCCTCTCTCTGTCCAGGCTCCCTCTCACAAAGCACGTTTGTGTGGGTTTCAAACAAGAAAAGCTTCCGGAAAACCTCTGCTCTTGCTCAAGTGTTTAGGAACAGACCTGTGTGCAGGGCAAGGTCACACCTTCTGTAGGAAACCAGCCAGTACCCATCCTGCTCCTCTTGGGTGGGAAAAACCTCTCTTAGTTCTTGAGCATCACTCCCCCACAGGTCACTTTTGTGTATCCAGCCATGGCTAAACATTCCATGTTTCCAGAGTTCAGCTGGACCCACCTGAGGGGAAAGGTCTTGTATCTCCACATCCATGAAATAGGTTTGTTTTTCATAGAATGGTGAAGGTTGGAAGGGGACCTTAAAGATCATCAGGTTCTGACCCCCCTGCATGGGCAGGGACACCTCCCAGCAGCCCAGGCTGCTCCAAGCCCCATCCAACCTGCCCTTCAACACTGCCAGGGATGAGGCAACCACAGCTTCTCTGGGCAACCTGGGCCAGGGTCTCCCCACCCTCACAGCCCAGAATTTCTCCCTCACATCTCATCTCCAGCTCTCTCTGCCAGCTGGAAACCCTTCCCCCTGCTCCCATTCCTCCCTGCCCTTGTCCCAAGTCCCTCCCCAGCTTTCCTGGAGCCCCTTCAGGCACTGGCAGGGGCTCTAAGGTCTCCCTGGAGCCTTCTCTTCTCCAGGCTGAACATCCCAACTCTCCCAGCCTGTCTCCAGAGCAGAGCTGCTCCAGTCCTCCTGTCATCTTCATGGACTCACTACAACAACTCCATGTCCTCCTTATGTTGGTGGCTCCACAACTGGCCACGTGCAGCCATCTCTCCTCTGAGCTTCTTGATCTGCATTTGCAGCCTGGATGTCTTTTCACCTGCAGGCTCAGTGCCAGCTGGCAAAGTGGGGGTGAAAAGGGAAGGAACTGGCGCATTGCAGAGCTCATCCTTGCTCTGCTCACTTCCCTGGGTGCTCCTCAGAGCTGTGCAGACAGCTAGGTTGGTGTCCTGGGGTTTTATACAGCTCCCAAGTTCTGTTGCAGTAACAAAATGAGGTTTTGGTGGGTTTTTTTTAGGAAAATGTCTGTGATTTTCTCCAACCCTTCCCCTTAGTGACACCACCACATGAAGCAGGCAGGATTGTCCTGAGATTGAGGGTACCCTGGCCAAGCTGTAGCCACCTTGCAGAGTCTTGAACATCCATGGATGTGTCCTGGGTCACCCCAGGGCCTGCTGGCACGTGTCACCTTTGGGCTCAGACCTCAGAGTGCCAGACATCTGTGGTGCCTGCTGAGCAGCTGGGCCAGCTGTTATGGAGGGGGATAAAATCCCAGCTCTGCATCTTACTTTTGCAGGTGTCACAGCTCCTGAGTCAAACCAAGAAGAGCCTTCTCAAGGGGTGGGGATGGATGTGAGAGTTGCCAGGGTTTCAGTGAAGTTAACGTAGATCTTGGCCCTGATGGTCTGACTAGGACAGGAGAGTTCGGGCAAGGAGTTGATCTGAGCTTTCATATTTGTCCTTGGTGTTGCAGGGTGGCCCAGTGGGATAAGCCCACCGTGGCCAGCAGCCTCTCTTCTCGTGGCCAAGTGAGGATGGAAGCCCCTGCAGGGGTCTCATCCAGCTGTTGTGGTGCTTTACTGGGGACTTTTTAAAAGTCTTGCTGACTTTGCATGTTCTTCTGTCAAGTATGAGTTTTTATCTATTGAGAGGAGACCTTGGCAGCAGTGCACCTACCTGCTCCACCTCTGATTTTAAGAGATGAGGTGACTTGAGGGATGATGCTCTAGGCATCTCAGCCTAGTTCTGCCACCCAGCTGTGTGACCTTCCTGCAGGCACTGAGGTGTTTTACCTGGGAGATGACAGAGCTCATGGATCAGTGTTGCTGGGCAAGCTTTGTGCTTGTGTGAGGCTGTAGCTCATGGCTTGACCACTTGTCCTGCATGTGGATCTGCTTCCTGCACTTGAACTGATGTCTCCAGCATGAGTTAAATCCTTTTCCACCTTCCCTGTTGAACCAAAACATCCCCCAAACCTTTTGCCCTTTGCAGCAGAAGACAGTTCCTCGTAGTAAAGAAGCTCCTGCCCGTCACAAGAGGCAGTCGGGCCGCTCAACTGTAAGTCACCTGTGCATGGATGGAGCTGGGTGTGTGATGTTGAGAGGACATTGTAGGGCAAGGACAGCCCTGCCTCAGAGAGGTGGGCCAAGTTCTCCATCCTTGTGATGAGAAGTGTTTGTCCTTCAGCACGTGGTGTAGCTCACTTTATGTAATAGGGTCTTCTGCTTGGGGTTTTGAGGTCTGCCAGCCTGGTGTCACAGAGTCATGGACTGGTTTGGCTGGGAAGGGAGCCTAAAGATCATCTCATTCCAACCCCCCTGCCATGGGCAGGGACACCTCCCACCAGATCAGGCTTCTCCAAACCCCGTCACAGCCCAGAATTTCTCCCTCATATCTCATCTCCAGCTCCCTCTGCCAGCTGGAAACCCTTCCCCCTGCTCCCATCCCTCCCTGCCCTTGTCCCAAGCACCTCCCCAGCTTTCCTGGAACCCCTTCAGGCCCTGGAAGGTGCTCTCAGGTCTCCCTGGAGCCTTCTCTTCTCCAGGCTGAACACCCCAGCTCTCCCAGCCTGGCTCCAGAGCAGGGCTGCTCCAGCCCTCCCAGCATCTCTGGGGCCTCCTCTGGCCTCTCTCCAACAGCTCCGTGTCCTTCCTGTGCTGGGGACCCCAGCCTGGCTCCAGCCCTGCAGGGGGTCTCAGCAGAGGGGACAATCCCCTCCCTGGCCCTGCTGGCCATGCTGCTGGGGATCCAGCCCACGTCATGGAGGGATTTCTGGGCTCATGTTGAGCTTCTTGTCACCCAACACCCCCAAGTCCTTCTCCTCAGGGCTGTTTTAGATCCATTTGCTCCCCAGTCTGTGTCTGTGCTTGGAGTTGCCCCAACCCCTGTGCAGGACCTTTCACTTGACCTTGTTGAACTTCATACAGTTTGCCCACCTCTCCAGGTCCTTCTGGATGTCCCCCTCCCTTGCAGTGTGTCACCACCCAGCTTGGTGTGGTCAGCAAACTCACTGAGGGTGCAAGTTTGGGGCTGACCAGGGACTGCAGATCTGCCTTTGTGTTCCTGAGCCTGCCTCCAATATGAGCTCCATGATGCTTTTTTGGCCCCTGTTTCTATTTGGGTGGGTGAAGAAGAGTCTCTTTGACCTTCCTGCTAGAGCAGCTCCCACTGCTCCACCCCAGGGCCTGGCATCTCCCAGCCCTGCTCTCCCTGTGCCACCTGTTCCTCATTCTGACCCCTGTTCTCCTCCATCCTAAGTGATCATCTGAGATCTCAAGATCTCTAAGCAACCAAGAACCACATCATCACTGCAGGGTGCACTGGGAAGGGCATGACTTATTTCCTCTCTTGTTGTATTCAGTTCTAAATGACACTTCAATGTGAAATCCTCTGGGTTTCTTTCCCTTTGGTTGGAATTTCTAGGGTGGGGCCTCCTTAAAAATATTTTTAAAACCCAACTTTTTTGCCATTTAAACACTTCTGAAGCTGGATGGGGTGTAATTGCTCTTCAGGATGTGTTGAAATGGGTTCAGGTGGTTTTGAGAGGAATTAAAGGCTGGACTGGGGAAGTTGGGAGTATAAAGATGCCAGGAGCTCTTTCCAGCTTCCCCAGGGACTTGCTGTGTGACACTGGGGAGGTCTCTTCTGTGCCTCAGTTTTTCTGAGGAGCCCAGCTCCAAACATCTCCAAACTTGTGTGTTTTGTGGCAGCCTGTGACCTCACACTGCAGAGAAATTTACCCTTTGCTCCTCTCTGCCAGCTGAAGCTTCTTGAGATGCTTCCCCCTGTAGAGCTAGAATCAAAATGTTCCTAGATCAGCTCTCCAGTTTCTCTTCTTTCCCTGAAGTCATGACTCTGGTTTTGCTTCTCTGAACCTCTGAGCTGGGGGTGGGTGGTTGACCAGCTTTGTTCCATCTTGGTTTTCCTTCTTGCAGAGTGCAAACACCACCTCTCCTGGGCCTGCTGGTGACCAAAATGAGCTCCTTGCCAGAATTTCTCACCTGGAGGTAGAAAATCAAAACCTCCGCAGTGGTAAGTGGGAGAAGCTTCTTGGATGGGGTCCTGCTTCTGCTGGGGTGTGTCCCTTGTTGGGTTTGTCTCTTGGAAGGTGAGCATGTGGCAAGTGTCTCCATCAGAGCTTTGCCCCATCTTGACCTGGGGCAACTGGTGGGTTTTAAAGCCCAGTCTGAGCAGAAGCAAATTTTTCCTGACTGAATCATAGAATCACTGAGTGGTTCAGGTGGGAAGGAACCTTAAAGACCATCTAGTTCCCACCTGCCCTTCAACACTGCCAGGGATAGGGCAGCCACAGCTTCCCTGGGCAACCTGGGCCAGGCTCTCCTCACCCTCACAGCCCAGAATTTCTCCCCCACATCTCAGCTCCAGCTCCCTCTGCCAGCTGGAAACCCTTCCCCCTGCTCCCATCCCTCCCTGCCCTTGTTCCAGGTCCCTCCCCAGCTTTCCTGGAGCCCCTGCAGGCACTGGCAGGTGCTCTAAGGGCTCCCTGGAGCCTTCTCTTCTCCAGGCTGAACACCCCAACTCTCCTCATGTCTTACCTAAATCTCCCCTCTTCCAGTTTGAATCCATCCCCTGTTGTCCCCTCACTCCAAGCCCTTGTAGAAGTCCCTCCCCAGCTTTCCTGTGGTGAAGACCTGATGCAGAACCTACAAGGTGGTTCTTTTTATTCCCTTCCCCCCCCCTTTCTTCTGACAGTTGTCTCAGACCTTCAGATGTCCATCTTCAGGTTGGAAAGCCGCCTGAATGCTCTGGAGAAGTCATCTACCTCTCACCAGCCCTCACCAGTTCCTCCAAGGTGCTCTAAGGGCTCCCTGGAGCCTTCTCTTCTCCAGGCTGAACACCCCAACTCTCCTCATGTCTTACCTAAATCTCCCCTCTTCCAGTTTGAATCCATCCCCTGTTGTCCCCTCACTCCAAGCCCTTGTAGAAGTCCCTCCCCAGCTTTCCTGTGGTGAAGACCTGATGCAGAACCTACAAGGTGGTTCTTTTTATTCCCTTCCCCCCCCCTTTCTTCTGACAGTTGTCTCAGACCTTCAGATGTCCATCTTCAGGTTGGAAAGCCGCCTGAATGCTCTGGAGAAGTCATCTACCTCTCACCAGCCCTCACCAGTTCCTCCAACCCAGGTGAGCTTGGACAAAGTGCTGTCCTTCAGTGCTTCACAATCCCAAAGTGCCAGGTTATTTTCCAAGATCTCCTGAGGAGGAAGAAAAGCTCCTAGTTGGGATGAATTTGCAGGGGTTTTTTCCATCCATTTTGGCAGCTGCTGCTGCTTCATCTTCCCCAAACAGGACGTGGAAGGAGGAATGTTCTTGCCCCCAAAACCAGCAACTTCATCTACTGCAGATCTGTGGGAGTTTTGGTTGATTGTATAGGTTGGTTTTGGTTGATTTGATCTGCATTTAGCTCAGGGTGCTGTGGGTTTCTCAGCAGGCACCGGGTAAAATGTGGCATCGTTACCATAAATTAGCAGAATTTAAAAAAAAAAATTCCCTATAAGAAGGAATTTAATTTAATTAAGATAAAACTCTGAGGGAGCTGAGTGTTTGGCACCAGTGTGATCAGCTCTAGGTGTTGGTTGAAAGATGAGCTACCAGCAGTGCTGGTGGTCTCTGCAGTCATCCTCGTGTCAGGAGAAGACACTTGGTTTTGTTCCCAGCTGCTGTCCCACCTGGACTCTCAGGGTCTGGACATCCTGAGTCCTTAGGAGGAGGATCAGCTCTTGGCTACCTGGTGGCTTTTGCTCTAAAATCTGCTCTGTTTCAAAGGTCCATCTGGTCAAATGTCCTATTTTGATGGCCAGTAGCTGATTCTTCACCCAAATGACATGGTGTTGAGCCATCTTCTCACTATCTTGAGCAGTGTAGGCTTCTCTTCCTGGGCTTCTCCCAGGTGCTGCACCTGGAGGTGCTTCACCTCCAGGTTAATCTTCTCCCCTTTTTCCTTCATGCAACCTTGAATGGACGTCACCCTGATGAAGAAAGTGGAACCTTTCAGTGTTCCCTCTAAAAAGGTGGAGCTCCCATCAGCTTCACCAGCAAAGAAAGCTGAACCAGCTGCTGCAGAGGAAGATGATGATGATGACATTGACCTTTTTGGGAGTGATGATGAAGAGGAAGACCAAGAGGCTGCCAAAGTCCGGGAGGAAAGGCTGCGCCAGTATGCGGAGAAGAAGGCCAAGAAACCTGGTCTGATTGCCAAGTCTTCCATCCTGCTGGATGTGAAGCCAGTGAGTAGCTGAAGTGGGGGGAGCTCCTGAGCCCCAAGGGGGCTGGTGTAGATAGGACCTACAGAATTCCTCCTTCCAGTGCCTGAAAGGGCCTGTGAGAAGGCTGGGGAAGAGCTGCTCCCAAGGATGTGTAATGATAGGACAAGGGGTGATGGTTTCAAGCTAGAAAAGAGCAGATTTAGGTTGGACATTAGAAAGAAGTTATTTAATATGAGGGTGGTGGGTCACTGGAACAGGTTACCTGGAGATGTGGTGGAGGCCCCATCCCTGGAGACATTCAAGGTCAGGCTTGATGGGGCTCTGAGCAACCTGGTCTAGTGTGAGATGCTCCTGCTTATTGTGGTGGGGTTGGACTGGATGACCTGTAGAGGTCCCTTTTAACTCTTAACCATTCTATGATTTCCAAACAAAGAGTCAGGGGGGAGGTGGGATTTTGCAGCTGGGATCTGTAGCCTCCACCCTGCTGCCCTTCCCCTTGCAGCTTGGCAAGTGCAGGATGTTCCCTCAGGTTCACCTGAGCAGGAGTAGCTCTTTCTCATTGAAGAAAAGATGGGCAGGAAGGCACTGGAACAGGTTGCCCAGGGAGGCTGTGGAAGCCCCTTCCCTGGAGGTGTTCAAGGGCAGGTTGGATGAGGCTTGTGCAGCCTGGTCTGGTGGGAGGTGTCCCTGCTCATAGCAGGGAGGTTGGAACCTGATGATCTATAAGGTCCCTTCCAACCTTCACCATTCCATGATAAATGCCCTAAAGATGGGAATAAACCCCAGTTGTTGTGGTAGAACGAAAACTTTGGGCTGATTAATGTTCAGAGAGATGCCCTTTGGCAAAAGTCACTTTAAAGGGAGCACCTCTCTTGCTGCAGGGAGGATCCTCCTGCATCTGCAGGGCCTATAGGTGGAATCAAACCAACCTGCTCTGCAGTGTTGCTGCCAAGTCAGATTTAGCTTGAATCAACCCATTGGTTAATGCTGGTGAGAATGGCCAAGAAAAGGTGAAGGGTCTGGAGCACAAGTTCTTGTGGGGAGGGCAGGGATAGTCCTATTCTCAGCACAGGGGAGGAGGCATCTCAAATCCTGGGGTCAGTTTTGAACCCCTCACTGCAAGAAGGACATGGAGAGGCTGGAGGGTGTCCAGAGAAGGGCAAGGGAGCTGGGGAAGGGGCTGGAGCAGAAGGAGAAGAGTCTGGAGAACTTGTGATAAGCAGCTGAGGGAGCTGGGGGTGTCCAGCCTGGAGCAAAGGAGGCTGAGGGGAGACCTGCTGGCTCTGCAGCTGCTGAGAGGAGGTTGGAGCCAGGGGGGTCGGGCTCTGCTCCCCAGGAACCAGGGATGGGACAAGAGGGAATGGCCTCAAGTTGTGCCAGGGGAGGGAGAGGTTGGATCTGGGGAACAATTCCTGCCTGGCAAGGGTTGTCAGGGCCTGGCCCAGGCTGCCCAGGGCAGGGAGGGAGTCCCCATCCCTGGAGGGGTTTCCAAGCCCTGGAGATGGTGCTGAGGGACACGGGGCAGTGGTGGCCTTGGCAGGGCTGGAGGAATGGGTGGATTTGATCATCTTGGAGGGCTTTTCCAACCAAAAAGGGTTCTGTGGAGGTACAGCTTCGATCAGCTGAAACATACCAAGAGGTTTAGTGTTGACTAAGTCACTTGGGTCCAATGGTGACCTGGAGGAGAACACTCAAGTTCCTACTTTACACTTTTCCAGTGGGATGATGAGACTGACATGGCCAAGATGGAGGAATGTGTCCGGTCCATCCACATGGATGGGCTGGTGTGGGGAGCCTCCAAACTGGTCCCAGTGGGCTATGGCATCAAGAAGCTCCAAATCCAGTGCGTGGTGGAGGATGAGAAAGTGGGGACAGACATCCTGGAGGAGGAGATCACCAAGTTTGAAGACTATGTAAGTCTTTTTCCACTAGCTCTGTAATGACCTGTGGGTTCATTTGCAGATTTTGGCAAATTGGGGTTTTTTTGAAGGAAAACCATGTGGAATTGATGGTGTCTTCTTGCCAAGACACTCATGTAGTATATTTAAATATAGTCTTCTGGTTTTTTTTAAGGCTGACTGGTGCAGGTGTCTTGGAGTTGTCTACATGATCTTTAAGGTCCCTTCCAACCCAAAAGGTTCTGATATTTTCTGGAGCCATTTGCAGGCTCTTGGCTGCTTATCCAGCCCCCACCAGCTGCTGCTTTTGGAGAACTCCTGCTTTTATGCACCACCAGGGTAGTCACACACAAATGTCCACCCTTGGTGGTTGAAGCTGGAGGAGATGCCTCCATCCTTCCTCCTTCATGGAAATGCCAGTAGGGGCTCCAGCCCTGTGCCTGGTGATAGACAGAAGGCTCAGGAGTCCTGCTGTTGGGGGAGCAGCTTTTGTTACATACTCACTTGTATTCATTTTTCTCAGTCTTCTGCTTCTATTTGGAGCAAATCAGGAATTTGTGCCCCTGCATCTTAATGGTGTTAAGATCCATGGCTAAAGATGCATCCAGGAGCCAGCCCAGGGTTGGGACAGATTGCTGAGTATTAAAGAACAATTTTTTTCAAGTCCTCTTCTCCCAGCTGGGGACCTGGGCCTGGGAGGGACCTGGGCTGTGCTGGAGCTTTGTGAGCATTTTGAAGGTCTGGAATCAACATCTCCAAACCCTGGGGTGACCTCTGGCTGCTGCTTTTGTTCCTTTTCAGGTGCAGAGCGTGGACATTGCTGCCTTCAACAAGATCTAGAGGCAAGAACTGTATCCCCATCCCTTCCTCCCCCACCTGAAACTGTAACTAATAAAGGTCAGGATTGGGAAGTGCAAATTGTTTTGTTTTCTTTTTGTTTTTTCTGCTGAGTGCAACTTTGGAGGGATTTGTTGGGGAGACTTGGGGGGTTATTTCCCTTCTTCCTGCTGTCAAAGGAAGGGTTTTGTGGCAGAGGTGGCCTCCATTTTGGGGTTGGAATGAAGGTCTGAGTGATGTTATGTTTCAGCAGCCTCTGTGTAAGGGTGTTTGCATCCACCTTGCCCCCGTGTCCCCCCAACCCCCGTGTCCCTGATCCTTCCCTCCCTCCTGTCCCTGCCTCTCCATGTCCCCAGTCCTTCCCTCACCCCTCCTTCCCGTGTCCCCCCTTTCCACCTGTTCCCTCTTCCCCTCCTCTACATGTCCCCCCCAATCCCTGTGTCCCCCCCAATCCCTGTGCCCCCCCTGCTTGGCAGGGACAGCTCTGCAGAGAGGCCTGGGGGACATGGGGGGCTCTGGGGACACAGGGATGGGGCCTGAGGGACAAGGGGGTATGGGGGGCACAGGAAGAACCCTCAGACAGACATGGGGGGCACAGGGATGGCCCTCAGAGGGACCTTAGGGACATGGGGGATTTGGGGAGCACAGGGACACAGCCCTCAGGGGGACTTTGGGGAGAGGGTCAGGCCTTGGGTGGGGGGGACTTGGGGGACACCCCAGTGGGGCTTAGGGGGCACAGGGACAGTCCCTGGGGACAGGGGGACCTCTCAAGGCAACTTAAGGAGGGGCAGGGACAGCTCACAGGGGGACATGAGGGACAGGAAGACCTGGGAGGGACTGGGACATGGGGGGCTTCAGGGGGACTTTTTGGAGGGGTTCAGCCCTCAGGGAAACCTGAAGGACACTGGGACCCCCCC
>NW_009953965.1:25369-33836 GCF_000747805.2 Chaetura pelagica
CTGCTGAAGGAACCTTGAGGCCCATGCTGCCTCTCCAAGGCTTGGACATATTCCTGCCCATGAGCTGTTCCCCTGTCCATGGCATGCAGGGGGCTTCCCTCCCTGCAGCCCCACCTGTGCCCTCAGGGCCACAGCTTGGGGGACACCACTGTCCCCTGTCCCCACTGAGCTCTGTGTCCTCTCAGATGTCACCTACCTGTGCTCTGTCCTGCCCAGCACCACTGAGGATGCCTTCTTTGACTACCTGGCCACCCTGGATGCCTCTCAGGTGACAGTGTCTGCTGTGCCAGAGGGCTCTCTTCACCGGGGTGGGACACGTTCAGGACCCTCCCCTGCTACAGAGGGTCTTTGGGGGAGACTATCATCATCATCCAGGGACATCACAGCCTGGCTGTCCCCACAGGTCCTGTTCCTGCAAGTGAAGGGGCCTTTGCTGGTGGTGCAGCTGCTGGAGACCACCTTGTTGTGCCTGGTCAACTACGCCAGGTAGGGGGACATGTCCTGCCCTGGCCCCCCCACCTCTGCTGGGCCAAACCCTCTGAGCCCCCCAGCAGTCCCTGCCACCACCTCCTGCATTGCCTGGGGTTGAGCAGAGTAGGCCTTGAAGTCCCCCCACCCACCCTTGGCCATGAGTTGGTGTCACCTGTCCCTTCATTGTGTCCCCGAGAGCAGGACTGGGGCAGTCATGGTCGCCCTGCACTTGGGATGGGTGAGGCCACATCTTGAATCCCTGGGTGGAAAAGGGAGGTGGTCTCAGGCACAGGGTGTGATTCTAGGGATACCCTACACAGGAGTTGAACATGATGATCCTGATGGGTCCCTTCCAACTCAGCAGATTGTATGGATGGGCTGGAGTGTGTCCAGGGAAGGGCCCTGGGGAAGGGGCTGGAGCAGGAGAAGGGTCTGGAGAACTTGTGAGGAGCAGCTGAGGGAGCTGGGGGTGTCCAGCCTGGAGCAAAGGAGGCTGAGGGGAGACCTGCTGGCTCTGCAGCTGCCTGAGAGGAGGTTGAAGCCAGGGGGTTCGGGCTCTGCTCCCCAGGAACAAGCCCTGGGACAAGAGGGAACGGCCTCAAGTTGTGCCAGGGGAGGTTGAGGTTGGATCTTGGGAACAATTCCTCCCTGGCAAGGGTTGTCAGGGCCTGGCCCAGGCTGCCCAGGGCAGGGGGGGAGTCCCCATCCCTGGAGGGGTTTCTAAGCCCTGGGGATGGTGCTGAGGGACATGGGGCAGTGGTGGCCTTGGCAGGGCGGGGGGGAACAGGTGAACTGCATCATTTTAAAGGTCTTTCCCAACCAAAGCTCTCATTCCATGGTTCCTCCCCCAGCCTGGTGGCCACGAATGCCACTCGGTTCCCACTCCTGGCTTGTCCGGACATGAAACTGATGGAGATCGGGCTGCACCACGCACAGGGCCCAGACGGTGCCCTCTCAGCTTCTTAGTACTCCTACACTGGGGGTGAGTGCTGCTCCCACAGCCCCCCCCCGGCTGCCCTGTCACCCCTCTGCTCCCTCTGAGTCCCCCCATCCCTCTCCCCCAGGCTTCGACTACACCAGTAAGTGTGGCAGGGAAGCTTCCCGGCAGGGAAGCACTACTGCATCCGGGTGCGTGGCACCATCGCCCCTTCCTTCATCATGTCCTTCAGCTCCCAGGAGGAGGTGCAGCCCTGTGTGAGCATCCCCAGGGGGTGGGGACAGGGTGATCCCCAGCACAGACACAGGCTGGGGGGAGAACGAACTGGGGGCAGCCTTGAGGAAAAGGAGATTGGGGTGTTGGGTGAGGAGAAGCTCAATGTGAGCTGGCACCGAGCACTGAAGCCCAGAAACCATGTCCTGGGCTGCATCCCCAGCAGAGTGACCAGCAGGGCCAGGGAGGGGGTTGTCCCCTCTGCTGGGACCCCCCTGCAGGGCTGGGGCCAGGCTGGGGTCCCCAGCACAGGAAGGACACGGAGCTGTTGGAGAGAGGCCAGAGGAGCCCCAGAGATGATGGGAGGGCTGGAGCAGCTCTGCTCTGGAGCCAGGCTGGGAGAGTTGGGGTGTTCAGCCTGGAGAAGAGAAGGCTCCAGGGAGACCTTAGAGCACCTTCCAGGGCCTGAAGGGGCTCCAGGAAAGCTGGGGAGGGACTTGGGAAAAGGGCAGGGAGGGATGGGAGCAGGGGGAAGGGTTTCCAGCTAGAAGAGGGAGCTGCACTCTCCATGCTGCTGTTCATGGAGTCACTAAATCCCCACAATTCACTTCATCCTAAGCAAAAAAAAACCCAACAAACCCAAACAAAATGAAATAAAGATCTTCACCCCCAGCTGCAGCCACAGCAGGTGGCTGCTCTGATCCTTCACAGCACTTGGTGCCTTCAGCTTGAACGTTTCATTCAGTGTTCTTCCCTCCATAGAATCATGGAATGGTTTGGGTTGGAAGGGATCTTAAAGACATTCCCAATCCCCTGCATGGGCAGGGACACCTCCCACCATTCCAGGCTGCTCCAAGCCCCATCCAACCTGCCCTTCAACACTGCCAGGGATGGGGCAGCCACAGCTTCCCTGGGCAACCTGGGCCAGGGGCTCCCCACCCTCACAGCCCAGAATGTCCTCCTCATGTCTTTATGGTTTATGACAGAATAAAGATGGAATGAAAAGCAAGTGCTTGACCAACAAAGATGGGGACAGCAAGTGCCAAAAGTGAGGTTGAACTCACACCCTGTTCCTCTGCTCCATCTTCCTTCCAGTTTTCTTCTTAGCAAAATATGTCTTTTTAAAGCACCTTTGAGACTCAGGACATGGGGGTTGAAAAACAAGGGTTGTTGGGTGAAACTGCCAAGAGTGTTTAGTGCTGGAGAAGTGCAGATAAGTCATGTCCCAAAGCTTAAGAAAAACCCTGTTCCTGAGCCATCTCTTCACCTCATGGTGCAGGTCACACCTCCTGGTTGTGTCACTCTGCAGGTCCATGTCAGGAGGTGCCAGGAAAGATGAGGATGATCTTTTCTTGTGCTCTTAGCAAACCCAAGGACAACTGTCTTGATTGGCTGCTGGTCCTCAGAACCATGGAATGTGTGAGGTTGGAAGGGACATTTAAGTCATCTAGTCCAATCCTCCTGAGGTAAGCAGGGACCTCTTTTAACTAGACCAGGCTGCCCAGAGCTTCATCGAGCCTGTGAATGTCTCCAGGGATGGGGCCTCCACCACCTCTCTGGGCAACCTGTGCTTCACCTCAGCTTTGGAGTGAAGGGCTGGAAGGGAGAAGAGGATGTGTAGGGGTCCAAGTTAGGGCAGAGCTGCGTGGGGAAAGGGAAAGTAGGAAATGAGAATGAGTTTGGAAATAACTCAGAACCCAAGTCTGCAGGAAACACAAACTTCCCCTCAACGAGGCCAGGATTTAACAAACCCGGACAGGCTGACGTGTCCAGACACTGGAAGAGATGAGAAGAAGCAGAAGTGCAAGCCTGATGCACCTGGACTTGGCTGCTTCCATGACTAGGAGCTACAGGGTTGATCCAAGCTCAGGTTTCCCTTCCTGCTCCGTGGGCACCAGCCCAAGGCAGTGTCATTTGTAAAGTGCCATCTTCTTGCTCTGGTACATGTACATGTAGGCGTCGCAGAAGAGGCGCTTGGCCACCCCATCCATGTCCCGAGGTGGCTCCAGGGCCAGGACAGAGAGTGGCAAGTCCAGGTATTTGGCAACCTCAGGGCACAGCGTTACCTTGGGAATGTTGAAGCCTTTTTCATCACCTAGACAAGGAAGAAAGAGAAAAGTCCACAGCAGGTCCCAAGGGATGAGGACCTGCAGCCCAAGCAGACACCACCACACTCAACACTCAGTGGTGTCTTGGCTGAGATCTGGAGGCCAGTAACAAAGTGGGGAAGGTCAAGAGAAAGGTCCTCATCCACACGGCAGCCAGTCCCCGCTTTTAGTGCTGGAGAAGCGCAGATAAGTCATGTCCCAAAGCTTAAGAAAAACCCTGTTCCTGAGCCATCTCTTCACCTCATGGTGCAGGTCACACCTCCTGGTTGTGTCACTCTGCAGGTCCATGTCAGGAGGTGCCAGGAAAGATGAGGATGATCTTTTCTTGTGCTCTTAGCAAACCCAAGGACAACTGTCTTGATTGGCTGCTGGTCCTCAGAATCATGGAATGTGTGAGGTTGGAAGGGACATTTAAGTCATCTAGTCCAATCCTCCTGAGGTAAGCAGGGACCTCTTTTAACTAGACCAGGCTGCCCAGAGCTTCATCGAGCCTGTGAATGTCTCCAGGGATGGGGCCTCCACCACCTCTCTGGGCAACCTGTGCTTCACCTCAGCGTTGGAGTGAAGGGCTGGAAGGGAGAAGAGGATGTGTAGGGGTCCAAGTTAGGGCAGAGCTGCGTGGGGGAAGGGAAAGTAGGAAATGAGAATGAGTTTGGAAATAACTCAGAACCCAAGTCTGCAGGAAACACAAACTTCCCCTCAACGAGGCCAGGATTTAACAAACCCGGACAGGCTGACGTGTCCAGACACTGGAAGAGATGAGAAGAAGCAGAAGTGCAAGCCTGGTGCACCTGGACTTGGCTGCTTCCATGACTAGGAGCTGCAGTGTTGATCCAAGCTCAGGTTTCCCTTCCTGCTCCGTGGGCACCAGCCCAAGGCAGTGTCATTTGTAAAGTGCCATCTTCTTGCTCTGGTACATGTACATGTAGGCGTCGCAGAAGAGGCGCTTGGCCACCCCATCCATGTCCCGAGGTGGCTCCAGGGCCAGGACAGAGAGTGGCAAGTCCAGGTATTTGGCAACCTCAGGGCACAGCGTTACCTTGGGAATGTTGAAGCCTTTTTCATCACCTAGACAAGGAAGAAAGAGAAAAGTCCACAGCAGGTCCCAAGGGATGAGGACCTGCAGCCCAAGCAGACACCACCACACTCAACACTCAGTGGTGTCTTGGCTGAGATCTGGAGGCCAGTAACAAAGTGGGGAAGGACAAGAGAAAGGTCCTCATCCACATGGCAGCCAGTCCCAGTTGGCTCAAGAATCATGGAATATTTTTGGCTGGAAAAGACCTTTAAGATCATCATCAAGTGCAACCATTAACCCAGCACTGCCAAGGCCACCCCTGCCCCACATGTCCCTCAGCACCATCTCCAGGGCTTGGAAACCCCTCCAGGGATGGGGGCTCCCCCCCTGCCCTGGGCAGCCTGGGCCAGGGCCTGACAACACTTGCCAGGAAGGAATTGTTCCCCAGATCCAACCTCAACCTCGCCTGGGCAACCAGAGGCCATCAGTGCAGCCTGGTCTAGTGGGACATGTCCCTGCTCATAGCAGGGGAGTTGGAACCTGATGATCTTTAAGGTCCCTTCCAACCTTCACCACTCTATGATTCTATGATTTCCTCTCATCCTGAAGTCCCCCATTTGAACACAGACAGAGGATAAAAGCACTAGGAGGAACTCAAACATGTTTCACAGCATGGTAGGGGTTGGAAGGGACCTCTGGAGGTCATCTACTCCATGCTTGGCCATACTCTGAGGTCTGCTTAAACAGCCACTCTTGAAAGCAGGGTCCAGAGAGAGCCTGAACAATGTAGGAGGCTTCAGAGGAGAAGGTGGCCTGACCAGTGTCTATACCAGAAGCCTTGCAGACCCTCAGAGCTGCCCACCATGCAGAGTCCAGGTGCCACTGAAGCTCCAAGGCCACCCCAAAGTCCTCACCCTGCCTGTCAGCCATGCTGTCAAAGAACATCCAGTGCTGGTTCTCGGGGCCATACTTGACGAAGGAGACGTAATGGCTGGTCTCGATGCAGAGCACTGCAAAGAGCTCCATCTTCTCCCGAGGGACCTGCTGGATGCCTCGGGGGCTCCGCCTGTGAAATTCCTCTGGGATGTGCAGCCTGGTTGGCTTGTGGGATTTACGTTGGTGGTGGGAGTGAACCTGAGGAGAGAGGATGGGGTGACACCACTGAGGGGGGCAGAGCGGAGCTGGGCGGCCAAGAGCAGCGCGCAAGGGTGAGGGCCCCAGTTCATCCCAGGGCATGGCAGTGTGACACCAGCCTGCCAGCAAGAAGCTGAGGTCATAGAATCATGAAACGGTTTGGGTTGGGAGGGACCTTAAAGATCACCTAGTTCCACCCCCCTTGCCATGGGCAGGGACACCTCCCACCATTCCAGGCTGCTCCAAGCCCCATCCAACCTGCCCTTCAACACTGCCAGGGATGGGGCAGCCACAGCTTCCCTGGGCAACCTGGGCCAGGCTCTCCCCACCCTCACAGCACAGAATTTCTCCCTCACATCTCAGCTCCAGCTCCCTCTGCCAGCTGGAAACCCTTCCCCCTGCTCCCATCCCTCCCTGCCCTTGTCCCAAGCCCCTCCACAGCTTTCCTGGAGCCCCTTCAGGCACTGGAAGGTGCTCTAAGGTCTTCCTGGAGCCTTCTCTTCTCCAGGCTGAACACCCCAACTCTCCCAGCCTGTCTCTAGAGCAGAGCTGCTCCAGCGCTCCCAGCATCTCTGGGGCCTCCTCTGGCCTCGCTCCAACAACTCTATGCCTTTCCTGTGTTGGTGGCTCCAGAACTGGACAAAGTACCAGAGATGGGAGTGTCTGCCACCCTTCAAGAAAGGCCAGAAAGCTGTAATGATGCTCCTGGTGACACAGCCTGGAGGACCCACAGGATCCATCCTTACTTTGGTTCTGTCTAAGGAAGGGCTTCAAAAACACACAGAACCCAACCCGATTTACGGAGCTGGTGGGACAGATGCTCAGGAAAAAGCCCCTCTGTGCCCCACCTGAAGGGCTGCAGGGGAAACGTGGGTGTTTTGGGAGGGCTGATCAGCCACCTGGGCAGATTTCAGAAGGACCCATGGGATACCTGTCTGGAGCAGGTGCTGCAGAACTGCTTCAGGCCCGTCGCCGCAAACACTCGGTCTTTGAAACACTCCGAGCACTCCAGGCTGGCGACGTCGCCACAGATGCAGCACTCCCGGGGACCTGCAGCAGGGGGAGAGGATCTGTCTCCTCCTGATCTCACCTGAAATCCAGCTCATCCTGTCAAAACTGCTGTTCTGGGAAGAAGGATCACACTGTGATCCCACCTCGTATCATAGAGCCAAGGAATGGTTTGTGTTGGAAGGGACCTTAAAGATCATCTAAGATCCAACCCCCCTGCATGGGCAGGGACACCTGCCAGCAGCCCAGGCTGCTCCAAGCCCCATCCAACCTGCCCTTCAGCACTGCCAGGGATGGGGCAGCCACAGCTTCCCTGGGCAACCTGGGCCAGGGGCTCCCCACCCTCACAGCACAGAATTTCTCCCTCACTTCTCAGCTCCAGCTCCCTCTGCCAGCTGGAAACCCTTCCCTCTGCTCCCATCCCTCCCTGCCCTTGTCCCAAGTCCCTCCCCAGCTTTCCTGGAGCCCCTTCAGGCCCTGGAAGCTGCTCTAAGGTCTCCCTGGACCCTTCTCTTCTCCAGGCTGAACACCCCAACTCTCCTAGCCTGGCTCCAGAGCAGAGCTGCTCCAGTCCTCCCAGCATCTCAAGGGCCTCGCTCCAACAGCTGTGTCCTTCCTGCCTTGGTGGCTCCAGAACTGGACACAGCTCTCCAGGTGGCATCTCACATCTGCTCAGAACCCAAGAGGTGAGACCTGTCACCTCATTGCTCACAGACCCAGGTGGTGGCTTGACCATTACCCTACAACTTACTGTCCAGCAGCAGATCTGTGATATCCAGCTCCAAGGAAGGAATGATCTTGCTGAACATTTTATATTCCTTCCCAAAGCGTGGCATTTGGATAATGAAGCAAGATGGGATCTGGGAAAAGAAGGGCAAAGGAGTCACCCTGCCAGAAGAGACAAGTCCCAGAGACTCTTCTCTCCAGATTCCTGTTGAGGATAAAAACTTAATGGTATTTTGGTTATTAAGACAACAACAAGCAACAGGGAAAGCTCAGCCCTCTCCCCAGGTGATGCTTGGATCCCCCAGGACCTCTCTCTGGTGGATGAATCCTCCTGCTTTGCAGCATGATATGAGCAACCAGCCCCACTGCAGACTCACTGGCAGGCACAGGAATGTTGCAGGAAGCAGGAAACAGGCAGCAGGGAGGATCGTGGGCAGAAGGTCACTGGGCTCACCTCCACCAGCTTCAGCTCGGAGGACAGGAAGGAGCGTTCCACTAACTGCTGCACGTCAGGAACCACCAGATCCTCCTGTTTGTCCATAAAGATCTGGTAACAGTAACAGTCCTGCTCCTTCTGGCCTCCTGACCTGCAAGGAGTGGTCACGGGGCTTGTTTAGGTGGTGCCACAACCATCTGAGCTCCCAGAGGATGTAGCCGTTTTCAAGTGTCAAATGAATGTTCAAGGAAGAGAAAGACTCCTGGAACCGTTTGGGTTGGGAGGGACCTTAAGGATCATCTAGTTCCAAACATCCTGCATGGACAGGGATACCTCCCACCATTCCAGGCTGCTCCAAGCCCCATCCAACCTGCCCTTCAACACCCCCAGGGATGGGGCAGCCACAGCTTCCCTGG
>NW_009953965.1:33856-40727 GCF_000747805.2 Chaetura pelagica
CACCCTCACAGCCCAGAATTTCTCCCTCACATCTCAACTCCAGCTCCCTCTGCCAGCTGGAAACCCTTCCCCCTGCTCCCATCCCTCCCTGCCCTTGTCCCAAGCCCCTCCACAGCTTTCCTGGAGCCCCTTCAGGCACTGGAAGGTGCTCTAAGGTCTCCCTGGAGCCTTCTCTTCTCCAGGCTGAACACCCCAACTCTCCCAGCCTGGCTCCAGAGCAGAGCTGCTCCAGCCTTCCCAGCATCTCCATCATCTCCATGGCCTCCTGCAAAAGCTTCTGGCCCATGACACTAATAGCTGCTTGGTGCAACACTGACATGAAGCACTTTTTCCACCCAGAAGTACTAAATATATGTCATGAGAGGAGGATATATTCACAGAATCACCTTGGTTGGAAAAGACTTTAAAGATCACTGAGTCCAACCACCAACTCAAGTACCACCAAGTACCATCTTCAGCCTCATCATCCCTCCATAACACTCCATCCTGCTCCTACGAGCAGAACTCCATGTCCCCTCATCAATGTAAATATTAAAAGAGACACCTCAGTGCTTTTTGGACTCAATTAAACCAACTGCACGACGGCACAATCAGCAAGACTCCCTCTCAGATGAAAGATCTATTTGCAACCGCACATAAAAAAGCCAGCGAGCAAAAGCTCTTGTGAGCTGTGGACAGAAGATCTCCCACAACTTCTACACGTCCCTGAGCCAGTCAGGAGAAAGAGTTTCCTTCAGATGACCCCCTGCAGGGGAGCAGCAGCACAGAGTCCTCTTTGTGCTCTGCCTTTCCAACTACTCCATGATCTACGGCTTGACCGACATCTCAACAAAGGAACCCAGAAACCCAACAATCCCCTTTCTGTGCTCCCCAACAACACGGTTATTTTTGGCTTCCTTCAGCCTCTCATCCTCTTTGTAGAGTCCAACTGGGACTTCATCCAAGGCTGGCCTGGTTGAGAGGGTTGCAGGACCTGAGCCAGTCTGGACACATCCCAAAGGCATCCAAAAGCTGTCAGACTCTGCACTCCAGTTGGATGCTACGTTTCCCAAACCACTGCTGGCTTCTCCCTCAGGATGAGACAAGGTTTTCATCATGGTTTTCTGGAGGTGACACCTCCAAGGAGAGCTGAAAAAGTGTCTTTCCCTGGAGGTGTCACTTGGGATGAGATGACAAGAAGGAAAATCACAGGGAGCTGCACACAGCTGGCTAAGCGGTGCCTCCAAAGCCTGGGTGAAAGGGCACAAGGAACACCTGGTGGTCGGGACAGGGATAATTAATGAGCCTGGATAAATTGCATCACTCAGGTATGGAAACTTACTGCAGCTTCAGGAGAGGCTCTATTCCCAGGATCTGGTGCATGATGAGATTGAGGAACTCCTCAGGATCTGCGAGGTCAGAGAAAAGCATGGGTGACACCACAGCAGGAACGCTGCCCTTGCCCCACTGCATCCAGAAAGCAGAAGACTGCCAGATAACCAGGAGTCAGCATGTTGGGAACCTGGAATCTCCTCTTTTACTCCAGGTAAGGGTGGGCTAGAGACTGAGAGCACCTGGTTAAAGCATAAACCCTGGGGTGAGAATGAAAAAAGCAAAGCAGCCCTCAGATACTGCACTCCTACAGCCCGGGCCATCACAGTGACACTGTCTCAGAGTCCTTCCTGGACTGTTCCTAACACCAAAAGTATCAACCCAAAATTAAATCAGGGATATCTATGGAAATCCAGGAAACTGAGCAGTTAAAACCATCCCTGGATAAAATAAACACACAACAGCACAAAACACAAGTGCCCTTCACTGACAAGAAACCTGCTGCTTCTGGAAGAATTGATGCCCCTTGTTCACTATCCAGGTGGTTGCAGTGAGGCCTGGCACTGGGATAGTCCATCTCCTTCTCATAAATTACACAGGGTCTGGCTGGGCAGGGATGGGAAGGTAGTGATTGCAACCAGGGACTGGTGGGTTTCAGCTGTAGGTGTTCTCTGTCTTTATTTTAACCAGTCTACAGCCTTCAAGGAACCTCCAGAGAAGGAGACTCCACAGCCTCTCTGGGCAGCCTGTCCCAGGGCTCTGTCACCCTCACAGCAAAGAAGTTTCTCCTCATCTTGAGGTGGAACTTCCTGTGTTGTCACTTGGTGCCATGTTCCCTTGTCCTACCACAGGCACCACTGAACAGAGACTGGCCCATTCCTGACACCCACCCTGCAGATATTGATAGACATTAATAAGGATGAGGAACCTCAACTTATAGAATCATCAGGGTTGGAAGGGGCCTCTAAAGATCATGTAGTCCAATCCCCCTGCTAGAGCAGGGTCACCTTCAGTAGATCACACAGGAACATGTCCAGATGGGTTTGGAATGTCTCCAGAGAAGGGGACTCCACCACCTTTCTGGGCAGCCTGTTCAGTGCCTTGTTACTCTCACAGTAAAGGTCTTATCAGACCTCAAGGACAAGCTGATCTTGGCAAAATGATCAATCAAGGGATGGATTTCACAGAACCACATGGACTCATAGCATGGTGGGGGCTGGAAGGGACCTCTGGAGATCATCTAATCCTGCTACAGCAGGATTCTCTAGAGCAGATCCCACAGGAACATGTCCAGGCAGGTTCTGAATGTCTCCAGGGATGGAGACTCCACAACCTCCTTGGGCAGCCTGTCCCAGGGCTCTGTTAACCTCAGAGTGAAAAAAAGTGTTTTCTTATATTTAGGTGAAACCTGTGCACCATTTTTTGACCATTTCCCCTTGTCCTGTCACTGGACACCACTGAGAAGAGTGTGGCCTCATCCTCCTGACACCCCTGATTTGTCAGGAAATAAATCAAAGTAGAAAGGTAAAGGAAAAATTTCCCTGGTTTAAATTCTGCTCACATAAATCTTCCTCCCCTCTCCTGGCAACAGTTGCCACCAGGGAGGAGACCCAGCAATTCCCACCAGACTTCAGGACAAATTTCATTTAAAAAACCTGTAGAGTTTTAGAAGCTGAAAGTGTTTCACACGTGCACCTTTACACAGAAGAACAGCACAGCAGGTACATTAACACAGATGCCTGGGAGAAGCCTGCAGTGAAGTTGTCAGTCTGGATGAGGCAGAGGGGAGTGAAGCAGCCCAGGGAAGGCTCCAGAGAGCACGTTACCTTTCTCAGCATTGGTGAAGCTGGAGCACTGGCCCTTCTCAGTCAGCTGCTCCCTCAGGTGCATCACACTCCTCGCCCAGACAAAGCCAGTCCTAGAAACACCAAGGAGCTGCAGCTGATCTCTCCAGTGTTTTTAAACCATAGAATCATGGAATGGTTTGGGTTGGAAGGGACCTTAAATATCATCTAGTTACCAAAACCCTGTCATAGTCAGGGACACCTCTCACCAGCCCAGGCTGCTCCAAGCCCCATCCAACCTGCCCTTCAACACTGCCAGGGATGGGGCAGCCACAGCTTCCCTGGGCAACCTGGGCCAGGCTCTCCCCACCCTCACAGACCAGAATTTCTCCCTCCCATCTCAGCTCCAGCTCCCTCTGCCAGCTGGAAACCCTTCTCCCTGCTCCCATCCCTCCCTGCCCTTGTCCCAAGTCCCTCCCCAGCTTTCCTGGAGCCCCTTCAGGCACTGGCAGGGGCTCTAAGGTCTCCCTGGACCCTTCTCTTCTCCAGGCTGAACACCCCAACTCTCCCAGCCTGGCTCCAGAGCAGAGCTGCTCAGCTCTGACCACTTTTGTGACCCTCCTCTGGATGTGCCCCAACAGCTCCATGTCTGTTTTGTGCTGAGAACTAAAATTACCTCCAGGATTTCCCCCCAGGGTTGGCCTGAACCCCATGAAACCCCCTTTCTTCCTTTCACTGAGAAGCACAGCTCTTCTGCTTCCTTCTGAACAGGAGAGACTCATGAACATGAAGCAGGAGTTGTGACAGCCTTATAACCCAGGGAAAGGAACAACTGGAAGAGGAACCCAATGTGAAGGCCTTTGGATGTGGCTGGCAGGGGAACCCTCCAGTTAGCTCTTGCCCTTTGAGAAGCACCATCTGGCAGGGCAGTAGAGGAGGTATGAAGGCAGATGGATGACTTCCAGGATTCCCAGGACCCAGGATTCCCTCATCCTATACTCGGATTGGACACCTGGATTACTGTGTCCAATACTGGAGCCCCCAACATAAGCAGGGCATGGAGCCCCTGGAGAGTTCAAAGGAGGATCACAACGAGGACCAGAGTGCTGGAGCAGCTCTGCTATGGAGACAGGATGAGAGAGTTGGGGTTGTTCAGCCTGGAGAAGAGAAGGCTCTGGGGAGATCTCGTAGCAGCCTTTCAGAGGGGCTCCAGAAAAGCTGGGGAGGGAATTTTTACAAAGGCAGGGAGTGAGAGGACAAGGGGTAATGGATTAAAACTGGAGGAGGGGAGATTTAGGTTGGACATTAGGAAGAAATTCTTTAGTGTGAGGGTGGTGAGACCCTGGCCCAGGTTGCCCTCAGAATTTGTGGCTGCCCTATCACTGCCAGTGTTGAAGGGGCTTGGAGCAGCCTGGTCTGGTGGGAGGTGTCCCTGCCCGTGCAGGGGGGTTAGAACTAGATGATCTTTAAGGTCCCTTCCAGCCCAAACCATTCCATGATGCCACTGATACTCACTTTCGGAGTGGATTCACAATCTCATCCCGCAGGATGCTCTGAACATTCCTGTCACACAGCGGGAAGGGCTTGAAGAGCATGGAGTCCAGCACGGATGTACAGGAGAAGAGGCTGTGAAGAGAGTGTGATGGGTTCAAGCCTGATGGGTTTGCAGCCACAGAACCAAACCTTGGTGCCTGGTGACAGTTGGTGGCTTTTATTTTCAACAGTCCATGCATGCAATGATGGGAAAGGAGGGTGGCAGCAGCTGGTTTAATGGGCACTGGCAGCAAGCAAGGAGAGAGCTGAGAGAGAATGAAACCTCACTCTTTGCAGACAAAACTGCTCATGGAGGGGGCACCACTGAGTCTTTTCCTCTCCCAGTAATGCCGCACAGGGAAGATGGGACCTCCTGGGTGGTTTCTTTGGAATGTTTCCAGCCATTACCTCCAGTGACAGAGTCGGCACAGTCCAAGTCCAGGGAACTATGATCTCTCACCACCCTGCACGACAGACACATGGTACCTGAGGTACTCACCAGGGGTACTTCAGGGCCTGAGAACCTACCAGATTTGGAAGGGGATCAAAAAAAACACAAAAAACCAAGGCTGCGTCTCCACACAGCTCTATACTGGATAAATTTCCAGCCATCTTGCACGTCTGGGGCAGTGCTGCAGTTTAGGGCTCTGCCTAATCAAAAAAGGACTAATTTACTGAAATGGCAGCACCCAAGGAGGTCCTTACCTGAAAAGGGCTGCATCCATATAGCAGGAATTACAGTGGCCTTGGATCCCCTTCATCTTCCCTCGCAGAACATGCACTGCTGCCTCATTCCTGAGGGGAGGAAAACTCTCTGGAGTCTGTGGAAGGACTTCTTGCTCTCCTGCAAGAGAGGCAACAGAAGGACCTCCCTTTAGCTTCCTACTTCATCTGAGTCAGCTCTGCCCTTGCCTGATGCCACAGAGGCCTGCTCTGCTCAGAGGTTGGCACCTGGCTCTTCTCTGCTGCTCCTCAGCCACAATGGGATGAAGATTTGCCCCTTTAGTAATTTATGTGCTAGAAAAGGAGACCAAGCCAATCCACCTCTTCCTCATCACAGGAATACTGAAAGGGGCTGCTAAGAAAGATGGGGACAGACTTTTTAGCAGGACCTGTAGTGATAGAACCAAGGGGTGACGGTTTTAAACTGGAAGAGGGGAGATTCAGACTAGATACTAGGACAAATTATGTACAATGAGGGTGGTGAGACACTGGCCCAGGTTGGCCAAGAGGTGGTGGATGCCCCATCTGTGGAGACATTCAAGGTCAGGCTTCACTGGGCTCTGACCAACCTGGTCTAGTTGAAGATATCCCTGCTTACTGCACAGGGGCAGGACTAATGGCCTTCAAAGGTACCTTCCAAGCCAAACCTTTCTATAATTCCCTATAAACACCATCATGGCAACCTCACCATCCTTCCAACTGACATCTTTGGAACACCCAAAGAAAGTGACAGATTTTAAACCACTGCTGAATCATAGAATGGTGAAGGTTGGAAGGGACCTTAAAGAACATGAGGCTCCCACCTTCCTGCTATGAGCAGGGACACCTCCCACCAGACCAGGCTGCACAAGCCTCATCCAACCTGGCCTTGAACACCTCCAGGGAGGGGGCAGCCACACCCTCCCTGGACAACCTATTCCAGCACCTTCATATCCAAATGGTGAATAATTTCTTCCTGATGTCCAAACTAAATCTCCTCTCTTCCATTTTAAAACCATCACCCCTTGCCCTATCACAAGAAGACCCTGCAGAAGAGGGTCTCTCCTTGTCCCAGCACATCCCTGCCATCCCTTCTTCTTGGAGAACTTACCATAATCCAGCAGGCTGAAGTGGCCCTGGTGGGAACACTGGAAGCGCACGTCGGGCTGGCAGGACTGCAGCTTCACAAAGAGCCCGCGCTTGGGAGCACAGTGGAAGTAGTACTGGCCCAACCACTCCCCAGCAGTGACCCCTTTGTCTTCATCCTGGGACAGGGACAGTGAGGAATAGCATCAGAGCAGGCTTTCCACCAAGGAGGTGTGATCCCCCAGATGGCCACTGAATATTGAGGTGTGAGGTCCTGCACCTCGGTGGGGGCAATCTCAAGGGAAGTCATAGGCTGGGTGGAGAATGGATGGAGGGCAGCCCTGAGGAGAAGGACTTGGGGAATCTCAACATGAGCCCCCCGTGTCCTGGGCTGCATCCCCAGCAGAGTGACCAGCAGGGCCAGGGAGGGGATTGTCCCCTCTGCTGAGCCCCCC
>NW_009953965.1:41062-43795 GCF_000747805.2 Chaetura pelagica
CCAGAGAAGCTGTGGCTGCCCCATCCCTGGCAGTGTTGAAGGGCAGGTTGGATGGGGCTTGGAGAAGCCTGGGCTGCTGGGAGGTGTCCCTGCCCATGCAGGGGGTTGCAATTAGATGATCTTTAAGGTCCCTTCCAAACCATTCTGTAATTAAAATCTGTGTCTAAGTTTTGTCCCTTTGTTTTCACTATTTTCATTCATTCTGGTTACGTTTTGAACTTATTGATGCTGCTTGTAGGATTCATCATTTTTCCATGCCACATTCCCATAACGTGGCTCTGGAAGGGAGCAAACCAACCTTCATCATCCCCCTGTGGGCTCTTCTCCTCAGCTAAGGGAGGCCACAACCATGTGCTTGCCCTCACAGTTCAGAGGCCCAGGGTCAGGCTGTGAGCCACCCAGCCACAAGCTGAAGCTCTTCAAAGAGAAGATCAACCAAGAGCTGCCTGTACTGATCGTAGAATCACTGAATGGTTTGGGTTGGAAGGGACCTTTAAAGCTCATCTAGTCCAACTCCCTTGAAGGAGGAAAGACATCTTCAACTAGATCAGGCTGCACAACTGCACATCAGGAAACATCTTCCACCTTACCAGTTCAACTCCTGCCATTTTGTGCTTGATTTGGGGCAAGTAGCCCACCCAGCGGATGATTCCCGAAACTTGATTTCCTTTGTCCAAGGTGATCTGGACCATGGAATTCACCTCCAGAGGTGGATTCCCACCTTCACACTCCTCAGCACTCTCACTTATCTCTCGTTTCAGTTGGTTTGGGGGTCCCAAGCCCACGTCGGGCTCGAAGGATGAAAACAAACCTAGTGGGAAAGACAAAATGTCAGGTGAGGTGGGAAGTCACCACCTGATGATGGACACCTCTGGATCTCATCCCACACCAGGCTGGTTATGAAATTATAGACCACACAGACAAGCTGAGCACCAGGGACACAAGGTGTAATTCCCAGTGCTGTGGCCAAGCTGGTCTAACAGGCTTAAAGGGGATAATCCTGCTCCTTGTTTTCCTAGTCAAGGCTGCAGATTCCAGCCCTGAAGTTGATCCAGCCCTTCATGAAGCCATTTTGGACTCGTGAAATGGCAGCAGGGGGGTTATTTCCACCTTCTTGTTCTGCCTTTAGTGAGATGAATCAACTCACTGAGGAGTCAAACAATAGGCTGGCTGCTGCACCATGTCTTCTGATGGCAGGAGGGAGATACCACTCATTTCTTGTCTTGTCCAATAACTCACCTGTGGCATCCTTGCCTTCCTGAGCTTGTCTGGCATCAGGATGAGGCTCCTGCTCCACCTTTTACAGCTAAATTAAGGACTCTTTAACCTTCTCCTCTAGCAAATACTTCTGCAATCAAACTCGCTCCTCCTGACCAATGGGCAGACTCAGCTTTAGTTGCCTAATTAATTTTGTTCAGAACTTGAGACTTTTCCAAGGACCTTCTCTCCCTCTTGATCAACTAAGTTGGGACTAGCTGAAGCTTTTGTTGGGAATTCCAGCCCATCAGTGGCCTGTAGAGAAGAAATAAATGCTAAATCCCCAGGAACACAGGCAGAAGGCAGACACATCTGATGATAACCTACTTGGCAAGCTTTCCTTCACAACAGAGTCCATGGGGATTTCTCTGAAAATGTCAGTTGTTCCTTCTTCTTCCTGAAAGGAGAGCAAGAATCCATCAGCTAAACGCTTCATCAGACACAGGGCATTCCTGGAACACGGGCCAGGTTTTCAAACAAGCATGGAAACATTGCATGTAACCTCATGTCCCTCCCAGTTTCATGTCACACCCTTTTTATTTTTAAAATCCCACCCTCCTCAAACCCAAGAGAAGGCAACAAGATCCCTCTTACCGGACAAACTTTAACAAACCATTGGGTTCCCTCCCTGTAAACTGCCATGGCCACTCCTCTGGTGAGGACTTCATCCACGTAGAAACTAACTGCATCTCCCACTTTCACAGGAACCCCCTCTTCCATGTCCAGATTTCCCTTCTGTTTCACATCATCGTCATCAGTTATGGGAAGAAACAGGACTTTGTTAAAAGGCAGGAAGATCCCACAGTTCCTCTTGCACTTGAAATACTCGGTGCCGCGGTGGGATCCGTCGTTGCACCCCTTGTTTTCCCCCTCGCCCTGAAAACAGGTCAGAAAGGTGCTTTGAACACACAGAAACACCAAAGAAGCATCTTACTTTCTTCACAGGATTGTCTAGTCCAACCCCACTGCCAAGGCAGGATTGCCCAGAGCACATTACACAGGACTGCATCCAGGTGGGCCTGGGATGTCTCCAGAGAAGGAGACTCCACCACCCCCCTGGGCAGGCTGTTCCAGTGCCTGGTCACCCTCACAGTCAAGTTTTTCCTCCTGTTCAGATGGAACTTCCCATCTTCCAGTTTGTGCCCATTGCCCCTTGCCCTGTTGCTGGGCACTACTGAAAAGAGCCTGACTCCATCCTCCAGACACTCACCCTTTAGATATTTATAGACATTAATCAGGTCTCCTCTCAGCTTTCTCTTCTCCAGGCTAAACAGTCCCAGCTCTTTCAACCTCTCCTCATAAGAGAGATGCTCCAGTCCCCCAGTCATCTTTGTTGCCTTCCACTGGACTCTCTCCAGCAGTTCCCCTCCTTGTTGCCCTCCACTGGACTCTCTCCAGCAGTTCCCTTCCTTGTTGCCCTCCACTGGACTCTCTCCAGCAGTTCCCTTCCTTGTTGCCCTCCACTGGACTCTCTCC
>NW_009953965.1:46017-48652 GCF_000747805.2 Chaetura pelagica
CATTCCTGGAACACGGGCCAGGTTTTCAAACAAGCATGGAAACATTGCATGTAACCTCATGTCCCTCCCAGTTTCATGTCACACCCTTTTTATTTTTAAAATCCCACCCTCCTCAAACCCAAGAGAAGGCAACAAGATCCCTCTTACCGGACAAACTTTAACAAACCATTGGGTTCCCTCCCTGTAAACTGCCATGGCCACTCCTCTGGTGAGGACTTCATCCACGTAGAAACTAACTGCATCTCCCACTTTCACAGGAACCCCCTCTTCCATGTCCAGATTTCCCTTCTGTTTCACATCATCGTCATCAGTTATGGGAAGAAACAGGACTTTGTTAAAAGGCAGGAAGATCCCACAGTTCCTCTTGCACTTGAAATACTCGGTGCCGCGGTGGGATCCGTCGTTGCACCCCTTGTTTTCCCCCTCGCCCTGAAAACAGGTCAGAAAGGTGCTTTGAACACACAGAAACACCAAAGAAGCATCTTACTTTCTTCACAGGATTGTCTAGTCCAACCCCACTGCCAAGGCAAGGATTGCCCGAGCACATTACACAGGACTGCATCCAGGTGGGCCTGGGATGTCTCCAGAGAAGGAGACTCCACCACCCCCCTGGGCAGGCTGTTCCAGTGCCTGGTCACCCTCACAGTCAAGTTTTTCCTCCTGTTCAGATGGAACTTCCCATCTTCCAGTTTGTGCCCATTGCCCCTTGCCCTGTTGCTGGGCACTACTGAAAAGAGCCTGACTCCATCCTCCAGACACTCACCCTTTAGATATTTATAGACATTAATCAGGTCTCCTCTCAGCTTTCTCTTCTCCAGGCTAAACAGTCCCAGCTCTTTCAACCTCTCCTCATAAGAGAGATGCTCCAGTCCCCCAGTCATCTTTGTTGCCTTCCACTGGACTCTCTCCAGCAGTTCCCCTCCTTGTTGCCCTCCACTGGACTCTCTCCAGCAGTTCCCTTCCTTGTTGCCCTCCACTGGACTCTCTCCAGCAGTTCCCTTCCTTGTTGCCCTCCACTGGACTCTCTCCTGCAGTTCTCTGTCTCTCTTGCAGTTCTCTGTCTCTCTTGCACTGGGACCTCAGAATTGGCCACAGTTCTCCAGCTGTGGCCTCACTAGGGCAGAAGAAAGGATGACCTCCCTCGACCTACTGGCCACACTCTTCCTAATGCGTCCCAAAATACCATTTGCCTTCTTGGCCACAAGGGCACAACGCTGCCTCATTGTTCAGTTATTGTCTACCAGGACTGCAAGGTCTTCCTTCTCAGGGCTGCTTTTCAGCAGGTCAACCCCTTGGGCACTTTACCTGTAGCTCCACCCCGAAGTAGGAGGGAGACAGGACAGCTGAACTGGTTTTGTAGATGCTCCCAATGTAACGGATGATTCCAGGGAAACGGTGCCTGTCAACCTCCACCACCACTTTCTGCCCTGGCACTGCCCTCAGAGCTCTGTCCAAGCTCAGCCTCTCAAAGAAGTAGTTCAAGCGCTCGTTGTGGCCACCAACAGCCAGGAGGAAGGTGGCCACCTCCTCACGCACGGGCTGAAGGATTTCTATGTTGATGGTGACAGTGGAGCTGTCATCCAGCATGATGACTTTCAAGAAGCAAGCTGGGGGCCTGTGGTCATCAGTGAAGTTGCGCAGGTAATTCCTCTCGCTGCAGAAGCACATGTTTCCTGCTTGGAAGTACTTGCTGCCGTAGGCACAGTCTTCTGTAAGGATGTAATAGCAGTTTCCATCAGAGGCTGAAGGTAGGAAGTTGGTCATGGTCATTCCCTGGGTTGGGAGGGAGGAGAAAGTCACACCAGTGAAGGTACCTGCATGTTACCGTGGAATGGTGAAGGTTGGAAGGGACCTTAAAGATCATCAGGTTCGACCCTCCCTGCCATGGGCACCTCCCACTCAACCAGATGGAGCCTTGAACACCTCCAGGGAGGGGGCAGCCACAATCTCCCTGGGATCTTAGATCCAGAGAGTCTTTAGGGTTGGCAGGGAGCTCTGGACATCACCCCTCCAAGCCACCTGCAGCAGGTCCCACAGGAACCTCCAGAGGGGCTGGGATGTCTCCAGAGAAGGAGCCTCCACAGCCTCTCTGGGCAGCCTGGCCCAGGGCTCTGCCACCCTCCCAGGCAACAAGTTCCTCCTCCTGGGGAGCTTGACCCTCCTGTGCTCCAGCTTGTGCCCCTTGTCCTGTCCCTGGCAGCCCTGAGCAGAGTCTGGTCCCCCCCTCTTGAGCCCCCTGGAGATACTGCTCAGCCTTGAAGAGATTCCCCCTCAGTCTCCTCCTCTCCAGCTGAACAGCCCCAGCTCCCTCAGCCTTTCCTCCCAGGCAGATGCTACATCCCCTCAGCATCTTGGGGGCCCTGCCCTGGACTCTCTCCATTAGTTCCTTGTCCTTCATGAACTGGGGAGCCCAAAATTGGACCCAGTTCTCCAGACGTGACCTCACCAGGGCAGAACAGAGGGGAAGAATTCAAGTTAGGAAAGGTCTGGAGCCCAACCCCACACTCAAAAGATGTTGCTCACAGCCTCACCCACCTGAGCTTGGAGCATCTCTAGCAACAGAGATCCCACAGCCTCCCTGCTCCCTCAGTCCTTGACCATCCTCATGGTGAGCAAGAAAAAATTCCACCTGACC
>NW_009953965.1:48703-53394 GCF_000747805.2 Chaetura pelagica
TCTGTGGGATGTGTCTGGCTCTGTCTTCTCTACTAAACCCTCCCAGGAGGAGGTTGCACCAGGCAGCATCTCGTCTGTCCTGTTCTCCAGGACACTCTGCAGCCAGAACAGCCTCATGACATTCTACCTCGTGCCTTCCTTTCATAATCACTCACAGGAGTGGGGCAAAAGTGATTGAAAATCCTCTCAAAAGGGAATTTTCATCTGCAACCAGAGCTCCTGGCTGTGTCTGAGCACGTGAATATTCAAAGCAGATGCCACACACAGCTCTGCTAGGGTGAGGATCAACACCTGTGACATCTTTCAAAACAGAAATATTGAATTAAATTCAAATATCTGGAATCAGAATGACATGTTGGAGATAATTTTCTAGCTCAAAGTCTACCCCAAAATTCTAGCTTGTAATTCTAGCTCATATTATAGCCAAATTCCACCCCAAAATTCCACCCCATATGAAGTGAATCATCACTTTTTATGATCCCGCACACACCAGGACCCAGACTTTTTGCTACAACATAAAAAAAAAAAGGGGGATTATAGAAACTTCCTCCTGCAGGTGGACAGTACTGGTTGACTCAACCTGGCCAATAGGAGACCTGCCCATTCTTGGGCCATGAGGGAAATTAAGGAGGAAAAATAATAATAATAAAAAAAGATGTCTCTACTAGGGGCAACTTGATAGAAGTTTCTTAAAAGTTTGAAGTGGAGAAAGAAGGAACTGAGCAGATGCCATTAAGGGAAGTAGAAGCACAAACATGGCTGCAGGAGGAAAAAAATGGTGGGTTGGGAGGAAAACATGGGCTGAGCTTGAAGGGAAAGGTTGGGCAGAGCTCAGCAAGGAGCAGAGCAGCATTACTGGGCAGTGTTACTTGATACATCAAGAGAGCTCATTTTAAAAAAGTATTAGGAAAAGATAAATCACTGCTTGAGTTGGAAAAATAATTCAATCATCTGGCACCCGGTCAGATCCTGGAGATTTCCTGGTGTTTGGGCTCGTTGTGGCAGGTTCCTACAGGTGCAACCTCCTTTTCACACTTATTTTTTAAGCTAAGCAGATGGCTCAGAGTCCTGACTGAACCACAGGAACACAGAATGGTTTGGGTTGGAAGGAACCTTAAAGATTAAAGTTTTACCTTCCCTGCATGAGCAGGGACACCTCCCACTAGACCAGGCTGCTCCAAGCCCCATCCAACCTGGCTCTGAACACTTCCAGGGATGGGGCAGCCACAGCTTCCCTGGGCAACCACTGCAGCTGAAGGTCTGGCCTCAAAATGGAATAATCCCCCCCAGGAAATCACAGGGCTGCTCAAGGAGCCTCCACTTGGGGCTGCCAATGTGGCTCATCCCGTGCGTCCAGCCAGAAATTCCAGCACTTCCCTTATTTCTCATACACACAACTCCCTGCTGACATCTTGTCACTCTGCCAGTGCAGCAAAGGCTTGAAATTCTGTGGGTTTTATCAAAGAATAATATTCTGCTGTCCCAACCCCCCCCCTCCTTCATTCCATCTTCCACTTTTTTCAATACTTCCATTTTATTTTACTCTCTTTTTTAAAGTCTTCTCTCCACAAGGAACACAATAAATCCCACTGTGCTTTACATGCTGCCAAAAGGGGAAACCAGAATAAAAGATTTTTCTCATCCAAAAGCCAAGAATAAACTGTTTTCCTCATTCAAAAACCAAGAATAAACCATTTTCCTCACGCAGGAGCCAAGTATAAACTGTTTTCCTCATCAAAACCCAAGAACAGGCTGTTCCCCCCCACAAACACCAAAAATAAACAGTGCCCCTCATAAAACAGGAAGAATCAGCTCTTTTCCTCACCAAATAACAATAATAAACTCTTTTCCTCATCTAACACCAAGAATAAGCCTTTTTAATTCAGCAAAAGCCATGAATAAAGCCCTTAAACCTCCTTCCTCATCAAAACCCCAAGAACAAGCCCTTTCCCTCTTCAAAAAGCAAAAATAAGCTCTTGGCTTCAGGAAAACCCAATAATAAACCCCTTTTCCCCCCTCAAACCCAAGAATAAACCCCTTTTCCCCCCTCAAACCCAAGAATAAACCCCTTTATCCCCCTCAAATCCAAGATTAAACCCCTTTTTCCCCCTCAAACCCAATAATAAACCCCTTTACCCCCCTCAAACCCAATAATAAACCCCTTTACCCCCCTCAAACCCAAGAATAAACCCCTTTACCCCCCTCAAACCCAAGAATAAACCCCTTTACCCCCCTCAAACCCAAGAATAAACCCCTTTACCCCCCTCAAACCCAAGAATAAACCCCTTTACCCCCCTCAAACCCAAGAATAAACCCCTTTACCCCCCTCAAACCCAAGAATAAACCCCTTTACCCCCCTCAAACCCAAGAATAAACCCCTTTACCCCCTTCAAACCCAAGAATAAACCCTTTTTATTCCCCTCAAACCCAAGATTAAACCCCTTTTCCCCCCTCAAACCCAAGAATAAACCCCTTTACCCCCTTCAAACCCAAGAATAAACCCTTTTTATTCCCCTCAAACCCAAGATTAAACCCCTTTTCCCCCCTCAAACCCAAGAATAAACCCCTTTACCCCCTTCAAACCCAAGAATAAACCCTTTTTATTCCCCTCAAACCCAAGATTAAACCCCTTTTCCCCCCTCAAACCCAAGAATAAACCCCTTTACCCCCTTCAAACCCAAGAATAAACCCTTTTTATTCCCCTCAAACCCAAGATTAAACCCCTTTTCCCCCCTCAAACCCAAGAATAAACCCCTTTACCCCCTTCAAACCCAAGAATAAACCCTTTTTATTCCCCTCAAACCCAAGATTAAACCCCTTTTCCCCCCTCAAACCCAAGAATAAACCCCTTTACCCCCTTCAAACCCAAGAATAAACCCTTTTTATTCCCCTCAAACCCAAGATTAAACCCCTTTTCCCCCCTCAAACCCAAGAATAAACCCCTTTACCCCCTTCAAACCCAAGAATAAACCCTTTTTATTCCCCTCAAACCCAAGATTAAACCCCTTTTCCCCCCTCAAACCCAAGAATAAACCCCTTTACCCCCTTCAAACCCAAGAATAAACCCTTTTTATTCCCCTCAAACCCAAGATTAAACCCCTTTTCCCCCCTCAAACCCAAGAATAAACCCCTTTACCCCCTTCAAACCCAAGAATAAACCCTTTTTATTCCCCTCAAACCCAAGATTAAACCCCTTTTCCCCCCTCAAACCCAAGAATAAACCCCTTTACCCCCTTCAAACCCAAGAATAAACCCTTTTTATTCCCCTCAAACCCAAGATTAAACCCCTTTTCCCCCCTCAAACCCAAGAATAAACCCCTTTACCCCCTTCAAACCCAAGAATAAACCCTTTTTATTCCCCTCAAACCCAAGATTAAACCCCTTTTCCCCCCTCAAACCCAAGAATAAACCCCTTTACCCCCTTCAAACCCAAGAATAAACCCTTTTTATTCCCCTCAAACCCAAGATTAAACCCCTTTTCCCCCCTCAAACCCAAGAATAAACCCCTTTACCCCCTTCAAACCCAAGAATAAACCCTTTTTATTCCCCTCAAACCCAAGATTAAACCCCTTTTCCCCCCTCAAACCCAAGAATAAACCCCTTTACCCCCTTCAAACCCAAGAATAAACCCTTTTTATTCCCCTCAAACCCAAGATTAAACCCCTTTTCCCCCCTCAAACCCAAGAATAAACCCCTTTACCCCCTTCAAACCCAAGAATAAACCCTTTTTATTCCCCTCAAACCCGTGTCCCTACAGCCCCGTGTCCCCGTGGGCCTGTGTCCCGTGTGTCCCCACAGCCCCGTGTCCCCGTGGGTCTGTGTCCCATGCGTCCCCACAGCCCCGTGTCCCCGTGGGTTTGTGTCCTGTGTGTCACCAGAGCCCTGTGTTCCCGTGGGCCTGTGTCCCCACAGCCCCATGTCCCCATGGGCCTGTGTCCCGTGTGTCCCCACAGCCCCGTGTCCCCACAGCCCCGTGTCCCCAAAGCCCTGTGTCCCATGCCCCCATGGCCCTGGGTATCCTCATAACAGTGTGTCCCCTTGTCCCCAGAGCTCCAGGACCTCACGGCCCTGTGTCCCATGTCCCCATGCCATGTGTCCCTATGACCCTCTGTCCCATGTCTCCATGGCCCTGTGTCCCCAGAGCCCTGTGTCCCATGTCCCCATGGTCCTGCACCCTCATAGCTGCATGTCCCAAAGGCCCTGTGTCCCATGTCCCCTTAGGCCTGTGTCCCCAGAGCCCTCTCTCCCAATAGCCATGTGTCCCCCTGACCCTGTGTCCTGCATCCCCACCCTGCTGTGTCCATTGTCCCTGCGTCCCCACACCCCTGTGCCTTGTGTCCCCCTGACCTTCTGCCTCACAGCCTCTGTCCCCTGGCCTGTGTCCCCCTGGCTCTGTGCCCTGTGTCCCATGTCCCCTCCCCGGGTGGCCCTGCCTGCCACACCACACACATCCCAGCCCCAAAACCCACACACACAGCCAGGCTGTCCCCACCACTGCTGAGACACGACTGGGACACGGGTGACAGGCTGAGTCCAGGGGTCCAGACACCTTGGGGACATCACCCACCCTGAGGACACCTGGGGGGACAGAGCAGGGGAGACACCAGCTCACGGCGACGGGGGATAAATATTGGCTAAATAGATTTATTTTCATACAAAGAATACATAGACCCCCCTCCCTCATCCCCCCC
>NW_009953965.1:53440-56021 GCF_000747805.2 Chaetura pelagica
CGAGACCCCCTGACCCTGAGGGGACACCCCGAGATGTCCCCAGCCACCACCCCACTGGCCACCAAACTCCCTTGGCTTTACCAGCAGGATCTGTCCCCATTATCAAGGTTTGGTGTCAATGCAGACGTCGTCTTGGGGACCTTCCTGTCCACCCCTGAGGCCATCTTGGTGCCTTGTGTCTGCCCTGTGCCTGCTTAGGGCACCTTGTCCCTGGCCACCCTCCCCACACTTGGTCCCCTGCTCTCTTGTCCCTGTCTTAGGGGCACCTCTGGACATTTTGGGGTCCCCCCCTGTGCCCTAATACTGCGGCTGGTACAGACCCCCCCTTCTCCCCGCCCCCCAGGGCTGAATGTACAGGCTGGATAAAAGAAGAAAATACAGATATTTCTATTTTGAAGTGTCCCCTGTGTCCCCATCCTGGTGTCTCACTGCCAGCCAGGGTGGAAGTGGCTGGTCCTGCCCCATCCTGGGCTGGCTGGATATCAGGAGACCTTTCTTGTGCCTCAGTTTCCCCATCGGCTGTGGGGCTCGTTCCCCCCACTCCCACCCACGGGGGTGGTCGGACATGGCCGATGAGGGGTGAAGAGATGCTGGGGTGGCCCCCTCGTGGGGACAAGGACGTGGCCACCAGCCCCAGGGGACACGGGACGAAGCTGGAGGTGCCTGGGATTGACGCCAGAGCATCATCCCACCTCCCACCTCGCCCCAACGGAGAAACGTCACAGGCAGAGCTACCCAAAAGTCCACTTTTGTCCCCAAATCTGTCACCCAGCTATCACCCAGCCCTCGGGAGAGGAGGTGGCAGGGGGGAGGGTCCTCAGAGGACGGGCCAGCTCGTTGCCCATCCAGCTCAGCTGCGCTTGGTGACCATCTGCCGGTCCCTCTTCTTCTTCTCCATTAACCTGGTGGGGAGCAGGGTGGGGTGGCCTTAGGGGGAACCCTCTGGGAAGGGACCTCCAGAAGCCAGCAGGAGAGGGGGGGGAACACCACTCACTTGCGGTTGCGGACTTCGGTGAGTTCCATCAGCCTCTCCTGGGCTGCCCTCAGCTCGTCCAGGCGCTGCGGGTAGCGGGATTCGCAGCCGTTGGCGCGCTCGTAGCTGGAGACCTGGCTGGAGAGCTCGCTGGCGCGGTCCCGCAGCTGCTGGATGGACGAGTAGAGGTTCTCCTCGTCTTCCTCCTGCTCCCGCGCAAAGAGTACGAGGTTGGTGAGGTGGGCAGGAACACCCCAGGGTGCTCTTTGCCCCTTGAAACTCTCTGGCTGGGGAAATTGTGACGGGTTTCCCAAAGCTGCCTGGGCCACCTGCCTTGGCGTTGATGATCTCGATGTGGATGAGGAGAGCGGCGAGCTCCAGGTCCTCGGTGTAGCTGTTCTTCAAAGGCACCGACCTGTAGCCTGGACACAACACCACCACACAACCTTAGCCCCGTGGCAAGGCCCAAGACCCTCACCACAGCCAGGTTACGCAGGAGATGGTGGTGGTGACTGCAAGGAGGTTGGTCTAGAGGACCTTGAAAGGTCCCTTCCAACCCAAACCATCCTGTGACTGATGATGATGGTGGTGGTGACTGCAAGGAGGTTGGTCTAGAGGACCTTGAAAGGTCCCTTCCAACCCAAACCATCCTGTGACTGATGATGATGGTGGTGGTGACTGCAAGGAGGTTGGTCTTAAGGACCTTGCAAGGTCCCTTCCAACCCAAACCATCCTGTGACTGATGATGATGGTGGTGTAGATGGATGGATCATACCTGTTTTGAGGCCCTTGACGGGGAAGGTGGCTTGTGCCAAGAAGTTGGGGTCACTGAACATGTCCTCCTCGTACACCACGAAGCGGAGGAAGGCGAACTCGGGGTTGTTGATGTCAAAGACAAACTGCTTGAAGAGCCAGACGGGGTTGAAGCCGTTGTCAGCTGGAGGACCAGGGGAGAGCAAGGAGAGTCAGAGTGGGGCTGGATGCGTGGACATCACCATCACGGCACCAGCACGCTCGTGGGAGATGCTTGTCCTCTTCGCTCTTCTGTGAAACCCAGCCCCACCACCCAATCGTCCAAGAGGACCCCAAAGGGCAAAGTTAAGGTTGTCCCAGGGGGGCAGGAGCTTGGTGGGAATGTCACCCATGTGGACCCTCACCTACAACATCTGTCTTGTTCTTGCTGTTGTCATACTCAGAGCCACACACCTCCACCTCCACGAAGGGACACACGATGCTCCTCCCGTTCTTGGGGAGGTGCCGAGCACCAAGGATCTGCAGGAGGAAGAGGAGAGTGAGGTGGGGCTATGTCAGATGAGGAAAGACTATCCAGGGTCACCCCATGGCTTGGCTGTTCTAGAATCATAGAAAGGTTTGGGTTGGGAGGGACTTTGAAGGTCATCTAGTCCTGCCCCCCTGGCATGGACAGGGACACCTCCCACCAGCCCAGGCTGCTCCAAGCCCCATCCAACCTGCCCTTCAACACCCCCAGGGATGGGGCAGCCACAGCTTCCCTGGGCAACCTGGGCCAGGGGCTCCCCACCCTCACAGCCCAGAATTTCTCCCTCCCATCTCAGCTCCAGCTCCCTCTGCCAGCTGGAAACCCTTCCC
>NW_009953965.1:56767-67083 GCF_000747805.2 Chaetura pelagica
GAAAGCCTATCCAGGGTCACCCCATGGCTTGGCTGTTCTAGAATCATAGAAAGGTTTGGGTTGGGAGGGACTTTGAAGGTCATCTAGTCCTGCCCCCCTGGCATGGACAGGGACACCTCCCACCAGCCCAGGCTGCTCCAAGCCCCATCCAACCTGCCCTTCAACACCCCCAGGGATGGGGCAGCCACAGCTTCCCTGGGCAACCTGGGCCAGGGGCTCCCCACCCTCACAGCCCAGAATTTCTCCCTCCCATCTCAGCTCCAGCTCCCTCTGCCAGCTGGAAACCCTTCCCTCTGCTCACATCCCTCCCTGCCCTTGTCCCAAGTCCCTCCCCAGCTTTCCTGGAGCCCCTTCAGGCCCTGGAAGGTGCTCTAAGGTCTCCCTGGAGCCTTCTCTTCTCCAGGCTGAACACCCCAACTCTCCCAGCCTGTCTCCAGAGCAGAGCTGCTCCAGCCCTCCCAGAATCTCCGGGGCCTCCTCTGGACTTGTAGCCAGGTGACTACAAGTCAACTCTTCCAGCTCTAACACCAAAATCACCCAAGGATGGGTAAGGTGCTCTGGGCTTGTTTTAGCTGCTTTATCCTCCACCTCCCCTCTTGCTCAGGTTGGGCTCAGTTGGGGCAATTTTGGGGTTCTCCCCTGGGGAAAAATACGGCACCAGCAGAGAAAGACCAACAAGCTGAAGAGACCATAAGGCAATGACTTCCACGGAGCAAATTTGGTCTGAAACATGTGAAAAACACTCCCAATTGACCCAAAAAAAACTGGAGGAAGACACAACCAACCATCTCGATGGTGACCACCTCAGGGTGGACTTGCTGTCCTTGCCCCACTTGCCTGCAGTTGCACCGTGATGGGCTCCACGATCTTCAGGCTGTTCTTGTCGAAGGGGTCGAACGTCTCGTCCCTCATGATGTCAGGCTGAAGGACGTAGCCACTGCGGCCACCCAGCATGAAGAGCGCCTGGTTGAGCTGCATGGGCTTGTCTGTGGCCAAGGGGACAGAGCAGCTTTCAGCTGTGGGGCTCAAGGGCTTCCTGAGGTCCTTGAGCGGAAGGTCTTGCCCTGGCAAACCCCCTGCTAAGACCCCCCCAACCCTGCTTGGAGAAAGGCTGCAGCTGGTTTTCTGCATGAAGCTGTTTTTTTGCATGGAGATGGTTCCATCAGGATGGGCAGAAAAGTTGGAGGGACCATCCCAAGCCACCTCCAGCAGCAGGACCCAGGGCAGAACCATCGGGGATGGGTTTTGTGGGTGTTTTTTTTTGGCACGACCTTCAGGGATGAGCCCACCAGCCACCCTAGGAGCCCTATTTACCAGGCGTCTGGAAGTTGAGGGCCACGAGTTGGCTCCCACAGATCCACATGGGCAAGGGGTCATAGTTGGAGGAGTCCAGGCGTTGCCCTTTGGGGTAGATGCGGCTGAGCTGGCGCCGGTTGTACTGCAGGAACTTCTTGCCCTTGCTGCGGTTGGCATATTTCTCCGCCTTGGTCTCCGGGAAAGAGGACATGTCCCGGTAACAGGCCTTGTCGGTGCCAATCTCTGAAAGCACCGAGGTGGCCATCAGGTGGAGGACACTGCTTGGTTGCCCCCCACATGTCTCTTTCCCCATCTTCAGCCCACCCCAACCCCCCCTTCCTCCAGCTCTTACTGTCCTCGTCGAAGGGCACCGGGCGACAATACACGACCAGCTCCGACAGCTCCAGCGCGATCTTCTTCCTCCTCTCCATGATCTTCCCCTCTTGCATCTGCAGAAGGGGAAATGGGAGCTGAAATTCTCCCCGCCCTCACATCTTTCGGAGATGGTGAGGGACCAACCACTTCAGGGAGGAGACCACCCCACCCCGGGTGCCCCTCACCCTGGCGTCGGCGTTCTGCGTGGCCTCTCGGATCTTGGCCACCCACTCGCTGAGCTCCTCCTGCGTGTCCGCGGCCACGTCCAGAGACTGGGCTGCGTGGGACATCTGCTGGGAATGGATGGTGAAGACAAATGGTTTGGAGCTCCTCCCGTCTTTGGAGATCACTATAAGGACATCAGAGGGGGGCTTTACTCGAAGACATTCCCAAGGGATGGCTCTGTGGAGCAAACGAAACCTCAGCGGTCCCTCTCCCGGGCCCCCACCAGCCCCTCCTGGCATCCCACCAGCTGTTGGGGACCTTCTCCTGGGAAGGTCCCTTTGTTCTAATGAATTATTTCAGCTTTCCATGCTGGAATTTGTTTTTCTGGAGTAAATATCTCCTGAACCATCCAGACTTCCAAATTCCTCTGAATCTCTCCCCCCCGCAAAACCAGCTAAACCCCCCAAACCAGCCCTGTTGTTGCTCCCTGGAACACTGTGCCAAGCATGAGCCCAGGTGACAACCACGTGACCATCATGGAATCATAGAATGGTTTGGGTTGGAAGGGACCTTAAAGATTATGTAGATCCAACCCCCTGCATGGGCAGGGACACCTCCCACCAGCCCAGGCTGCTCCAAGCCCCTTTCAACCTGCCCTTCAACACTGCCAGGGATGGGGCAGCCACAGCTTCCCTGGGCAACCTGTTCCAGCGTCTCACCATGAGTTTGGTGATCCTGATGAGTTTGGGGAGCCTCAGCTCGTGGCACTGAGGGAAGGGACCTTAAAGATTATGTAGATCCAACCCCCTGCATGGGCAGGGACACCTCCCACCAGCCCAGGCTGCTCCAAGCCCCTTTCAACCTGCCCTTCAACACTGCCAGGGATGGGGCAGCCACAGCTTCCCTGGGCAACCTGTTCCAGCGTCTCACCATGAGTTTGGTGAGCCTGATGAGTTTGGGGAGCCTCAGCTCGTGGCACTGAGCTTCAGCATGGGGTTATGAGCCACCCCAGCAGGGACGTGGTGGGGACACTCACCGACGTGGCAGGACGGCACATCGATGAAGCCCTTCAAGAAGTTCCCCAGGGGGCTGTTTTCTGAGGACTGCAAGAGAGGAAGGGAGAGGGGGATGGTGGGGAAGGGATGAGAGGCCCAGCCTGGTGCCCACTCCCAACCTTCCTCCAGCCTTTCTAATTGGCCAAGTCCAAGAAAAAGCAGAGATAAAGAATTCCTCTTCGCATGCTCTGCTCCACCATCCAGCATCCTCCAGCCTCTGGATGAGGGTCTGGGCTGGCATGGGGCTGGGAGCATCCTCCAGATTCCAGGAAAGGGTTCAAGCTGGAGCAGGACCATGAGCATCTCCCAGCCTCTGGATAAGGGTCCAGACTGGAGCAGGACCAGGAGCACCCCCCAAACTCCAGATAAGGGTCCAGGCTGGAGCAGGACCAGGAGCATCCCCCAAACTCCAGATAAGGTCTAGACTGGAGCAGGACCATGAGCACCTCCCAGCTTCTGGTTAAGTGTCCAGGCTGGAGCAGGACCATAAGCATCCCCCAGCCCCTGGATAAGGGTCCAGACTGGACCAGGACCATGAGCATCTCCCAGACTCCAGATAAGGGTCCAGGCTGGAGCAGGACTGGGAGCCTCTTGGGTGTCCTCAGTCCCAGGTAGGTGGGGACATGACACTCACAGCCTCATCCTGCTCCTGTGCCTGAGCACTGACGATCTCCTCCACGTAGTTGGCCGGGAACCACAGCTGCTTCTTGCCACCATAGTCCCCCCGCCACCTGCAAGGGGTGAGAGGATCAAGGCAAATGGACCACTCTGGGATGGGGTAGGGGTGCTGGTGCTGCATGCAATGTCAGGGAGCAGGTGGAGAAGGGGTTGGTGGGAGGGGTGGGGGACACACACACACAGAAAAGGGGGACAGTTAAAATCCACGGCGGGACTACCCGTGGGGTGTCCCCTCACCCACACAACCTCCTCCACCCAAATGTGGATGGGGCCACCCAAACCACCCTCACCAGCCTCCGTCCTGCTTGTCCACGTTGTGGATGATGGCCTGCTTGCAGAACGACAGCTCGTCCTCCCGTTGAGCTTTGTAGTCATAGAGAGCCTTCACTGTGCACTGGGCCACCAGGGAGAGGGACACATGTCACCACCCAGCACCCCGAGGATGCTGGCAGACACTTTCCATGACACAGCCCATCTCCTCCTTGAGCCCCCCCATGGGGGGGTTTCTGAAGGTCCAACACCCCAAATGATGCCCTCAAAATTGCCCAGGTCAGCAGTGAGACATGTTAGAGGGGACAGGAGGCACCCACTGTCCTGTAGGACCACCACGTTCAGCACAAAGCAGGTTCCTCCTCTGTGTAAGCCAATGGTTTCTCCTGGGGTGCTGAAGGGGTTAATCCCTGATATTCCCACATTCCCTGGGGAAAAAAAAACAACCCTTTGGGATGAGCTTTCTTGTGTCTTGTATTAGCCTGAGAGCTGCTCTGCTGCAAAGGGACCTTTAAGGTGCAGCAGTGCTGGACCATGGGATTGTAGGATCACAGAGAAGGAATCTTGGGGCTCCAGTCCAGCTTTGTCCAGGTTCAGCTCCAAGACCAGCCTGGTCCCAAAAACCTCTGAGGATGGACACTGTGTCAGTTTTGAGACCAGTCCAGTTCCAAAAACCTTCACAGATGGAGATGGGGTCAGCTCTGAGGCCAACCTGGTCCGAAAAACCTCCAAGGATGGAGACTTGACCACCTGGGAACTGACCCTACACCTTCTCTTTCAGGGTCCAGCAATGCCAAGAGACCCATGGAGATTTCATCACTGTTGGAGCAAACTTGTGCCAGGTCCTTGCTGTAGGTTGGGCTCTGACCTGGCCCACCATGCTGTGATGATGCTCTTGGTGGAACTCGGACTGTCCTCAAGCGATGGGGAGGCAGGAAAGGTCCCACCAGCCCCAGCACCACTTGAGGGTCAGAAAAAGGCAGGAAAACATTGCCACTTTCCAGGGCAGTGCTGGGAGATGTGGTGGGTCTGGAAGGGGACCACCCAGGAGTCCTAGTACTAGGATTGCCATGTCCCACCACCCTCCACCTACCAGGGACACCAGCTCAGCCCCTTACCCTGGCCATGGGCATCTTGTTGGCCTCCACGTAGAAGTGGGGGGTCCGCACCTCATACAGGGCTCCATAGTCCAGCTCCTGCAAGGAGAGACACCTCAGTGGAACACCTGGATGCAGGCAGAAGCTAACAAAGGGATGTGGTGGGAGCCAGGCCACCACATGTGATCAAGAGGAGGTTGAGAAGGACCTAACAGCCCTTTGCTACTTGTCGAAAGGGAATCAGGATGGAGCTACACCCACGGGCAACGGCTGTGGAATGAACCTGGTCAGCTCTGGTTGGGCTTCAAGCAAGAAGCTGGAGGAGACCTTCTCACCATGGTGGAGCTGAGAGCACTGACAGAGCACTGGAACAGGCTGCCCAGGGAGGTTGTGGAGTCTCCTTCACTGGAGACATTCAAAACCCACCTGGATGTGTTCCTATGTGATGTACTCTAGGTGACCCTGCTCTGGCAGGGGGGGGTTGGACTAGATGATCTTTCGAGGTCCCTTCCAACCCCTAGGATTCTATGATTCTATGAGCTGGGGATGGAGCTCGGTTGCCCGTGGCACAGACCCATCCCCATCCCCACCACCAGAAGCACTCACAGTGGTGCCCATCTTCTCCAGGGTCTCCTCGTTGATGGGGTAGCGCAGCTTCATCTTGCGGTAGAGCGGGTGCTTCTCGTAGTAGCTGACGAGGTCCACCAGGCTCTCAAACTCAGCCGAGCTGCCCAACATGAAGAGTCGCCCTTCCTGCTGGATCCGGCAGTGCTTGATCTTCCCCTCAGCCCTGGAGACAAGGAGGGAAGGCTGTGAGGGGTGGCCAGAGCTTGGCTCCATCATGGGGACATGGGCAGGAGGAGATGTTCTGCTCTGGTGGGGATGCCACCGCCCTGAGGACATGGCTTTGCCATAAGAGTCATAGAATGGTGAAGGTTGGAAGGGACCTTAAAGATCATGAGGTTCCAACCTTCCTGCCATGAGCAGGGACACCTCCCACCAGACCAGGCTGCACAAGCCTCATCCAAACTGGCCTTGAACACCTCAAGGGATGGGGGTTCCACAGGCTGCCTGTGCAACTTGTTGCCTTCCTATCCTCATGGTGAAGAATTTCTTCCTGATGCCTGACCTAAATCTCCCCTCTTCCATTTTAAACCCTTCACCCCTGGTCCTGTCACTGTCCTCTCTGGTGAAAAGCCCTTCCCCAGGTTTCCTGGAGCCCCTTCAGGCACTGGAAGGTGCTCTAAGGTCTCCCTGGAGACTTCTCTTCTCCAAGCTGAAAAGCCCCAGCTCCCTCACCCTGTTTCCAGAGCAGAGATCCATCACCACAGCCTCCCCCGACAGCCTCTTGTGTCCCACCCTATCACCCTAGAGCAAAACCCTACGGCCACCACTCACAACAGACACGGGAAGTTCTCAGCTTGGCCACCAAGACAGGCACCACGGCCGAGCCTGAGAGGCCTCAGGGTGCTGGGTCTGAGCCAGACTCACCGGAAGGAGATGGCGTAGGAGTTGGGTTCGCTCCTCTTGCGCACCAAGAAGGCTCCATCCCTTGGCACTCGCATCAACATGTGCTCGGCCTGCAGGCGCGTCAAGCTGGCGTGATACCACCTGGCCGGGCAGACAGGAGAAGTGGTGGGATTGGTGTTGGCACCCAACGCCAGCGATGGAGGAAGCTGGTGGACCCAGAGGGCCAAGGGGATGGATGGGGAGCAGCCTCACTCTTTGCTCTCATGCGCGTTGGGCTGCGGGACGGGGTCGGTGAGGCGCATCTCGAACTCGTTGCAGCGCAGCGGGACCTCCCGGTAGTGGCAGATGAGGCTGTAGAGGCTGTCGAAGACCAGGTTGTCCGTCAGGTAGAACTTGGTGGCACCGGCCTCCTGCCGCGAGTGGATCCGGCAGTGCTGCACCCGGCTGGACCTCCTGCGTGGTGGTGGGGAGGAGGGAGGGGTGAGGCACAGAACCGTCACACAGAAACAATCACAGCATGACCAAGGCAGGAAAAGACCTTTCAGACCATCAAGTCCAGCCTACGACCAGCACCCCCACATCTTCAGACCATGGCACCAAGTGCCACCTCCAGCTTTTCCTTGAACATCTCCAGGGATGGTGACTCCAACACTTCCCTGGGAAGTCCATCCCAATGTCTGATCACCCTCTCCATGAGGAAGTGCTTCCTGATATCCAACCTAAACCTCTCCTGGAGCAGCTTCAGGCCAGGCCCTCTTGTCCTGTCACTGGTTGCCTGGAAAAAGAGCCCAACCCTACCTGACTAAACCTTTCAGGTACTTGAAGAGAGTGAGAAGGTCCACCCTGAGCCTTCTCCTCTACAGACTAAACAACCCCAGCTCCCTCAGCCTCTCCCTATAAGACTTTCCCTCCAGTCCCTTCACCAGCCTGGCTGTCCCCTCTTTGGCTCCACCTCCCGTGCTGAGGGGTCCCAGGTGCCACAGGAAAAAAAAACAACAACAAAACAACAACATTCCGGCCACCGACCCAACTGGGACACCCCAGAGGGTGGGCTGGGGGAGGGTGGGATTGTGTCATCTTCTCCCCGCGGGGCTGCTCCTACCAGAAGGAGAGGGTGTAGTCACCCACGAAGGTCTCGCTCTCGCGCACCAGGAAGGTGCCGTCCTTGCCGCCCGTCTCGGTGCAGTACTCGTGCAGCAGCTTCTCGGCGATCTGCCGCCCGTCGCGCCCCCCTCCCAGCTTCCCGTGGAACCACTTCTCCATGAAGTGCAGCTCGTTGTTGTTGAACTCCTGCCAAGTTCATCCCAGAACGAGAGAAGACGGGGTTAGCGTTCCTCTCCCAGACTCCGACGTTGAGCAGGTGTTGTCCCCTCAACTCTCCCGTGCTCCTCACAAACCTCCTTCTGCTCCACCTCCTCCTCGTCCTCGTTGAACTGGTAGCGGGATGTCTCCTCTGAGTAGTAGATCTTGTTGCTTGTCAGGACAAAATAATGGGGGCTCCAGGTCTGGGAGGGAAGAAGAGCAGCATCAAGGCGGGCAGGATGGTGGCATGGAGGGATGGGGCTCTGAGACCTCTTGTTTCTGCCCCTGCCCAAACCCCCCATGGCATTGCAGTGGTCTAGGAGAGCCCATGTCCAACCCAAACCCCAGTGCTCATCTCCAGCCAAGCAGACCCTGCATGGCCATCAGCAGCAGGGAGACCCTTACGTGGTCGATGGGGTCTTCGAGGTAGAGGATGCCATTCTTGATGGAGTTGCTGATGTCATTCTCGGAGTAACTGGCAGTGGATACCTCTTCATACAGGTTCCCTTCAACCAGTTTCTTGTGCTGGGAACAGCCCAGGAAGAGGAGCTCAGTGGTGAGTGTTGTGTCCCCAGCCCTCAGGTCACACTTGGGCTCCTACAGGTCCCCCTCCACCCACCCCCTGCTCCCCTTGACCATCTCTTGCAGTAGGACGTGTCTCTGATGTCCTGCTGCATGTGCACAGAGAGATCTTGCTCTTGAGTCCCAAGATTTGGGATAATCACCATCCCTCCCAGCCCAACATGGTCCTTGTCCCTCCCACAAAGAGGGGCCCACCCCACACCTTGATTAGGATCTTCTTCTTGAGCTGGGTGGGTGAAGGCAGCTCGTCAGCATTGATGTCCACCGGCTTGGTGAGTAGCATGTCCCCAAAGACCTTCTTGAAGTGGGAGGCCATGTTCCTCTGCTGGACGATGCTGCAGTGGTCTTCAATGGAGAGGATGATTGGGAACCTGGAGGAAGGAGGTGGGAAAGGTGGCTTGGGATGAAAGCAAAGGCGAGGTTGCCCACCTGGTCCAGAGTTGGGGTGGAGTTGAGGGGCTGGGGCTTACTCGGAGGTGACGAATGCATGTTCCTTGATGGTGTGCAGCACATCCAGGAACTTGATCTTGGAGGTGAGCGTGTGGCCATGGTAGATGATAGGGAGATCATCTGGGCCATCCCAGCAGTCCACTGAGTGGGGAGACACCCCGGTTAACACATGCTGCTCACCCACTGCGCACTGTTTTCCAGACCCCAGCAAGGTCATGGAAGACCCACCCCACCCCACCCCACCCTGGTGCCATGGGATGGGTACATGGGATGGTGATCTGATGAGACACAAGGTGCTGGGGGGAGGTAGGGGTGGTGCTCAGCATCTCTGCAGGATTCTGGGGGGGACTCACGCTCGATGCAGCGGCAGCCCATGCGCAGGCAGCGGGCGTACGCCTCCAGGGAGGACTCGCTGGAGAACTGGTCCCCTGTCAGGTACCTGCAGAGGAGAAGAAGAAGGACCATCAGTTGCCACAGCTGGGGCGATGGAGGTCTCCAAGGAGAGCCCACCCACCCTGTCCTTACGTGTTGTGGGAGGAGGAGATCCAGTACTGGGACAGGGGGTGGTTCATCTCTTCGGGCACCACGCGCTCGTACTTGGCGTCCATCACCATGTTCTCCTTGGAGAACAGGTACGTGAGGAACTAGTCAGGGGGGAGAGCAGAGAGGTCAGAGCCTGCCAGGGGTTGGCAGATACCCCTGGATGGGTTGTCCCATGGGAGCACCCACCTCATCCAGCTGGAAGGAGGGCTCCGTGGCCTCGCTGGGGCTCTCCTTGAGGTAGGTGCACATGTAGTCTCGCACCACACCCACGTCGCTGGCCCAGGATTCCTGTGGGGCAAACACGGGCACCAGGTTGGGGTACCCCATAGCAGGCCCCAAGGTTGGGGCTGAGAGAGATGCCACCAGGGTCTCTTAAGAGCCACCCACCTTCTGGTCATGCAGCAGGAACTTCTGGAAGTCGTAAAGGGAGACTTGGCACAGCTCGGGGCGGTCCACATTCCTGAAACAGAGTGGCCACCACAGAATCATAGAATGGTTTGGGTTGGAAGGGACCTTCAAGATCATCTAGATCCAACCCCTTGCATGGGCAGGGACACCTCCCAGCAGCCCAGGCTGCTCCAAGCCCCATCCAACCTGCCCTTCAACACTGCCAGGGATGGGGCAGCCATCTCCTCTAAGCAACCTGGGCCAGGGTCCCCCCACCCTCACAGCCCAGAATTTCTTGGGACAGTCGAGGCCACCAGTGTCCTTGACACCTGCAGCTCAGCCCCCCAGTGTTTCCATTCCTGCCCCACTTCTGTCAGTTGCCAAGGGGCTTGAGGAATGGGGTGCAATGGACACCTTGAAATGTTGGGTTCTGCTAGAGCAACCACTGCCAGTGTCACCTGTGAGCTGCTGTGGCACAGCAGTGTTCCCCAAGGATATGGGGAGGAGATCCTGCATCCCTGGCACCCATCCCTGCTCACATCCATGCTCCTGTCCCCGCACCCATCCCTGCTCATTAATGCTCCCATTCCTACTTCCATCCCCTCTTCCGTTCCCCCTCACATTCATGCTCCCATCCCCTCTCCTA